>NC_141904.1:41668787-41971818 GCF_057802395.1 Ceratotherium simum simum
TCTACCACCACCTCACCTCTGCTGTGGCAGTCTGGCAGAGACATCTGCTCTGAGCAAGGCCGGGTCCCTGGACAGCAGAGCCTGGGCCCTGTACAAGCAGGGCCTGCATACACGTGGGGGTGGGGGCCTCACCTGCTTGCTGGACTCTTCCTCTGTGCCCAGGCTATTCTCCTCATCCTCCTCTTGGTCATCTGTGTCTGACTCAGCCACAGCAATGGGCACACACACGGGCTCTGGATCCCCAGGGGTGCCCTGGCCTGGCCGCTCGCCTTCCTCAAACCGCGTCTCCTTGCGGGCTGGAGGCGCCTTCTCTGTGTCTGGCGGTGGTGGGGAGCCTGAGGTGGCAATGCAGCTGGGCAGCTGGTCGCGGCTGGCAAGGGCTGCAGGCTTCTGAGGCCGCTGCTGCAGGAGTCCACAGCAGAAGTCCCAGGTGGTCCGCTTGACGAAGCGCAGGCCCCGCTGGATGCGGGCCAGGGCCAGCTGGAGGTTGTTCATCTCCCCGTCCTCCTCAGGGGCGGTGAGGTTGTCTGCACTGAAGGAGCTGAGCAGCAAAGCCAGGAAGAGGTTCAGGACCTGTGGAGGCAACGGATCGGGCTCACCAAGGCAGGCATCATGCCATGGCATTCAGCCTTGGGTCCATGATGGGGAAACTGAGGCCTAGGGACCTTAAGGACTGCTAAAGGCAAATAGCTCTAGGCTCGAACTCTGGGCCCTGGCTCCTCATCCTAACTCTGCATTCTCTTGAATATAGAGAGTTTGGCTATAAAAGGAAAGACAAATTCTTATCCCTCCTCTCAAGGGCTCAGATACAGTCTGAGTTGAGGGTGGTCAGAACCAGGTCTCTTGTGTCTTGGCCCAGGTTCAGTGAGAGAACAGTGGGTTCATCCAGTGTCAAAGCCCACAGATGGGGCTTTGCTGCCTTGAGAGTAATGGGGGGCAGTGGGGTCAGGATGAGCACAGGGCTGCTCCCTGAGAAGTGGGATCCAATCTGGGATCACCAGGGACAAGACAGAATCCCACCCAGAAGCAACCCAGAGCTCTTGGGGCTTTCCTGGGAAAGGACCTCTGCATCTGTTGGTGAAGGAGGGGTAGTGATGGGCTTCTGAGCTCCCCACTGAAGCTGGCTCACCACTCGAAAATCTGCAGCTCCTGTTGTGGAGCACACTCTACCTGTGTCCCCAGATCTGACTATGCTTTCCAGGTGAGGGACAAGAGGGACTGAGCAGAGAAGGGGGCAATGGCAGAAAAAGAGGCCAAGTGGCATGTGGGACTAACCGCAGGGTCAGGCCACGGAGAGGTGGCTGTGTCTAGATGGGGAGGGGTGCTTGGATGGGTGCTGTGTGCAGGACCAGACAAGTGGGATGGAGTGGAGGGACCTGGGGCTGGAACCAGGGCTGGCCCATTATGCTCCAGGGAGTCGGGAGAGGGGCTGAGGTTTCAGAGGTGCCAGAAGGCACAGGACTTTACCTAAGTTATTCATCAGGGGTTAGGGACTTGAGACTCTTTAAGGGGGGGGGTTGCATAATTCTTCTGTCTTTGGATGGTTCTGGACTACCACTTGTTAAACCATCCGCAAGTGTGAAGTTTTAGCTTTTGTTAAAAAAGAGAAATTTTGCTGAGAGGCAAGGGGCTGGGCTCAGGTCCATCTCCCAGGCTCGTGGAGGGAAATGAAGATGGCCGTGGGCTTGTTCCCACACATGGGTCAGACGGATTCATGAGCATCACCAGGCTGACAGGACAAGTACACAACCTCCTACCTTGGGCTTGGTGTCTCCTCCTCCCACCCACCCCCAGAAGGGAGTTCAGTTGAATGGGGGCCCCTATGGCAGGGTGGTGTGTGAAATGGGTGCACAGTTCTCATTGGAAACCCACTCTGAGCCCCTGCCCTGGCTTCTCACAAGCCCCTAAAACACACCTGTCAGAAAGCTGGGAATGAGAATTCTGATGAAAGCAGTGGGTAAGATTGGAGCACCAGGCCTCAGACACACGCCTTTGACTTGAAAAGCAATGCACATTCACGTGGACAGTATGGACAGGTTAAGAAGTAGGATCTCCCATACTATCTCTATAGAGAGAGGGTAACTTGTGACACCTGGCAGCCTTTTTTATGTTGTCACTGGGGGCTGGGGCATGTGATGTGATTCAGAGCTGCTGTCTACACTGCCCTCTGGTCTGGCCCCTGGCCTCTGTCCAGACTGGCCCAGGCCTGGCCTGCCTCTGTTCCTGGTTGCCCACCCTGGGTCCTCCTCCACAAACCTCATCATGCCTGGCCCCACATCCCCTGACCTCCAGGCATCTGGGGCCCAGATTAGGGGCAGGGCAGGGGGCCGCCTGGGCAGGCTTGTCCACCCACACAGGACCTAGGGCCTCCCTTGTCTCTGGCTTCAGAAGATCGGCTTCTTCTAGTACTTTCCCCGTCAATCATTTTGCTGCTCCCCAGCCCCTGCCTGATCATCACCTCCCATTTCAATGGCAATCTTGCTTCCGCCCACGCCCGGCTGCGGCCCAATTCCTGAGGCGGCCAGGGAGGGGGCTGCGTGGGCTGCATTAGCTTCCCTCCTGCAGCAGCCTCTAATCTTCTCATCCCCAGGCAGATCCACTGGGAAATCGCAGGGCTGCGCGTGTGAGGGCAGCTCAGCCTGGCCCTGGGCTGAGAGCTTAGTGTAGTCACATCCTCCTTGTAACACAGAGTCTGGCAGCCCCAGGCTGGGCCAGGGGCTGAGTGAGGCTCCACCCCCAAGGGGCGGCCAGTTTGAGGGATGGAAGCGGGTAGTGGGGCCAGCCAAAGACCTGGGTTCCATTGAAACTGTGCACTTATGCCCTGCTTCCTCTCTGGGCGCCACCTGTGGGGCCTGAGGGAGACTAACTCCAACTCGCCCCGGCCTGGTTAAGGCCCGTGGGAGGAGAAGGCAGGCAGGTTTGAGGAAGGGCTCTGGAATCTGCAGCCCACAGTACTGGACCACCTAAAACCCCTCTAGGAGCTGATGTGAGCTGATGTGAGCCACACCAGCAGGAGCCAGACCATGCAGGCATGATGTCTGAGCATGTGTGGGCCACCTGCGTACCCAGGAAGGTGGCTCCATGTCCACGGTAGACACTGACTTCTTCCTGGACCACTAACTTGCCTCAACCTTGCCTCTTCCGAAGGCCCCTTCTCTGGCAGTTAGATTTTGATCTCTCTCAACTCTGGAATTCCCCACATTGTAAGGACACAGGGCAAGATGCACCTGTGCTAGGACAGACAGGTGGCCATGGGAGCAAAGGCTCGGGCCCCTCCTGACAGGACAGCAGGGAATCCCACCACAGCTACCCAGGGTGACATACAATGCTCTCCCGGGCCCTGCCTCACCCGCACCACCACCTACCTGCACCTGTGCTTTGCTCACCCTACTCCTTCCCTCTCTAGCATCACCTGCCAATCAAGTCAGCTCCAAACCCTCCTCTAGGAAGCCTTCCTTGATTTCCACAGTTGGAGGGGATTAGCACCCCTGGGCTCCCCCTTAATGGCTCTGATCATTCTGACCAGCTTGAGAGTTATTTCACGCCTGTTTGAACTCCCTACCTCTCCACTCTCTCAAGCTGGTGAGCAATGTCAGGGCCACATTCACCTCCAACAACATGTATGTATGCCCAACAACATCTGGAACATATTTTGCATGCAACAGGAGCTCAGTAAATGTTTGTTAAGCTGAATTAACAAACCATGTGATAAATCACTGATGATGAATGACTAACAAAATAATGGGTAGATGAGTAAATAAATAAATAATTGAATATAAAATGAGTAAATAATGAGTAAACAGATAAATTAGTGTGTAAATGAATAAATGAACAAGAGTGATGTGAATGGATGGAGGGGTCAATGAGTAAGTAGATAGGTGAATGGATAGGTGAGTAGATGAATGGTGAATGAGTGAATGGATGAGTGGGTTGATAGATGGATGCAGGGGTGGATGAATGAGTGGAGGAATAGATGAGTGAGTGGAAAGATGGGTAATGGATAAATGCATGGATGGATGGGTGGGCAAGTGAATGGATGGGTAGATAGATGGATGGGCAAATGGACGGATGAATAGGTGTGTGTGTACAGGTGTGTGGAATGAATGGAGGGTGATGGATGGGTGGCTGGTGGACAGATGAATGGATGGGTGATAAATGAATGGATGGATGGGTAAGTGATTGGGTAGACAGGGGTTGATGAATGGATGGATGGGTAAGTGAGTGGATAAATCCATAGAGAGATGGACAGATGGATGGTTGAGTTGGTGGGTAGGTGATTGATGAGTAGATGGATGGCTGGATAGAAAGATGTATGGATGAGTATAGAGACGGAAGAATGAATGGGTAAGTGAATAGATGATTTGTGATAAGTGCATAGGTGGATGGGTAAGTGGGTGCATAGGTGGGTGAATAAGTGAATGGGTGAGTAGATAGATGGAAGGATGGGTAAATGAGTAGATGGATGGATGGATGCGTAAATAGATGGGTGGGTGAGAGACTGACGGGTGGATGGATGGTTTGATAGATAGATGGCCGAGTGAATGAGTGAATGATGGAAGGAAGGGTAAGTGAATGGATGATTGGGTGGGTGGGTAGCTGAGTGGATGAATGGATGGGTAGGTGAGTGTGTGTGTGAGGCCACTGGCCAACTTACCACAAGGTTGCCAATGACCATAACAAGCAAGAAAACTAGCAGGCACAGTGACTGCCCAGACACCTCCATGCAGTCCCACATAGTCTCAATCCACTCGCCACAGAGGATGCGGAAGATGATGAGAAAGGCATGGAAGAAGTCCATCATGTGCCAGCGGGGCAGCAGGCCTGAGTCGCTGATGCGGTGCCTCAGTTCTGAGTAGTTCTTGCCAAAGAGCTGCATGCCCACCACAGCGAAGATGAACACGATGATGGCAAGCACCAGAGTCAGGTTCCCCAGGGCCCCCACTGAGTTCCCGATGATCTTGATGAGTGTGTTCAGGGTGGGCCATGATTTGGCCAGCTTGAAGACCCGCAGCTGGGGAGGGAGGAGTCCTTGTGAGGAGCTCTGGAATCCGCTGCCCATGGACACCCTCACCCCCATAGCTCTTGCCTGAAAACCCAGGGAGCCCCTGGAAGTCACTGACACCTGTTTCTCCCTGTTTCTCCAAGAGCACACAGTACTGTTTCTCTCCACAGCCTGATGGTGGCTTTATTGGGCTCTGCTCTGGGAGTCAGGTCAACAGCTCCAGCCTCATCTCCCCAGCTCAGCCCTTCTCTCTGTCCCCACACCAGCCTTCTACTCCCCTTGGTCTCACTTCCAGGAACTTCCCAGTAGATTCTCCCAACATGGAATGTCCTTCCCCTTCGAGACTCATCCTCATCAGATATCCTTCCAGGCTGGCTCAAACCATCTCTGACTTGCTCAATTGCCTCCACCTTTCTCTCCTCTCAGTTATCACAGAGAAAGGGAGCCAGCATTTATTGAACATCCACTGTGCCAGGCCTTGTGCTTAGGATGGATCAACTCATTCAGAACTCCCAATAACCACAAGAGGCTGCCACTATCATTACCTCCTTTGGCAGACGAAGAAGCCAACCTTTAAAGGTGGTGTAACTTGTCTAAGTCTCTTGGCTCATGGCAATGGAGCTGGGATTAGAATCCACAGCCTGGGCTTTCTCTACTGCCCCCACCATCCTCCCTTCCTAGTCCCCAGTAAAGCCACCAACAGTGCTTAGACCTCCTCTAGGAAGCCTTCCCTGCCTATCTCCAGCCCCCTGTCTGGACCTCCCAGACATTTTGAGCTTAAGGCATGGGCCACAGACCAGAGCTTTGGCATCACCTGAGACCTACTGAATCGGCATCTGCAGTTTAACAAGATGCCCAGGAGATTTGTGTGTGCATTAAAGTTTCCAAAATGCTGATTCCAAAACCAGCAGGCAGAGCCCAGAGGAGCTGCCAGCCGACCTGGCTCCACCTGTGACGTGCCATGTGGCATTGGAAAATTGTTTCACCTCTCTGAGTCTTAGTCTCCTCATCTGTGAAATGGGGATGTGGTAATACCAGTCCCACTCCTGGGATCCTAGGACGACTGAAGGGGCCATGGTGAACCATAAGGGCATTTGCAAATCATCAGAATGGCCACCCCAACTGCTCTTCTGAGGGATGTCTCTTTTGGTCTAGCCCACCTCTGCACCCCCCATATCACCACCCCTGGGCCTGGCACCCAGGGGTACCTAGCAAATAGCAGCTGGGTGAAGGCATGATGGATCAGAGTTGGGGTGACTGAGTGGTGACCTCGGAGGGGGTGTGCTTGGTGCCCCGGGCCCCCCCGACCCCCGCAGTGGGCCCAGCTGGGTACCAGGCGGAAGGAACGCAGCACCGACAGGTTGCCCATGCGGGACAGGCCCAGCTCCATGAGGCTGAGGATGACGATGATGCTGTCGAATATGTTCCAGCCCTGCTGGAAGTAGTAGTAGGGGTCGAGAGCGATGATCTTGAAGGTCATCTCTGCTGTGAAGATCCCTGTGAAGACCTGAGGAGGGAGCGGGAATCAGGGGTTCCTGGCGTTTGAGCTGCAAAGACCCTCTGGCCAGCAGGGGCATCCTGCCTCCTTACTCTTGCTCTGGCAGGGTCCCCCTCCTGAGCCGACAGCTTTGACTACACCCAGGCTCCCAGTGGGTGCTTGCTCAGCCATGGCTCAGCCCCTTGGGGATACCTCTGGCCTGACATCCCCAGCCCTCTCTGCTGCTCACCAAGCATGACCTGCCAGCCTGGCCCTTAGAAACAACTGGACCCATTGCAGGCTCTGCAGAGACTCACAGTCTAGGAGGTACCTGGGGTCAGGGGAGGCTGAGGTGGGAGGTGACACAACCCAGCCCCAGACTCCTTCCTGCCTGTGTCACCACAGGAAGTGCCCCCGCTCCACACGTGCCAAATACACACATTCCCACCAACACCCATGGCTCTCATGGCTCAGGGCCTTTGCCCATGCTGTTCTGTTCCCTACTTGCCCACATGCTGAACTCTTCTCCCATGTTTCTTGAGGGCCTGACTATGTGTTAAGAGCTGGGCTAGAATGCTTTGCATATGTCTAACAACCAGATAAGAAAAGTATCATTTACCCCATTTTATGGGTAAGGAAACTGAGGCACAGAGAAGTTAAGTAATTTGCCTGGGGTCAAGTAGCTAGTAAGTTTGAGAACCAAGAGATAACCTCAGTGCTGTCCTTCAAGATTCAGAGCAACTACCTCTCCCTTCTGGAGTCATTCCTGAGGTAGGCAGAGGCCGGGCTTCACCTGGTTCATTGATTTGAGTCCTGAGCTGCCCAGCCTCGGCTAACAGAGCCAAGGTCAAGGAGCCCATGTGTGGGGCTGGGCAGCCGTGACCACGGCCAACTGCTCCGGGTTGTGCCAACTGCTCTGACGGGAGCATGGTTCTGGGAGGAGGGGCTAGCCCGTGAAGGGCTGGCTGGCCGGAAGCTGGGGCCTGTATACGAGGCCTTCCTGGAGCTGGGGGTTATCCTGAGGGCAGTGAGGAAGCACTGGGGTCTTTTGCAGGGGAGGCCTGAGGTCAGAGGGCCAGGCTCCCACTGGGGACAGTGCCTGGCCTGCAGTGGCTGTGGGGGCGGTGAAGGTCAGAAACAGTGGCATGGTGACATGGCTGAGACATCCCACTGGGGTCAGCAATTAGGAGGGGGGTCACCCTCTCCCCAGCACCCACCCTGAGAGGACTCTGCTGAAAGGACAGAGGCGAGCCATCTGCATCTGTCAGTTGCTGCAGCACCAGCCCTTCCCCGCTCTGCTCAGATGAAGCCCTGTGGGGGCGGGCTAAGGTGCAGGGGATTGCTGTTGGCCCCCGGGGAGGGGGGTAGGGAGGGGTGGCACCAGGATGGCAGGTGGGGGCACCTCTGCACTGCCATCCCAAGCACCAACCACCAGCCCAGCTGTCATGACTTCAGTGGTCCCTTTAGTGCTCGTGCCCAGAGGGAACTTCCTCTACCAGCTGGGGTCGTGGGGAAGGGAGGGACCTGAAATCCTCCAGCCTCAGCTCAAATTCCTCCCCTCACATGCGGAGAGGCATCCTGGGGTTCTGCCCCTTTCCCCAGCACCCAGGCCTGTTTCTGGGTATGCACCCATGACTTTTCCACCCTCTGACCCCATCTCCTACTACTCTTCCAGCCATGCTTGCCTCCTTGCTGTTCCCGCCTCAGGGCCTTGATACTTGCTGCTCCCCAGCCACAGGACTCACTCCCTTCAGGTCTCTGCTTAAAAGCCACCTAATGGATGAAGTTTCCTGACACTTAAACTGGTGGCCCCTCCCACCAGACTCTTTATCTTTCTTCCTTGCTTTATTTTTCTTTCTCTCACATACCACCACCTGACATATTATCTACGTAGCTGTGTATTTGTTTGTAGTCTCCTCCCTAGACTGGAAGCTCCACAATAGGAGAGACCTTTCCTGTCTTACAGTACCCAGAACAGCGTCCAGCCAGGGGGCGGTCCACCAATATCTGCTGAATAAACATACAAATGGTTTGGCCTCTGGCTCTCAGCGCCCAGCGTCCTGCAGCGCCCAGCTCCACTTCCCTGTCTTCCAGGAGGCCTTCCCTACCCAGCCAGAGCCCTCCCCCAGCCGCACTCCCTGCACTGGGCTTCCCTGAGGGCCCCTAAGGGTGGGGCCTGGGTCACGCCCTCCTTTGACCCCAGCCCTCTGGTCTCCCCTGGCACCTGCCTGAGCATGTCAGGGCGAATGTGTTCTTAAGGCCTGTTTGACAGAGCTACGAGTGCTAATACTCATTTCTGGGGAAAGGAGCTCAGGAAAGACCCCCTGCCTCACTTTGTCCAGGTTTGCAGATGGTGCTGAGAGTCAGGAAGACAAAGACAGCAGAGGCTCTTGGGGAAGGCCTTTGGGGAAGCAGTAAGCAAAAGAAGCAACAGCATCACGTAGAAGCTCTTTAGAAATGCAGAATCTCAAAGACCTCAGACCTGCTGAATCAGAATCTGCATGTTGACTAGATTCCCAGGTGATCTGAAGCTTGAGAAGTACGATTTTCGAGCACTGGTTCTCAAACTTGGTGCACTTTGGAATCACCTAAGGAGCTTTAAAAATACAGATGCCTGGAGTGCCCAAGTATTGAGAGTTTTAAAACACTTCCCAGGTGATTCTAATATGCAGCTAAGCTTGAGAACCACTGCTTTAGAAGCATACGAATTTTCGGGCGACTCCTCCTTTCCTAGGATCACCCCTGGCTCTCTAAGGCCTCGCGAGCAAAGCTGGATGGTTTAAGATGTGCAGAGCCTTGAGTGTCCTCATATGTAAAATGGGGATAATAATAACTCCATAGGAGCTTTCCAAGATTTAGAGCTAATGGATGTAAAGTGGATGCTCCATATGAGAGGGTGATTATTGCCATCATCAGCAGCATTTACTATGACTGCTGACAGCGGCCGAGAGCTCCAGCCCCAGGCAGGGGCTGCCTTCAAACATAAACAACTCTGTGTTTTACAGGCTTACTAGGATCTGGCAGACAGAGGCCGTGAACACGGGGACCCACTTCCCCTGACTCCTGGCAGGAGGTCCACTGAGTCATCAGGCCTAATGGTGGCTTCCCAGGAAGTGGGGGGTCTTTTGGGGAACCCCAAACTCTCCTGACCTTGGCATACGTTTTTAATGGGATCATATTGTACATATTGTAAACTTGCTTTCAAAACATAATACCTTGTGAACATCCTTCCATGCCAATTAAACATGAGCTACAGCATCATTTTCTCTCTCTTTTTTTTAATACTTGTGGGATATTCCACTGTACAGATGTGCCATAAGGTTCCATTTCCCCATGATGGGCATTTTTTTGTCCCTATTAAAAACATTGCCATAATAAATATCCTTTCACATACATGTTTTAAAACAACTTGCCCAATTCTTTTCTTAGGATAAATACTGGAAATGGAATTGCATAGTCAATGAGCATTTTTAGAGATTCTGACACATACTGCTACGTGATCCTCAGAGAGAGGTTTTAACCAGCTCCATGAGCCGCATGTGAGTAATTGTTCCCCTACAACCATGCAGACTGGGCATTCCAGTCCCACTACACTTTCCAATCCGACAGGACAAGGGCCACATTTTATTGTTGTTTTATTGGACATTTCTTTGATTTTTGTATTTCTTCTTTTGTGAAATTGCCTGTTGATATCTTTTGCTTATTTTTCTATTAGAGTGTTTGCCTTTTTTTGTGTGTTGTTTATAAATACATTTTATATATTAAGGCTATTATCCCTTTATCTATTCTATGTATTGCAATGAGTTTCCTGGTTTGTCATATTTTTAAAAATTACAAAATATTTTAAGCGTATAGAATAATATAATGAGTACCTTTGTACCACCAAACTCCGCCAAATATTAACATTTTGCCACATTTTTTCAAATCTTGTTTTATTCTTCCTCACAAAATAATAGCAGAGACTTAAAGAGCATTTACCACATGCCAGGCACTGTTCTAGTGCTTTATAGATATTAAATCATTTAATCCTCACAATAACCCTAGGAGGTATGTATTGTTGTTATCCTCATTTACAGATAGGAACACTGAGATACAGGGAGGTTAAACCACTGGCCCATATGGTAGAGCCTGGCGGTGAACCTAAGCAGTTGGCTTCCACCATGAAGTCTTAACCACCTTGTGCTGTCACAGGTAAAACTGAAGATACCCATGGTACTACATTCACTCCAAGGTAATTACTATCCTGAATTTGATATTTATCATTCCCATGCATGTTTTTACAGTTTTCATGTATATGAACAATATATAGTATTTTTGCATTGTTTAAGGTTTATATAAATGGGCCATGCTGTATGTATTCCTTTTTGCAAGTTCTTTTTATCTTAACATCATATTTTTGAGATTTATCCATTTTGATGTGGACGTATTATTCTAACTGTGTACAGTATTTCATTGTATGAATGCACCACAGTTTATTTACCCATTTCTTTAATGGGTGGATGGACATTTACGTTGATTCCAATTTTTCCTGTGACTAACAGTGTTGCAAAGAACTTTCTTGTACATATCTCCTGTACAGACATGTGAGACTTTCTTAAGAATACATATCTCTGAAATTGCTAAGTTACAGGTTATGCACATCTCTGATTTACCAGATATTCTACAATTGCTCCCCAAAATGGTCATACCAAATCCATACTCTTAACAAAGTGTGAGTTCCCACTGTTTCACATCCTTGCCAACACAGAGAGGTTTATTTTTTATTCTCTTAAGAGTGAGAAATAGTATCTCAATGTTGCTTTAATTTGCATTCCTTTGTTTCTTTTCATTTGTTTATAACCATCTAAATTTCCTCATCTGTGATTTTCTTGTCATTTCCTTTGTCCATTGTTGTGGTTGTGTTTTTGCCACCGGGTTGTCCTTCTTTTCCTGATTGATGTGTAAATGCCCAATATATATTCTGGATTCCAATACTTCTCATAACATCAATTTCCAGTTTGTGGTAGTGATTTACTTTGTTTATCGTATCCTGTGTTGTACAGATATAAATTTTAACACAGGCAAATTTATCAATCTTTTCTTTCATGGTATAAACTTTTTGTATCATTGAAGAAAGCCTTCCCAACCCCAAGGTCTTAAATATTTTTTCCCATTTTTATTCTAAAAGATTTAAAATTTTGCTTTATCCCATTTAGGTATTAAATCCAATTCCCCTGCAACTAATTAATGAGTATGGTGTGGGGTAGGGATCTAAATTTATTTTCTTCCATATAGATAACTATTCTTTCCAGCATTATTTATTGAATAGGCTATCCTTTTCCTACTGATTTATAATGCCATCTTTGCTTTTTATCAAGTCTCCAGATATGCATTTCCTATTTCTGAGTTCTCAGTTCTGTAGTACTGGTCCATTTTGCTATCTTTGCACCTATACTATAATGTTTTAATTACTATAGCTTTGTAATATATCTTGATACATGGTAGGGTCAGTTCCCCACTTTATTCCTTAATTTATCTTGACAGATTTTGCTTTTCCATATGAAATTTAGGATTACCTTGTCAAGTCACAAGGAAACAAAAATGTGTTGGGATTTTGATTAGAATTACATTAAATTTCTAGGTTAATTTGGGAAGAACTGATATTTCTACAATATTTAGACTTTCATCCATGAAACTGGCATATCTCTTCACTAGTTTGTCTTCTTTTATGTTTTTCAATGGTTTTATAATTTTTTTCATATAAATTTACGATCTTTGCTACATTTATTCCTAGATTCCTCATAGTTTTTTATTGCTCTTTTAGGTGTTTTTAAAAGTTACTTTCTCCAAATGATCATTGATGGCGGCTAGGAGCAGAATTAATTTTGGTATATTGACCCTGTGCCTACCAACATTGTTGAACTCTCTTATTAGTTCTAATAGACTTTCTGTAGATTTTCTTGCATTATTTATATAGACAACAACATAATCTGGAAAATAATGGTAGTTCTGTTTTCCTTCCTTCTTCGTTTTCTTCTCTTACCACGCTGACAAGGACCTCCGTACAATTTGGAAGCAGGGAGATATGCACAAAGCTAGAGCTGCAGCGGAGCAGTGCAGCGCACTGGGTAAGGGCATGGGCTCTAGATACAACCTGCTTGGATCTGAATCTTGACTCTACTACTTCCTGGCTGTGTGACCTTGGTTAAGTTATTTGACCATTCTGTGCCTCTGTTTCCTTATCAGTAGAATAGGGATAATAATAATAGCATCTCCACTACTGGTTGTTGTCAGAAATTAGGTGCTCAACAAGTATTAGCTATGATTACCACCAACTTCATCATCACCATCTGTGTTTGTTCCTGACTAACAGGAAGGCTGCTTCCTGGTTAAGGATGATATTCACTGTCAATTTTTGTAGATATTTTTGTTAGATTATTTCTAGTTTGCTAAGAGTTCTTATCCCAAAGAGTTTAATTTTATTAAATGATTTTTCCATATCTAAGGGAAGATCACATGTACCTGGAATAAACCCAACTTGAGCATGAGGAGTTTTTTCTTTATTTGATTTTTCTTAATCATACACTGCTGGATTTGGCTTGGTTAACTGTTTCTTTTTTCTCCATGGTCTTAAATCTCTTCTTGGTAATCCACACTTTTCTAGGAAAATTTTCACTTAGTCTCCTCAAAATTTATTGGCATTAAGTTGTTTATAATGTCCTTTTACTATGTTTTAATCTGTGCTGTTTGTATAGTTATGCTCTCTTGTCCATTCTTAATATCATTATTTGTGCCTGTGTTTCTTTTTTCTATTTTAATCTTGCTAAAAGTTTGTCTATTAGTTTTTTCAAAAAATGTTTTTTTTACAAAAAAACTGCCTGATGAATCTTTGTATATTATTTTATTAATTTTTTGCTCTTCAATTTTCTTTGAGTTTATACTCATTCTTCTTCTAGTTGAATCAAATGCCTGGCTCATTCATTTTCAACTTTTCTTTTTTAATATATACACTTTAGGCTATAAATTTCCCTCTAAGTACTGCATTTGCTGCAACTCAAAAGTATTTTCATTCTCTTTCCATTATAAGCTTTTATGATTTCCATTATGACATTTTCTTTGACTATAGTTATCTGAAAGTATAATTCTAAAAATTTAATTTACTTTTTTTAAACTACTAATTTAATTGCACAATGCTCAAAGAACGAAGGACGCATGATTTGCTGAGACTTGCTTTGAGATATAAAATGTGGTTATTCTGTAAATGTTCTGTGCATATTTTCTTTAATTGTTAGGTGCTGGGCTCTGCACATTTATAAACTCAAGCTTTTTATTTCTGTTATTTCAATCCTCTATATCCTTACTAATCTTCTGTCAGCTTGACCCATCAATTATTGAAGGTGATCTCTCACTAAGATTGCAGACTTGTTAAGTTTATCTCATTGTCTGCTTTACATATTTAGAAGCTATGTAATTTGGCACATGGAAGTTTAGAGCTATTATATATTCTCGGTGAATTGTTCCTTTTATCTTTATGTTTTGGACCTCTTATACCTGAGTAATACATTTAGCTTTAAAGTTTATTTTGTTTGATATTAATACAACTCCATCAATTTTCTTTATAGTATTTGCTGGTGTATCTTTTTCCATCTCTTTTTCTTAAACCCCTTTTGGGGATTTGGGTCCTCAGATTTTGGGTGTTCTTTGTAAAAAACACACAGCAGAGTTTTATTTCTTTACCAAAGTGACAATCTGTCTTTTAACTAGTGACTTTAATCCACCTCTATTTATTGAGATTTCTGATATATTTGGTTATGTCTACATCTCATTTTGGGTATTCTATTTTTTGTTTCTTTTATTTTCTCCTTTCCTTCCTTCTATTGGATTGAACTTTTAAAATTCCCCACCTTCCTCTCTACTGGTTTGGTAATTAAGACCTTCCATGTCTATCCTCTTAGTGGTTACCCTAAAAGTTTTAACACCAGGCTTGAGTTAATTGAGTCTAAGTTAATTAATATCTCATAGAGTACACGAACTTTAGACTTCCTTACCTTCAATCCCTGCTCCATGCCTATCTTACGTGCTGTTGTTGTCCAATATTTTAGTTCCTACTTCTTATACCTTCAAATTAGTCATCATCATTATTATTGTTTTATCCGGTCAATGCTTGCTTAGCTTTACCCACGTTCACACCCATTTCATTGCTCCCTATTCCTTCTCAGGATCTTACTTTTCAGATCTTACTTCTGCAATCTTATTTCTTTCTGAAGAGCAAATTTTTGTTGTTTCAGAGAGAACTCTCAGTCTTTGTTTAGTATCCTTTTTAAATGGTAAGATAACTGGGTACAGAATGCTAGGTTGTCCAATATTTTCCTCCAGCACTTTGAAATCATGCTTCTACTATCTTCCAGATTCTATTGAAGCTATTGTGGAGTTTGCCATCCATCTAACTATTGTTCCTTAGTAGGCAATCTTTCTTTTTTCGGTTACTTTATGATGTCTTTGCTTTTGATGTTCAGTAGTTTCATCACGACATCTAGATATATTTACTTTTATTTATCCTACACAGGATGTATTATGATTCCTGAATTTAAGGTTCATTTATTTAATCAATTCTCAGTCATTCTTTCTTTGAATGTTATTTTGCCCTCACTTTCTCCTTTTTTTTTTTTCTTCTGGAACTTCTATCAGTTATATGCTTGATCTTCTGATTCTGACTACAGTCTTTAAAGCTTTATTTCACATTTTCTGTCTCTTCATCTCTCTGTATTACATTGTGGGCAACTTCCTTAAATCTAAATTTATATTTATTTAATCCTCTCCCAGCTGTATTGATGTGCTATTTGATTTGTACATTGAGATTTTAATCTCAATGACTACATTTTCCATTTCTAGAGATTTTATTTGGTTCTTTTCCAAAGATATCTTATTCTTTTCTTATGTTTTTAATTCCTTCTTTTATGTCTTTAGTTATTACAAACATTGTTATTTTATCATCTCTATCCAACAGTTCTATTACGTGACATTCTTAAGGGGATAAGTGTGTGTGCGTGCATGTGTATGTCTCTGCTGACTCTTGCTCATGGTGGAGTACTTCCTTGTGTGTTTTGTAATTTGGAGAATCCAGCTTGGCTTGGGATAAAAGTGTGTCCTTCCAGAGAAGTTCTTGTGTTTGCCTGTTTCAGGGGCTCCAAGATATCATCCCAGGATCACTTCATGTGTTAATTTTTTAGGTATAGTTTCCAGGAACACTCAGATATAAATTTGAACTCCAAATCTGTATAAAGCCAAATTCATAATCACAAGTTTCCAGAGGTTTCTTTTTTTTCCCCCTCTCCAGCCCTGGCTGAGACTGACAAGCTTTCCTCTTTATCATTTCCCAGTGTCAGTGTGTGGATTTTTTCTAGTTCACCATTTTACTGAAGGTAGGGTCATATTCTTACGGATCTACTCAGTTCCAACCCCTATTTGCACTGTCCCAAAGACATGTCCTGTCTCCACATGTTCACTGAAATCCAAGCTCCCAGATTACCCAAATCAGCAACCCCCCCCCCCCCAGGGCAGCTACAGAACCATTTCAGATGTTTATCGCTATGGTTTTTTTTTTTTTTTTTTTTTTTAAAGATTTTATTTATTTATTTTTTCCCCCAAAGCCCCAGTAGGTAGTTGTATGTCATAGCTGCACATCCTTCCAGTTGCTGTATGTGGGACGCAGCCCCAGCATAGCCAGAGAAGCGGTGTGCGCCCGGGATCCGAACCCGGGCTGCCAGCAGCGGAGTGCGTGCACTTAACCGCTAAGCCACGGGGCCGGCCCTATCGCTATGGTTTTTAAGTCACTCTTTGTTCTCAGCACTTGAGATTTTTGTTACTTTCTCATGAACCTTGATATGCATGTCAAAGAATGTTTGCTATATTTTTAATTGTTTCACAGTTGAAGACTTTTCTGGTTTTCTTGTCCACAGTATTGCTAGGAACAGAAGTTTCATTTACCTTTGTTTATATGATGGGCTAAAAGTTAGTTATCTCTATCAATCTTCTCCTTTATGGAATTTGCCTTTACATGCTTAGAAAGGCTTTTCCCATACCAAGATTATTTACCCATGTTTATTTTTTTGGTTTTGTTTCTTTACATTTAATATTTAAACCATCTAGAATATATTAACTGCAAGACAATGAAAACCTAACATACTAGCAATAAAGCTATCCAAACAGAACAGAATATAGCTATAATCCAACTACATGACCTATTACTAATAACTGAACCACAAGTTTAACACAACTGCAATTCAATCACA
Source organism: Ceratotherium simum simum (assembly GCF_057802395.1). Taxonomy (NCBI): domain Eukaryota; kingdom Metazoa; phylum Chordata; class Mammalia; order Perissodactyla; family Rhinocerotidae; genus Ceratotherium; species Ceratotherium simum. Next base: position 41,685,538 of record NC_141904.1, read on the forward strand.
ACTTAATGACTCAGTGAAGCCACCAGGGCTCTTCATCACCTTGACTTGCTGCTGAGTCCAACCCAATGGTCACACTTCAATAAAACTGCATTCAGCCGAGACCCTAATAACCATCATCTGAAGACCACCCAACACAAGGCAGACACAAGACTCCTACAGACTGCGATACAGCTTTCCCTTCTGTTCACATATAGAAGAAGGAAAGAAAAGTAGAGTTACAACAAAATGGACTCACATTTGTGAAAAAATTTGAATAGATCCTGTAGTGAACCATCTAGAGTCCTGGATATGGAAAGTAATGAGAAAAAATCCTCAGACTACAGTGTGGGAGACCTGCCTGCCTCTGGGGGCCACCTGTGCAGCTGAGACTGAGACAGGGCTGGGTCTACAGTAAGAGAGAGCTTGGGCCAAATGACCCCCTCCCCCAACCAACCTCAGTGATGATCCCAGGATCTCCTTTCAGAGGCCAGTGGGCTCTTTGCCAGCCTTGTCCTAGAATCCCCTGGAGAAGGGCTGACTCTGTGTTTACCTGGACAGAGCCAGTAGGGCCTGTCTCTCAGAGTCAGGAGACAGTAACTACATTCCCAGCTATGCTACCATTATGTCACCTCTTGGGCCTCAGGTTCCCATATTTAGAGTGAAGAGGTAGGACTTGAATTTGGTCTCAAAAAAAAAAAAAATCAGAATTAGAACCTAGACGTTCTGACTCCCACGGACAGTCTCTTTAATAACAAAAACAACGATAAAAACCACACCTATCATTTATTTTGAGTGCTTATTGTTTAGCAAACTCTGAGCCAAGCACATTACACATATTATCTCATTCAATCTTCATTAGCTTCCTATGAAGTTGATATTGTCATACTAATTTTATATTTATTAAATTCAACAAATACTTATTACGCCAATTACTGAGACTAAGTAATTTGCTTGAGGTCATGTAGTTAGCAAGAGCTGAGTCAGAATTCAGATCTGGCTCTGCCTGATTTACTCACTACACCCAGCTATCCATCCATCAATCCATCCATACTTTCCCCCATCCAACAAACACTGATGCTCACCTATGCAAGCTCTGTCTGTACGAGAACTGCCTCTTTCTGCATACACTCCCCTCCTTCATCCACTAATTGCCAAATCTCACGTCTCCACACATTTCAGGCTCACCCCCAACTCTCTTTTGTTTTCTAACCTCTGGGCATCTTCATTAACCTTAATCTCCAACCTCTCACTCCCAACTACATCTCTCAGCTCCTTAAAAGCTGATCCCGAGACTCTCCTCCAAGATGTCTTCCATGATGACTCTCACCTTCAGAAGATCCTTTTGTGCTCTGAATCCCTCTTCCCTTACCCACGAAGGCTCTGATAGCTGGCGGAGAGCCCTTCACACCAGGATGCCCATTTGAGAGTCAGCTGCCAGCGGCCCTTACCAGGTTTCCAACCTGCAGCATCTCCTCAAATTCGGTTGTCATGTTGTAGTGCTCCAGCGCCATGAAGAGTGTGTTAATCACGATGCACATGGTGATGGCGAGATCGGCAAATGGGTCCATGACCATGAACTTCACTTTCTGCTTGATGGACATCCACAGTGGGCAGCACTCCCAGATCAGGTAGCGCTGGGCAAAGCGTTTCCAGCATGGTGGACATTTGCGGTGAGACTCCTCCAGCTCTGGGGGGACAGCCAGTGAGCTGGTTTATTTTTGTTGACTAACTCATATATAACTCACAATATTCCAGAGAAGATATATGACTTACCTGGGGAGATGATAGGGCTGCTACATGGCAGGGGGACAGCGAGAGGGGCAGAGAAGGCTAAGGGAAGGGGTGGCTTGTGTCCTGACTCTTTACCCTGGAGATTTGAGGGAAGAGGGCCACAGGGACAGGAGGCTAGGATGGATGTGGGGAAAACTGGGACCAGACAGACTAGAACAGATGTGGGCTGTCTTGAGACAACAGTCCCACACAGATGTGGTGACACTCAGGGGAGGGCAGACTGAAAAGGATGAGACAATATCTGAGACAGGTTTAAGTTCAGATATAAGGAAACAGAGGACAGAACAGGTGGGAATAGATGTGGACATCTGGGACATGTTAGGACAGGCGGAGGGTGCCTGGGACAGGCTGGAAAAGATGTGAATCCATATGGGACAGGAGGGAACAAGTTCAGACTGGAATGGATGCGGGGTTGCCTAGGGTGGGACTGGCTGGGACAGCTGTGGGAGGCCTGGAATAGCTTGTGGTAGATATGGGAATGGCTGGGAATAGGCTAGAACAGGCATGCTTGGGACAGGATGGTCCCAGGCAGATATGACAATGCTTAGGAGAGGACAGGATGAGACTGGTAAGCACCTGGGACAGGCCAGGACAACTGTAGGAATGTTTGGAAGAAACACAGACATGGCCCCTGAGAACACCCAGGAAAGAACAAGCTGAAACAAATGAAAAGATAGCTAGGACAGGCGACACAGACTAAAAAGTGTGGGACAGCTGTGGGGATGTCCAGGGCAGGCCAAGTAGATGGGGGGATGCCTGGCTCCGGGCGGGATAATGGTGAGGGTGCTTAGACCAGAAGCGGGGAGTGCTTGGATGACACCGGGGGGTGCTGACCTTCCAGTACGCTGGTGAGGACACTGACAGCGCTGAGGGCCCGCTGCCGCTCTCCTGGCTCCTCGAAGCCATCTGCATAGGGAGCCTGGGGGCTCAGCATCTGGGGCCTGCCTGGCTCCTCCGATGGTGTGGTCTGGGTGCAACCAGGAGATATGTGTTAGCCTGGGGAAGGGGGTCCTACTGGACCTGGGATAGCTGGCCCAGACTCGGTTTGGGACGGCTACAGGGGGACAAGATGGGGGTCTTGATGGGACACTGGGTGCTGGGCTTCTCTGCTTCCAACTCCCTCCCAGTTAACAACTCCTCCCCCCAACCCCTGCCAGTAATTATCTTCTTCATTCTCTTTTCTTCTTCACCATCTCTCAGCAGTGGTGATTCTTGAGAGTGGACAGGTAACTACATGTACCAAGTTCTATTAACCAGATGCTTTCATATACATTAGTACATGGAAAAACGATCTGGGAGTCTAAATTGACCACAAGCTCCCTAGAGTCAAGAGCATAAAGAAGCTAAAAAACATCTACCATGCTCTAAGGTGACATTAAAAGAAGCATAAAGCACAATGCTTAGACATAGCTGGTGCGAGCTTTTGTGGAGGCAGTTTGGCTATATCTACCAAGAAAATTTTAAATTGGCCCTGCAAGTTCTCATCTAGTAATCTAACTTCATAAATAATTATACATGTGCACCAAAAATATACATGCAATGATGTTCATTGCAGTAGTGTTCCTGATGCCATAAAAACAAAACAACTAATCAATAGGAAGAATATTAAAATCAATTATGGATACAATCCAACTCTAGACTCTGATACAAACAATAAAGAGAATGAGGCGGTTCCGTGTGTGTTCTTAGGAGCGCACTTCCAAGACAAAGAGTTTGATGAAAAAATAAGAAAAAGACCTGGAAGACCCACACCGAACTGTGCACGTGGCTATATCTGGGGAATGGGGTTGTGGGGCAGGGGAAGGAGCGGGAGAAGTTCCCTTTCACTTTATGTACTTTTGCCTCATTGGATTTGTTTTCAATGTGCTTGCATCATTTTTGTAAGCAAGAGAACCAGGCCTACAAATGAAGATGTGGCGTGTCCTGATGGAGGGAGGTGGCAGCAGGCATTCTCTGGGCTTACTCAGAGCCACCACGGAACCAAGGAGGGCCCACAAAGGCTTCCCGTCAGCACAGCCCTGAAGAACCACAGTCCATGAGCCTGAGCTGGGCTGCTGAAGGCAGCATGCATGCTCAGCGTGCAAGAGCAAGGCTCTATAATCTCTGTAGATCAGAGGGAAGATGGGCCTAGGCTACTAAGGGTGGTAGAGCCACGGCCTGGGGTGGGTACCAAATCAATCTGGGCTCAAGTGAAGCTCAACATTTGCAATTGGTGAGAATGCTCCCAAAATGCTGCCTAGGGATGTAGTGAGCTCCTAGTCATGGAAGTATTCAAGCAGAGGTGTCTGAGGTAGCTGGTGTAACAGTAGTACACTAGATCCAATGCAACCACAAATCTGGCCAGCTTCACTCACAAGCATGTCTTAAATTCTCCCAACTTCTCTCCCTTACCATGTGTGATAGTTCCAGTTATCATTTAGCAAATATTTACTCTTTCTCCACCCACCGTGAGTGAAGTCAACTTCCCCGTGCTATTGACGACACACTTGCTTTGGCCAATGGAATGTTAGTGGACATGATGTGAACAGAAGCCTTAAATATGCTCGTGCTGTTTGTCTTGCTCTTGTGCTCCAGTGATCCACCACGAAAAGAGCTTCCCCAGGTAGCTACCATCCTTTCAGCCTGGGCTTCAGAACAAAGACAAGTGGGGCAGCCCTGAGCCTAACCCACAGTGTGGAGCCAAGCCAATGTGCCGTCTGAAGCAGACCTGCCCAGCCAAGCCCAACCTAGACCAGCCAAACTATGGTCAAGCTGCAGGTAAGTGAACATGAGAATAAAGGCTTCTTGTTAGCCATTGGCTTCTGGGGTAGTTTGTTACACAACATCATTGTGGCAATAGCTGACTGCTACACCATCCTAGTGCAAGCTACTGTTATCTCTTTTCCAAAACTACTGCAACAGCCTCCTCACCGGCCTCTTCTTCTCTTCCCTCTATTTTCTACACAGCAGAAAGGAATCCCTTAAAAAGTAAATCAGATTGTGATACTTCTCTAATCAACTCCCCCTTACCCCACAGCTTCCCATCTTACTCAAAGTCCAAACCTTTCTACCACTTGGAAGGCCCTGCATAGTCCAAATCCTAACTCATCAAACTAATTTTATATCCTTTTCTGCTGTTTCCACCACACCAGGCCTGCCTGGCTCTCTCATCCCCTGAACATGTCGAGCCTATTCCTCTTCGGGGCCTTTGCACTTGCTGTTCCCTCTGCCTAAAACACTATTCTTCCACATCTTCATACCTGGCTCCCTAAAATCATTTGCCTGTCAATTTTAATGTCACCTCCACAGGAAGGACTTCCCCCAGGATTCTAAGAGTCCCCATCCCCAACTCCACCCCTAGCGATTTTCTATCACGACCCTATTGCTACCCGGAATATTGATCTGTTTACGATCCATCTTCCTGACTGCGATGTAAACTCCACGCGGGCAGAGCTCTTACCCATTCTGTTCATTGCTATAACCCTGGAGCCTCAAACCCTGCCTGGCACTCAACGCAGCAGCCGGTGCTGGATAAATACTGGTTGGATGGATAAATACTTGGGAATCAGGAGGCTTGGGTTAGAGTTCCAGCTCTGCCCCTAACTTGCTGGAGGACCAGACAAAGGAGGATGGAAGTCTAACACGTGGAGGGAGAAGAATGGATGTTCAGCGCGCCTCCCCGCCCCCATCTGGCCTTCTGGGACAGGCACGCTCATACGGACAGCAGACAAAATAAATCTTCACCCTCCACCCCTCAATCTCGATAAGTGAAATGTGAGCTGTCTGTTGGGCTGGCCCTTCCTCCTCTCACCACGCTGATTAAGCCCCCACTACGTGCCGACACTGAGCTTTGTTTTCAGACGAGAACTGGGCAGAAATGTCTCACTGGGGACGCGTGGAGGCAGAAAAGGCATTCCCGGGGGCCTGCAGCCTGCTAATCTCTTCAACTTTTCAAACGTCTCCATCTTGGTTGCTAATTCCTTTAACTTTGCAAATGGCCCCCTTGGCCTGCTAATCCCTTTAAGGTTACAAATGGGCCCCGCAGAAGTGAGAATGAGTGAAGTCAGAGTTCCCGGTAATGAAGTGTTTGAACTTGGATTCCTCCTGACATGTGCAGCACAATGAGATGATTTTCTCCCTAACGAGATTAGGAAATTCTATTAGCTGTTGACCTGATTCCACAAGCCGGAGGCTCCAGGGCTGGATCTGCAGGAGGGTCTGCAGCCGCAGGGATTCGGTATTCCTGGGAAGCCAGACACCCACCCTCCAAGTGATGCCCTGGGGCCCTCCCCAGACCCACCCAGAAGCTGTGGTCTGCCCCCAATGGGTTCCCAGGACCCTCTCCTCGACTCCCTGCTCCAGAGGAGCCTGAGGGCCCCCAGAGTCTTTACTCCTTCCTGCTCAATAACAACAATAATAGAGAGTAATAATAATTACTTGAACACGAGGCAAGTACTGGTCTAAGCACCAGACAGGTTTGAACTCTTTTAGTCCTGACCACAACCTGCTGACGTGGATGTTAATTTTATTTCCACCTAATAGATGAGGAAGTTGAGGCAGAGAGAGATTAATTAACCTGCGCAGTCCCACAGCTAGAGCAAGTGTCTGAGCCTGAGCAAAACAGGCCATTTGGCTGTGAGCCGTCACTCTTCAGCCCCACCTCCACCTTCCTGAGCAAGTCTCCTCGTCCCGTCCTCGCTCCCTCAGGACGTCTGCCCGCCTCTCTCCCCACAGGCCTTGGGGTCTGAGCCGCATGTTGCCCTTTACCTAGGTGGGCTGCCCTGGGCACTGTGTTGGGGGGTCAGCAAGGACACTTACTGGCTGATTGGGCATTCAACAGTCTGTCATCATGGGATCAGCTGACCGAGTGAACAAAACCATGACTGGCCTTTCACGATCTGGCCCCTCCCCGCCACCTTTCTGGCAATAACTGCCACTCCTCTTCCCTTTGCTCCCTGGTTTCCAGCCACACTGACCTCATAGCATTTCCTCCCATAGGCTAGGCACGCTTCTGCCTCAGGGCCTTTGCACTTGCTCTTCTCTAGGCCTGGAACATGCCTCCCCCCAGATGACATCATGACGGTATGTTGTTATGATGTCATCACAACAACAACATACTCATGCAATTCCTGATTGCTTTAGCCACATCAGCCCATTAATCCTCACAACAATCCTGAGATGGGTATTTTCAATCCATTTTACAGATGAGAGACGGAGGCAGAGAAAAACAAAGTAACTTGCCTACAGCCATCTAGCTGGTAAGTTATGAGTCAGGATTCAAACCTAGTTTGTCTCCAGAATCTGGGTGCTAAGCTGTCTTCCACACTACCCCTCCCAGTTTCAGACAGCAGCAAGGCTCCCACCCTCGCCTCCTCCAGGTCTTTGTTTAAATGCCTCCTAATGAGTGTGGGTTCCCTCTCCCCCTCCCTGCTCTGTCCTCCCACGGCACCTATTACCTGGGCTCATACTGAGTTATCAGTTTATAAAGTACCAAGATATTTCAAACTTGATGGATAATTGTTGCCCAGAACCCCATAAGTGTCCCCTTGCCACTCCGGCCCTTCTCCTGGGACCCCCTGGATTGTCCAATCCAGCGACTCTACAGGGCCAACACCTGGCACACACAGGGTCTCTAGGACACTGGTCCTGTGCCACCATGGCATCTCTGTGCCCGAGCCTTACCAGCTGCTAAGTATTTAGCTATCATCCCTGTTCCTCACTATTACATATATACATTACATATATACATATAAATATATTTTTGTGTGTGTGAGGAAGATCAGCCCTGAGCTAACATCCACGCCAATTCTCTTCTTTTTGCTGAGGAAGACCGGCGCTGGGCTAACATCTGTGCCCATCTTCCTCCACTTTATATGGGACGCCGCCACAGCATGGCCTGACAAGCGGTGTGTCAGCGTGCGCCCGGGATCCAAACCCGGGCCGCCAGCAGCGGAGCGCGCGCACTTAACCACTAGGCCACGGGGCTGGCCCTACATATAAATATTTTTTTCTTCTTTCTTTGATTTTGTATGTCTGCCCCTAGTAGCACAGAAGCTCTATGAAGGGAGAGATTTCTTGGTGGGTTTGTTCACTCCCGAGCCCAGCACACAATAGGTGCTCGCAGTAAATACTTGGCAGTATTTTTGGACCCGGCACTGGTGACCAGTTTGGGAGACCAATTCTGCCTGGCACTGCATGGCGGGGCTGGCTCACCGTGTCTGGGGGGCGCTCCAGCATCATGGGGCGGAGGAGGCGGCTCCCTGGGGAGGTAGCCTCAGCGTCGCCTGCCCCCAGCAAGGAGACCACCCCGTTGCAGTCCACGGTGCTGTTCCTTTTGCCATTGAGGGCGTGGCCAGGACCTGAGGTTGCGGGACTGGGCTGTCCCTGGGCACTAGGCCGGCGCAGGGGCCAGGGCACCAGCAGAGACGTGCGGTGGCTCTCGCTGTCCCCTGCTGTGCTGTTTTCGTCATCCGCAAAATCGGTTTCGGAACCCAGGTCCCGTCGGCGAAAGGTGAAAATGCTCCCGCGGCTGGAGCGTTGCTTTATGGAGGTCCTGCTGAGGCCATGAGTGATGCTGAGCCGATTCTGAGGGTGTGCAGAGACGGGACATGACCAAGACAGCTCTTCATGTGCCCCCAGCCTATCTCTAGTGGCATCAGCCCCAGCTCAACTTCTGGGAGAATTGAGGGCTTTTGCGGGCCACATGGGAACTGAGTGGGAGACCAGGGGGTGTTCAGGGAAGGGGTGCAGGCTTAGAGGCAGCCCTGCATCTTCTGGGATCTCTGCTCACCTGAAGCCTGTGCCTTTGAGACTGAAGCTTACCTGGGCCTGAAGGTGGGGCTAAGGCTGGGCAGGGGGACAAGGAGGCAGGAAGGTTCCTGGTGGTGCAGACAGGCCTGGGCCAAGCAGGAGCTGGGGCAGTTAGCCATGCCCCACACTCATATGGGTGTGTCCTTGGGTTCCTGCCAATCCACACTACGTGTTAAGTTCCCAGTGCTGGGGACTTAGCTGAGGTTGGGGATATTATAACACTCAAACCTACCCCATCCCTCTGCCCAGGGCTCCTCCATTCCAAGAATGGCCATGGGAAACAAGAAGGGCACGGAGGGGGCTCAAGGATGCTTTCCTTGGGGAGCAACCGTGGGGATTGTGACTTCACCAGGGGCCTAGCCTGATGGCTATTTGAGGCCAGATCCACCCTTAAAGGGCCAGAGCCACGGCTGGGGATTACCATTGCTCTGGGACCATCCTCCGAGTCGGACTTGGGGAACCTGTCATCCCCACACTCCTCCGTCCCTGAAGACATTCGTTTTCTCCTCTTGCTCCTTCTCTCATGGGTGGTTACTGGGGCCAAAGGGGACATCTCCAAGGAGCTGCGGGACACGGTGTCCACACCCCTGATGGTGAGAGCCTGGAAATGGGTGGAAGGAGGGATGTCTTGGTTATGGGGATTTTGTGCAGCCTCAGGCTAAGGCAGGCCAGGCAACTCTCAGTGTCTTGGTTTTCCCCATCAGTACATGGACTTGTACACCTACCCCCAAACAAAGGCATCACGGAGAGATGAGCTCAGGCAGACCTAGGATGTTCTGAGAAAGATCAAGATCCAGGGACGAAGAGAGTAGTGGCTGAAGTGGGCTGAAGTGAAGAGGGAAGTGTGGGGGACAGGAGGGAGGAGGGTGCTGATGATCAGAGGAAGTGACAGAACCAGAGGGCAGGAGATCTTCTAGAAGGTTCAGTTGGCCAAAATGGGTGCTGGGGGAGGTGTCATGGGGCAGTGAGAAGAAAGTGGAGGTGCATGGCCCGGCTTCTAACTGGCTTGCTCCGTAGTTAGCCTCCAGCACCTGCTGTGTGTGGAACTGTGGGTAGCCAGGGCAGCATCGTCAGTGTTTATTCTGAGTTAGCTCAGGCCTCCGACCTTGGACCTTCCTCAGTACTCCACCAGAAGGCATCCCTGGACTAGGGCAACTATGTCCATGGACACATGGGTCTCTTTCATCCAGCACGCACTACGTTCACAGGGACCACCTTTACCCAGGAGCCACCACCTTTACCCAGCTGGCACCACCTTCACCTGGAAGACACCATGATCATAGGGAACAGCTTTCCCCAGCAGGCACCACACTCACAGGGCCCACCTTTACCCAGCAGGCACCAATTCTACCCAGCAAGCACCTCACCAACAGGCTTTGCTGTCTTTACCTAGCAAGTACCAAATTTTTACCCAGCAGACACCATATTCAGGGGAAACGTCTGTACCCAGCTGACACCAGCTTTATCCAGCAGGCACTGCCTTTTACCCAGCAGGTGCTACATATACAGGTACCAGTTTCCCCAGTAGGCACCAGCTTTACCCAGCATGCATCACATCTCCAGGCACCAGGTTTACCCAGCAGGCACCATGCCTCCAGGTATCAGCTTTACCCAGCAGGTGCCATGCCCAAAGGCACCCGCTTTACCTAGCAGGCACCATTTTTGAGGCACCCAAAGTGAGGTGAAGGCTTGGTCTGGAGGCTCCCTGGCTGCACTGCTCACCCACCTCATGCTCTTTCTTGAGCATCTCCATGGCTTCCCGGAAGCGCTTTTCCTTCTCCTCAGTCTCAGCGATGGTGGCTTGGTTTTGCTCCTCGTAGGCCATGGCGACCACAGCGAGGATCAAGTTCACCAGGTAGAAGGAGCCCAGGAAGATGACAAGCATGAAGAAGATCATGTAGATCTTCCCTGCGGACCTCAGAGTCTGGGGGAGTGAGAGGGCAGAGGTCATTCTCACTGGGGCCCCTTCTGGGTCACAGTCACGGCATTCTCAAGCTGCCCAGTTTGGCTGTGCCAGGGGTTCAAATTGGTACAGCCTGGGGAGGGGGTACCACTGATAGAGGAAAGTGTCCTGACCTACAGAGGAGAATGACCTACACACACGGGGTAGTGTCCCACCCACAGAGGGGGGCAGAATGTCCCAACCAGCTTGGGAAATGTTGCACCCAGAGTGGACTATTCCATCACAGAGGGTGGAGAAGTGTCTCACTCACAGAGCTTAGCATGTCCTATATAGATGGGTACTTGGTCACCAGCAAAGAGACAGTTTCTTTGCTTGCTGAGCCCCCATCCCTCAGATGCAAGGATCCCTGCCCCTTATCCTTCCTCAGCTCTCACCGCGGAGAAGCTGCTGGGGCCACTTCTAGCTAGTCACTTGTGCAGCCTGGGCCCCTGTGAGGGGCCCTGAGCCCGTTCCTGGCGGCCCTCTGCTGGCCTCATGCACCCACTTACCTGCTGGTAGAGGCGCTCCCAGTAATCCTGCGTCATCAGGCGGAAGAGCGCGAGAAAGGCCCAGGCGAAGGAATCGAAGCTGGTGTAGCCATGGTCAGGGTTCTCGCCTGCCTTTAGGCACCGGTAGCCCTCGGGACATGTCCTGCGGCCAGACACGCAGACTTTGTCCCATGCTGTAAGGGGTCCTCTGCCCGAGACCCTGTCTCTTCTCCCTGGGCAGCTGAGTGTATGCTCCACGCTTCATGAGGCTTAGGATCAGGAACCTAGTGCCACACTGCTGGGTCCCGCCTCCATGACTTTTCACGCTGTGCCTCCCACCTGGGACACCATCTTCCCCTCTTCTCTACCCATCTGATTCTGCTAGGCCTAAATCCAGCTGCCTTCTGCCCATATGACACACCATCCCAGCTGCTGTCTGAGTTGCCTCTCCCCTCGCAGAGGCAGCACCAAGGGCCTGGCTCACATCTCTTCCTCTGCCTGCCTACCTCATGAAGAGTTGAGTACAGTGCAGGCATGAGGGGTAGGGGGGTGGGCGGTGGCGGGGGTGCAGTGAGGCTTGGCTGAGCTGAACAGGATGGAGCCCAGGGCAAAGGCTGGGCCGTGGGGTTGAGAGACGATTCTGGGGTGAACAGGCTGGGGCCTGGCCATATCTGGAGAATGTGCCCATTTGCATGACTGTGCACACAGTGAGGCAGATGCACAGTTCACTTAGTTTGAGGGGATAGCCTTTTACTCAAGGAGGGAGCACTGGGCTGGATTCACATGTGTGTGCATGCGTGTGTGTGAGAGACAGCTGGGGGAAGGGAGACTCGGCAAGAGGGAGGATGCAGCCAAGGGGTCTCTGTGCCTTGCTAATGCCATAAGACCCTGCAGACAATCTCTTTAGCAACAGGAAGGGCTCTTGAACGTCATATTCAGAGATGCGGGACTACAGCCCCTCAGAATACCTTCCCCACCACGTGAGCTTGTGTGTTCCCTCCCCCTAATAACCTATGGCACAGTCACACTGACCCAGAGCCTGGTGTGCACAGGGCCCTGGAAGCTGCACGTGGCTACTGGGCCTCTCTGGGTACCACAATCAGACTGCAAGTGCAGGCCCTGCTTGCCCCGGAGAAGGGTCTAGGCTGGTGGGGGAACCATATTCACTCTGGACCTGATGCACAAATGAGCAGGGAGGAAGTAAAGACTGGAGAGGAGGGAGCAGCCTGGGGGGCTTCTAGAAGGGGAATGCAGCCAGGGTTGGGCTGTGCAGAGCCCTGCAGGGCCTCCTGAACTGCCCTCCAGTCCCGTCCCATCTTCAGGGTTCTGGTCCCCTCCCTGCCGATCTGCGCCCCCATCCCCTTCTTACCCGCTTCACAGCTCTCTCCCCTAGGGTGGGGGTTGGGTGGGGACCTTCCTTGCCAGGGGCCTGGCAAGGAAGAGAGGCAGGGAAGGCCTCACTGTCCCTGGCGTCAAGGGGCTTAACTGAAAGCACAGTCAGTTGAGAAAGCAGCGGGAGACTCCCCCGGCTGGGTGACATGGCTCTGGGAGGTGGGCACCACATACCCAGCGTCGGAGCTGTTCCCACACATTAACACATCGGAGGTGCCATTCTTGAGCAAGTAATTTTCTGGAAGATAAACATCCAACGGTGAGGGGCACATATGGCTGACTCCTGGGGTTCCCACTTTGTACCCAGGGCTTTGGGGAGGTAGGGACACTGCTGATGGCCTTCCCCCCTCCTCTCTGCCTCTGCCTGACCCTTACTGTCTGCCTGGCTAGGTCTGAGGCAACTCTAGCTGCTTCCCTCGCCTTCCTCCTGCTCCTTCTCAGACGTTCAGCAGCCGGTGTCCTCCATAGTCTAGGAAGACACAGGAAGCCCTTGGCAGGCCCTCAGCTGTCCCTACAGGGAGCTTCCATACCTTGCCCCAAACCACTCAGGGGGCCAACCAGGGCCAAGAGAGGAGGCAGGGGTCTGGACAGAGTTCTAGCTTGGCTGCTGAGTCACCACGTGGCCCTGGTGGGTTACTGCCCAGCTCTGGACCCATTTCCTTGTGTATAAGGTGGTGGAAGTGAGGCCTGCCACACTCACCATGGCAATACTGTGTCTGCCGAGATAGGGCTGGGGCTGGAACAGATGAGACATGGGACACCAGGTCCTGTCCTCTCCTCTCTGTTGCCATCCATCAGCCCCCATCACTCATCCCTAACATGCTTTGGTCTTAGGCAGCAGTTCTCAAAGTGTGGACCAGCAGCTCAATCATCAACTGGGACTGGTTAGAAATGTAACTTCCTGAATGCCACCTCAGATCTACTGAGTCAGAAACTCCGGGGATGGGGCCCAGCAGTCTGTGTTTTATGGAGCCCTCCAGGTGACTCTGGTACACACTGAAGTTTTAGAACCACTGCTATACGGCCATAAGCAAATTTACCCACCGAATTTCTGTTCTTTTTCCAAAGTGCCTTGCTGGTGTACGTAAGCAGCCCTAACTTCAGAGTGGCCCTCGGGATCCCTGTGGCCCAGGACCTGGACTCGCACCAGTGTCTACCTTTGGTCCAGACCGATGGCACTAGTTAAGACAGCTGCTGGCCATCAGCCTGGAGCGTGGAAGTGTAAACCATGACCTTGTACAATCACCGAGCTTGTTCTGACCCTCACGCAGGGTTCTGGGGTACACGTGTATGGAACTAACATCCTGGCAAAGAACAATGAAGTCAACTGAAAAAACCCTCACCAAGCAGGTGGGGCCTCCACTTTGAGCCTCACAAACTACCCCCGCTCCATGGCCCACCCTTTCCCAAGCTAGCACTACACTCTCTGCAGGTAGGCCCGTCTCCTCCCCATTCCCGACCCTCTAGGGTCAGTCCCACCTCCAAACGTCACAGCTGCTGCTCCCCTGTCTGTCTCTCCATCTAACTCCATCCTTCCTGTCTCCCCACCTAGCCTGAGAACTCACAAGGGCAGGTCCTAAGTCTGCTCCCCTTCTGTCCTCTCTTGTGGAGCCCCAAAGGGCAGGGGCTGGAATCCACGAGCACACAGCTGGGTCTCCGGGGGATCAGGTAGGGCTAGAATGGCCCTAGAGGGAGGCTTGTCCTCCAGCGAGACCTGTGTGGGAGATCCCCCAGCCCTGGTGGCCTCACAAAGTCCTGCTCAGGCCACAGAAACAGTCCGCACCTGGGTCATTGAGGTAGAGGTCCAGTGATTCCCAGACCAGGCCGTCGGCCTCCACGGAGCCGTTGGTGCCATTGAGCTCCGTGAAGTTGCGCACACATTTGTGCCTCAGGTTGCCCATGAAGAGCTGCAGGCCAATGAGCGCGAAGACGCTGAGGCAGAAGACTGTGAGGACCATCACGTCGGCCAGCTTCTTCACAGACTGGATCAGGGCCCCCACGATGGTTTTCAGGCCTGGGGAAGGCGAGAAGGAGCACGGGTCACCCATGGGCACCATGTTCCCTGCTCTACTGGGTGGGGGCTGGGTCTGAGGGGGTGCTGGGCCAGGTGGACAATATGAGGTGGGGGCAGAGTGAAGGAGGCCTCTCTTGGGCTTTTCAGACCAAAGCCCCCCTTTCCTCTGCTGCTGAGATTCTGTCCCGACTCCCCTGGGGCAGGAGACCAGTCTGGCCGTGTATTTTCAGAAGAGCCCGGTGCTCTTTGCTCTCCACTAGCCAAATATATGAAATGAGTGTGGTAACTGCTGTTTTCTTGAGGAAGCAAACACTCAAAACCCGTCCCCCACTGGCTGGTCCCAAGGTATGCCTGGCCTGCCCCTTTAAATGTAGCCCATGGAGAGGAGACTGAGGTTAGGCCCATTCCAGGGCGATGGAGGGGACTCAGCCTTGATCCTGAAATGGGGAGAGATAAGCCATTCACGGTAGGGGAATGTAGTGCATGTGCTGGGGGGCTGGGGGGCTGCGGGGGGGAGGTCTGGCAAGGCCATGGTGGGTAACGTCCTAAGGAGCCTGTTCTAGCTTGGACCTCACTTTTTTTTTTTTAATTAATTAATTTTTTGTGAGGAATATCGGCCCTGAGCTAACATCTGCCAGTCCTCCTCTTTTTTTTTTTTTGCTGAGGAAGACTGGCCCTGGGCTAACATCCAGGCCCATCTTCCTCTACTTTATATGGGACGCCGCCACAACATGGCTTGCCAAGCAGTGCGTCGGTGTGCACCTGGGATCCGAACTGGCAAACCCCAGGCCGCCGCAGCGGAGTGCGTGCACTTAACCACTTGTGCCACTGGGCTGGCCCCTGGACCTCACTTTTAAGAAAGGTTCAGGGTTGGGGCCGGCCTGGTGGCTTAGCAGTTAAGTGTGCGTGCTCCACTACTGGTGGCCCAGGTTCGGATCCCAGGTGTGCACTGACGCACTGCTTGTCTGGCCACGCTGAGGCCGTGTCCCACATACAGCAACTAGAAGGATGTGCAACTATAATATACAGCTATTTACTGGGGCTTTGGGGAAAAAAAAAATGAGGAGGATTGGCCATAGATCATAGATGTTAGCTCAGGGCCAGTCTTCCTCAGCAAAAAAAAAAAAAAAAAAAAAAAAAGAAAGAAAGGTTCAGGGGCAGGAGAGGGGTTGACGTGTTTTGCATTTTCCTCCTCTGGCTGTCCCTCTGGGACCCATCCCCGTCCATCCCACTCCCCACAGCTGAGAGGCCATGATCTGTTAGTGGCACAGCCCAGCTCCCTGCAGAAGCCAGCACCACACAGCGAAGTGACAGAAAAGCACGTGTAGACGTGTTCAGTCTGACACTAGCTACTATCCTACGACAAGTTCGAGCAGAGCAGGGGAGCGAGGGGGCTTCTCTGCCAGCAGCAGGGCCCTGCCCCCCAACCCCCCACCCCGCTCCCACCGAAGCGGCCAGATCTCAGATTAAGCTCCATCCATCCATCGTCCAGCCGGTTAATGTTAGGAGCACCCATAGCTACTGTGCCCGAGGCTGCTGTGCCCGTGACCCAGAGATAGGGAGGCAGCGACGAGCAAACACACCAGGAAGTTGTCCCCACAGAGCTGCTAACGCTGTTGCCCGCCCACAGCTCAGAGGCACTCTGCGTTCTTTGTGGAAATTGTCCTGGCAGATGTTGGCAACTGCCTGGGCAGTGGGTGGACCTTGCAGGAGCCTGGGCCCAGAGTGGCGGTGGTGGTGGCATTCACAAGCCCCTCCTAGTCTAGAACACCTCATCTCTAGGGGAGGTTCTAGGTCCCCACAGTGGGCACACTCTGGTTCTGCTCAGCAGGCCTGGAGACCCAACCCACACCGTGGGGGTGGGGGGACAAAGTGAAGGGTAGTGGGCAGCAGCCCGCATACCCAACCTGGACTCTGCCTCAACTGTTAGGCTAAAGTATCTTTGGCCTAAAGCATCCAGCTCAAGGCCCAGCAAAGCACTTCCTGGTCTGTGTGGACAGTGTCCGTGGGGATAATCAGTTGGTGAGCACAGAGCCACTCCTTTAAACGTTTCTCACATTGATGACAGAGTTCACTTCTGGCAGGAACGATCCTGAGGAAATAACGAGATTCTTTCTGAAAAGACCCAGGAAGGGATGAGTTCTGAGGGGTCAACTGGGAAATCCTTCTGCCACTGCAGTTCTAACAGGCTGGGCAAAGAGCCCTTGGAAACCCTTCCCATTTTATGGGAAAGAAGATAGAGGTCCAGAGAGGGCCAAGGCAATAAGACTCAGGTCAGGGGACACCTCCTCCAGGGAGCCTTCCAAAATGCTGACCATAGCATTTTTCTAATGTCCACTTTCAGGGTCTGCTGTCTGCTGCTTCAGTGGGTGGTTCGCAGCTTGAAGAGATCCAGTGGGGCTGGGTTGAGGTTGGTGGTCCCCAGGACGAAAAATATTTTCCCTTGTCGGTCTTTCTTATAAAACAGACAGGAACATGCCTTTTCTTAACTGCTGTGGTCAGTGTGCCTATCTGCTCCTGTGGGGTGTGTGCTGTGAGGTTGTCCCTGGGACCCTAGAGGACAGACCCTGAGGCTTCTGAGCATCTATGCGTTCGCCAAGGCCAATGATGCCTGTCTCAATGCGGGTGGCTCCATGGGAGTGGCTGGGGACAGACTGCCTCACTTGCTACTGGCTCTTAGCAGGGGTCTAGGCCACTCGTGCACATCGTATGGTGGGTTCAGATGCCAGAGGAATATTCTGGCTCAGTGTGAACACAGCATAAGTGGGGGCTCCTCCTACAAGATCATGTAACCCCACCAGGCAGGGCCCAGGACCACCAGCTTTCCAAATCAGGAGTGGATGCAACCACCCGGTTCACCTAATTCTTCCCTCAGCCCTGACTCCTCCCCACATGGGTGGCATGCAGCCCGTTCCAGCTGCCTTTTTAAAAGAAGTGCCTTCTCCAGTTCTGAGTGTGGCTGCATTCAGAAAAGGCTCTCGAAGGAGACTCTGGGCACTGCCCTTTGGGCTCCGAAATCATCACAAGTCTTTTTAGAGTTTTCCTGGATGGATGAGGTAGAACGGCTTTCTAGAGAGGCCGTCTGGGCTTAGAAGATTTCCCAGGTACAATTGCCAACATCTGTCAAGGAGGATTTCCTCCTTAGGCTACCATGCACGGTTTGCTAAACCTCTACCGCACCATGCAGCGAGGACCGTTAGACACCAAGGCCCGATGCCACCTGTCCACAGAGTACGCTCCATTTCACAAAATGGGGCTGGGGCTCCGGCTGTGCAGACATCACCAGAGGGGGCACAAGGCAGGGACTGGGCACTCAGCCATGAGAGACGGAGCCGCAGTTTTCCTTTTTCGTTCTGGGTGTGTATGCAGTTTCCTCAAACACAGTTCTTTTGGCTTCCTTATCAGAGGATGATGCTCCAGGCTGAAGCCATTCACACACAAGCTTTTAGCTATTCAAATAGCTGAGCTCAGTTGGGGAAAGAAATCACTATCTTGGGAAGAATTTGGGTTCAATCCAGGACCCGCTATGGGGTGCTCTGTGCCCCCCTGGTGCCTGTGAGAGTGGGCTTTGCTGAGGTGGGCAGCCTGAAGCCTATTCTGAGGCTTTGAGAGGGCAGCCGTGTCTTCTGTCTGACAGCCCCCACATCTGAGCTCTGGGAAAGGTATTCTGGTGACAGGCACATTCGAAGAGGCCTTCCCAAGGGTCGCCTCGGCTCCCAGGTGGCTGGAAAGGCCCGAGCGTGCCCCTGCGGCCTTGGCGTTTAACCTGATTTTCACCTGAAATGACTGATATAGTTTTCAGGGCCCGGAGGACTCGGAAGGTGCGTAAAGCTGAGACATTGCCCAGGTCCACAAATTCAGTGGTGTATCTGTAACAAGGGAAATTCACACACGAGACAGCGACAACACGCCAGGAGGAGACACACGGTCGGGGTGGGGGGTGGGGGGAGACAGAGAGAGAGTCACTTGTAGCTGAGATCCGAACTGGCATCTTACCTGGGATAACTGAAATAGTTTTTAGAGCTCTCAGGACTCTGAAAGTTCGAAGAGCCGACAAATTGCCTAGTTTTATATTTTCTGATACATACCTGCAGAATCAAACCACAGTTATTGGGAATTACAAAGCGGCACCTCAGCCTGCCCTCCCCGACCAGCCCTCCCCCTCCTCCCCCTCCCACATGGAGGGCTGTGGGTGGCCCAGGGCCTCTCCAGGCTTTCTTCCTGACCTCAACCCTCCTGACACAGGGACTTCAGTGTGGGTGCCTTAAGGATGTCCACACAGCAATCCCCCAGGTGGTTCTCCCAGTGACGGTCCCGTGAATAACTCGCGCCAGGAGGCAACAACTCTGCCACATTCTCCATGCCACTGGGACCGTGACACGAAACCATGTGGCTGGGAACACAGCAGGACGAAGAGAAAAATTGTTTTCCAGGAGGCTCAGGCCAGGTGATGTAGGAAGCCACTGGGTTTCTGGCCCTAGATTTGCTCTGTGTCTTCTGCAGTTTGTGGTCAGCTCACGCCAGCCTGCTCCAATCTATGGGACCCTAAGCGCTGGCTATGATCACCACGGAGGCATGGCTGGGTCTCCGAGGGTTGCCCACCTCTCCTTCCAACCAAAAATCTGGGCAAGGAGTGGCGCAGGAGTCCCTGACGTCACGAGGTGGAGGCAACCTGAGTACTCCACAGGAGAAGCACAGTTCCCTGGGCGACGCTTCGAAAGATGGGAAGGGAGGCTGCCTGAATACTCAGCTCTTTGACTGGCAATGGCCAACAGAGGAAGAGAAAAGAGCTGGATGAGCGGTTTCTAGGGAGAGGCTGGCCCCTACCCCATGAGTCCACCCCAAGACCTTCCATGTCCCCCAAGGAAGGCCTTGGGTCTCCACAGGAGGAGTGAGCTCTGGAGATGAGCAGCCCTCCTTGGGGTCTGTCCTGCTTGGGTCTGAATAGCGCTTAGCAGGGCTGAGTGGCCACGGGGTCCCCACATAGAACTTGGGGACAGCTGTCCATCCACGGCCTCCACAGGCACAAGAAGAAGGAGTTGGTCTCTGGGGGTCAGGGACCTGCCTGAGCAGAGCGTGAGGACACATATGGATGGGCCATATGACCAGGATGTCTGAGAGGTGGCTGGACAGTGTGTGACCAGGATCATTGGGACAGTGGCAATGACTTGTGATATTTAACCAAAGGCTCCGCATCCAGGGTGTCTGACATTTAACTGAAGGTGTCTGATGTTTAACCAAGTGTGTCTGACCCGGTGTCTGAGTGACATCAGACCTAGGACATCAGCCCAGCGACATCAGCTGAGCGCCAAGGGTGGGCTGAGAGCGTAGCTGCACTCACTCTGTGGTCATCTGCACCTCCAGGCCCCGCCACTCTGCTCAGAGCTTCTGAATCTGCCTTCAAGCTGTGGGTGTCTATAGGCAAGGACCCGACAGGCTGTGTCAAGGGGCTCAACTCCTGGGTCCAGCCTGGTCCAGCTCGGGCTGACGCCAGCTTCCTCTACGTCCACTCATGGGGCCTTTCCATCTTCACGGGGCCCTGTGGACCATGCCTGCTCCCTCCTTACTCACCACATCCCTTCAGAGATGGGAAGTCAGCAGACACATTCTCAGAGCTTTCCTTCTGGCTACCCCAGATCCTTTCTGTGGTGTGGTTTCCATTCCATCCCCCAGATTCACTTCAGCTTGCAGATTTTTCTCTGGTGCAGCAATCAGATGCAGCCCCATCTTCCAGTGGGGAGCAGAAGTCAGCTCCCTTGTTCTGTCCCACATACACCTATTAATTTGGTCCAAGCTCCCTCTCAACTTTTGATGGCTACTCCAATCTCTGTGATGGCTCAGACCCTCAGGCCTCTGTCCCACGTTCTTCTCTCAGGCTTGGACTCTCTGTCCAGAAAAGATGGTGCCACAGGATTCTCAGGAACATTGCCAATGTTGCCATCACATGAAAGCCATGATTCCAGCCTGCTGGTGGCTCTGGGCCCCATTTCCTGCTGCTGGTCTAGTAGGTGTGGCCTGGGACAACAGCTTTTCTTGCTCAGGACACTGGTTTCAAGACTGTCTCTTCTGGTTACAGGGTGTGAGTGGAGCACTGTGCAGATCAGAGAGGGAACCAACTGTCCTTGCTTCTCCCCTCCGTCCCTTACAGACCCTGTGTGTCTCCCGGCGTCTCCAGTGAAGACTTGTCTCTGGCTTGGATTTTGCCTGCGTCTGCCTGTCCCATTGTAGAACCTGCCCCACCCCGCCCTTGCAGTGTCCCCAGCACAGACAGTGCTTGCCCTCCATTCATCGTCTGCCTCCTCAGCAGCTGGTGCTCGGCACAGAGAAGCCAAAATCCCAAGGGGTGTGCTCCCGTCAGGTTTGCAAAGCCAGCTGAGTGGCTGAGAACAGGAGTGGGGCTGGTGGTCGTGTGTCCATGAAGTCAGGACACGTGTGGGAGAGCAATCCTCAGGGGGAGGGAGTCTTGAAGGTGGGGTGCAGGGCTGGGTGAGGGCATGGTGTGTCTGTGACTGTGTCTGTGACAATGGGGCTGCTGCCTCTTACTCAATCCAGAGCCTGGTGCCTGGCTGCTTCCCATATTGGGGCCCTAGACCCCCCCGAGGCCTCCCCTGGGGCCCTGGAGTGTGGCAAGGCAGGCAAAGGGCCAGCTTCAGCAGTGGCAGAGGTGGGGGTGGGGCTCTGCCCCTAGCAGGCTGGCACAACTCTCCTCCAAGCCATTCTTCTCTTCCTGTTGTGGCCAAGCTGCTGGGCAGGGGCAGATAGCTGGGGGGAGGGGCGGGAATGTGGGCCCCCACACAGGAAGAGCAGCGGTTGGTGGGTGAGAATCCCCTCCATCACGCCAGCCCCAGCACAGCGGGGAGCCTTTTTGGAGGCTGAGGAACCATGAGGAAGGGCAGACCCTGGCCTTCTTCCTGCTCCACCCCTATCTTGCTGCGCAGCCCTCCCATTTGATGTAGATGGCCCCTCACGGGGCTGCTAGGCAGAGGGTATAGCCAGCACCACAGCTACTGCGCTGATTGCCACCCTCTCCTCTCTGCCCTCCCTCCCTTCCCCTCCAGGTTTGGTTTCCATAACAACCCCAGAAGGTGGGAGGCTGCGCTAACTAGCAGGTAATGCCCAGCTAAGAGGGGCCCTAGGAAGCTCCAGCTGGAGGGTTGCCTGGCAGGCTTCCTGGCACGCCCCTCCCTTAGACCCTTCCACAACCCCTAAATTGGGGGTGGGGAATCAGAAACATCAGACTTGGGGTGCCTCTCCTCATTATGAGTTAGGAGACTTGGTTTTAGTCCCAGCGTTGCTGCTAATTCATTCTATAATTTTGGGCAAGTGGTAGGATCTCTCTGAGCCTCAGTTTCTCCATCTGTAAAACCAAGGGCAGGATGGGGAATTTCATTGAATAGAACTTTTCTGCCACTCAAGGCTCCTTGGATTATCCTAGGAGCCCCACGTTATTGAACCATTTTGGCTGTAGCAGACTGCATTTCACTGCATTACCATGGCAGTAACTCATTGTTTGCATACGGTGGAATCACTGTCAATCAGAGCTGCCGGGCCAGTCCAGCCCACAGCACAAACCTAACATTCCAATGGGTGCATGCGGCCCCAGGGGAGCTGAGTGTGACATTTCTGTGAGATGCTCAGAAATGTGGAAACAGTCTGATGACCTCTGAGGCCCTGTTCTGCTTTGTCACCCCTGGTTCTGGTTCAGAGCGAAGGCAGGCAGGCCTTGGTGAGGAAGGCACACCTACTCTGTGATTCCGAGCAGAAGGAGTGGGTCCCCGTGGGATCTCATGGGGATTGAGACTGGGATTCTTTCACAAGACAGGACAGGGGGACTTGCTAAGGGCCTGAGGTCATGCAGAGCATCTCCCAGAGACATGAGCTGAAATCAGGCCAAGGCTTGGCTCTTGCTGTCAGACAAGGGGCCCAGGGCAACGCCTTTCCTGGGGTCTGGGAGTGTTGTTGCTGTGACACAGTCCTGCTCAGGCTCCAAGATGGGAAGGTGGGAAAGGCTCATGCAGACGCTGTGTCCTCTCCTGTGTAAGCTCCTTTCCTGTGACACCAATCCCTCAGGGGCCCAGGGATCACTGCCCCCCTCCCGGAGGGCACCGCAGAGCCTGGCCCTGGCCAGCAATCCTACTCCATTTCCAAGTCAATGCAATATCCTGGCTCCAACATGGAGAGTGATCCCTCTCTCCTCAAACCTCAGACGTGCCTCCCCACTCTGTGTTCTCAGCTGAGGACCCTGCTTCTTATCACTGAGAAAACAGAAGCAATCAGAAGAGAAATTCCTTCTTCTCTCATCATTGACTCTATCCATCGCCACCTGAAATTCTGCCTTCCCTGCTCTTAAGGCCAATGTTCCCCCAGGCCCTGGATTCCCACCCCTTGGGCCAGTTCAAGGGTTTCGCTCTGTAACTCCCCCGCCACCATCATCAGACTTTCCCTCTCTACTGGATCCTTTCCATCAGCCCACAAAGATACCTCCAGATATCTATACTTGCTCCACCTTACCTCCTCCCACTCTCTTGAGCCCTCTCTTATCAGGTATGTCCCCTCACCCCACTAGGGCCTGTCTTGTCAAGGTCATCAATGATCTTCACATTGTCCACTCCAAAGGTCGGTTGGGTTCTCACCTTCCTCGGTCTCCTCGTGTTATCTTTCAAGTTGAATCACACTGCTCTCTCCTGGTTTCCCTCCACCCTCCCTGGCAATTCCCTCCAGTTTCCTTCCCTCCATCCTCCTCCTTTCCTGACCTCGAGACGTTGGAGCATCCCAGGTGCAGTCCGTAGGTGGCTTCCCTTCTCTGGCTACACTTACTCCTAGATGATGCCATCTGTATCCTGAGGGCTTCTAAATTTATATTTCCACCTTGGACCTCTTTCCTGAACTCCAGACTGGAATATCCAGTTGCCTACTCAATCTCTCACCCTGCATGCTTTCAAATTTAATACATTCCAAACTGGACTTCTGATTCTCTTTCTCCCTCAGCCAGCTCCTCCCTTTCTCCATTTCAACAAATGGTAACACCACCCACTCAGCTGCTCAAACCAAAAACCGCCTGGGGGTCTCTGTCTGCCCCACCTTCAAAATATATCCAGAATCTGACCACATCTCTCACCTTCTCCACTTGGACCCTGGTCCCAGCCACCATCCCCTCCCTCCTGACTACTCAACTAGCCTCGTAACTGTTCCGTCTGCTTCCACCGCTATCCTTCTACAGTCTTTTGTCCACACAGTAGCCCAGGAGATCTTCATAGAATGTAAATCAGATCACGTCACTCCCTGCTCTTAACCCCCACTGGCTCCCATCACACCTGGCTCTTACCTCGGCCTATAAGGCCACACAGCTGCCCCCCACCCCGCCACTCTGCCTCCTCATCTCCCACTCCTCTTTCTCTTGCTCACTCAGCTCGGGCCTAAATCTACACTGGATTTGGGGCAAGTGGTAGCCTCTCTCTGAGCCTCAGTTTCCCCACCTGTAAAATGGTGGGCTGGAGTCAGCTCACAGGGTACCTAGGAACAGAGGTTCTGATGCATTTTCTAACCACCAGGTTCACCATCTAGCTTGAAGGCATCCCATTAGCAGGGCCCAGCTTCCCTCCTTCTCCTCGCTCCCTCACAGCATGGCTGAGCTCACAGCAGGGCAGCTTGTATCTGGGGTTAAATAAAGACTTTGTCATGAACGGGTGGATTCAGTGAATCTGAGAATCCTAGAAAGTGGGAGCTGAACTGAACCTCTTATTCCACCTGGCCCAGTACCATCCTTTCACAAGTGGAGAAACTGAGGCTCTGCAAGGGCAGGAATTATAACCCTCACCATCTCTGCTCCTCGCTAAGGTGTGGTGCCCAGCCCTCCACACACCTCAGGCTTCCCGAAAGGGTATGATGGCTGAGCCCTGACCACGACTGCTGCCCAGGAGGCTCTCCCTGATCAGTCGTTCCCACCAGAACACAGCACCCGCTGCCTGAGACAGCCAGAGTGGAATGCCTCAACCCAACCGCTCAGCGAGAGACTCCTCCTAGGCAAGGGAGCGGGTCCTGGGATCACGTTCACTTTCTGATGGGCTCATTGTATGTTCTTGGCAACAGTTTCCTCATTTGTAAAATGGGGATGAGGAATCTCCATCCAGCCTACCTCTCTGGCTGGTGTGAGGACCAAAGGGACCACGTCAGTGACCAGGTGCCTTAAAATGTGCCAAACGTGGAGTCTACGAGTAGAGAGAGCAGACATGCTGGTGTACCCAGCATGAGTTCCTGGGGATGCCCGCTCACTTCTCCAGGCTCCTTCTCTTCCCTGCAGTTTCATCCTTAATCACCTTGGAATCCAGTTACTGTTCACGGTAGTCCAGAGATTTCAGGCCATAATATTGGTTTCCCTTGCTGGAAAGGGCAGAGGATGCTAAACCAGAATCTTAATGACGTCTCTTGAGCACAGGGCTGCCGTGGAGCCAGATGAGCCAGTGGACCTGACCACTGGAGCCTGCATGAGCCACTGGACCCGTCTCTCCCCACAGGATGAGCTGAGGGCCTCCATCCCATCCTCCTCCTGCCACAGCAGTCAGGTGGGCTGCTCTATAGCCCGGGGCAGAGCTGCACATGGACTGCAGCAGGGAGGCTGAGACGGCTGGGCAGCCCAGGGCCGGGAGTGGCGCACACGCCCCTCAGTGTGGCCTGGAGTGGCACAGCACGGCGCAGCGAGCAAAGTACTTACGCCATGATAATCACGCTGAAGTCCAGCCAGTTCCACGGGTCCCGAAGAAAGGTGAACGCGTGCAGGCAGAAGCCTCGAGCCAGAATCTTGACCAGAGACTCAAAGGTGTAAATGGCAGTGAAGATGTACCTGGGGAGGAGAGACCGGCGGGGCTTCTCAGGGAGGCCAAAGCCCGCGGGCCAAGTTCCCCACATGGCATGAGCCCCGTGCAGCTCCTCTCCCAAGGGCCCCTCAGAGCAGGCTTTCTGCAACGCTTCCATGGCAGAGCTGGAGCTGGGGGCTGGAGCTTTTTCCACTTATCAGGCTAACTAACGCATCTTCCCACTTGTTCATTCAGCCTTGTTGACTGCCTGTCCTGAGCCCATTTGAACCCTCCATCTTCTCTCTCTCGGTTGTCTTGGTGTAAGAAGACCCTCCATCTATCTCCTCACACAGCCCTGCGGGTCCATGTACACAGGCATATGGTGGCCACTGCAGGACAGTAAGGACACTCAGAGTCACGGCCCCTCACCCTTGTTTGTGGTCCTCAGGTGGCTAATGATGGGAGCATGGTCCATCCTCAACCACCTACAGCTAGGTGTGGGCACAGCTGTCTACCTTGGGCTTGGGAAGGGGGCTGAGGTTCTAACACTGGAGGCTGGGTGGGGAGCTCTTCTCTCTGCCCAGGGTGAGCTGAAGAATCCCAAATGCCTGGATGCCGGGACCGCGGCCCAGAGAGCTGGAATGCGAGAGGGCCACACCCACACTGCTTCCCAGGTCTCAGCCGCTGGCTGTAGGCCCAGGCACCTACAGTACTGGTGGGTCCTGTGCAAACTTGGAGAGTCACAAGACAGGCCGATTTGGTAAGAGAGGCTGTCCCTAACACTCTGTCGGTCCCCTGAAGACAGGAGCCAAATGCACCAAAGGCCTATCAGGTCTGCTTAGAACCTGTGGGTAGGGTACTTTCATTTGGGAAGAAAGGACCAGAAACAGTTCTCTAAAACTGTACAAACGGCTAAAGGTGGCAGGACTTGGGGAAAAAAGGCAGCAGAGTATGGTACTGAAGCAGGGAGGGCCCCGGGCCTTTCCTGGTGACCACACCTTCTAGCTGCATAGCATTGGGCAAGTAACTTCTCCAGTTCTCAGTCTCCTCAGCTGTCACACAGGGATAGTGGCTGTGCCTTCCCTGGGGGGCTGCCGTGAGGGTTAAAGGACATGATGCTTATTGTTCTATGACAGCGCTGGCATGCACTGAGGGCTCAGTAAATTATTATTATTTCAGAGCCTTCTCCCATGTCATCAATCCTCTTTAGGATGAGACAGGCAGATGCTCCCACTTTGCCAACCTGGAGAGCCTCCTCCCCTGAGGGCACAACTCAAAGCCAGAAGTTGGCAAGCCCGGGAGTGGCAAAAGAGGATAGGGGCTGGGCCAAGGACCCCCAGGTGGGTTAGTCCCTGGGCCTCTTCTGGCGTGACTTTAGGGGCCACAGTGTGGAATGGAACAGGAAGAGTGGGAGGGGCCAGCTGGAGAGGCCTTGAAGATACTCACTCGACATACTTGGTCCAGGGTGGAGGGTCATGCTGGGCCATGAAGACACAGTTGGTCAGGATGGTGCACATGATGAGCATGCTAAAGAGCGTGGCGAGGGTCAAGGAAAGCCGCGTGCGTGCAGGGGGCCCGGGGGCCACCACCGCCGGTGGCGCCTGGCCCTGGGGTCATCACTGCCAGGTCAGTGCTGCCAGATCAAAGCAACAGGGGCTCCAAGGAGGCACACCGGGGCTGTGCCCAGTCCTTGCCAACCGCTCCCCACTGAGGCTGGCCTCTGTCCGGCCCCTGGCACTTGCAGCTGGACAACTACCCTGCTCCACAGCCCCTGGCAGGGACCAGATACTTGAATCCACACCTTTAGCAGGGTTCTCTGTAGGGTCCATCCTGGAGGGAAGGGAGGAAAGGCTGACCCCCAGACCTCAGAGGTTTGTACCCACGGCCATGTGGCAGTGCTGTCTTCAGCCACACTGGAGGGAGATGGCATTTATAAACTGTTCCTCAGGGGCCACTGCTGGACAGGAAGGCCATGGTGCAGGGCTCCGGGTCCCCTCCCCACTTCTATGGGAGCAGCTCAGGCTGACCTTTGGCCTAGGACTCCTCTGAAGAGCTGTTCTGTTGCCAGAACTATATATCTTGTCAGGACACACTGCCCCTGGGGGAGGATACTGCTTCTCTGGCTGCTTCCTGACTTTGCACATGCTCTTCACTCTTGTCCTCTGCTCCAACTAGTACACTCCTCCTCCTCCAAGAAACCCCTCAGCAGGAGCACCCTGGAGCAGGAGCAGCCCTCTGAGGAGCCTGCCCTCACTCCTTGGTTGCTGCAGCCTCTGCAACCCCAGGGCATTGGGCATCCCCCTTTTACTGCAAGGTTGCTCACTGAATGGCAATGTCTATCTGTCCCTCACCAGCAGGGGAGCTCTTCAAATGCTGGGACTATGTCTTGGGCATCTGTCTGGGCCTCTGACCTTGAACTCAACTGCCCCAGGCCTTGTCTGATCCCTGACTCTGGCTACAAGTCCTAGCTGCTGCTGCTTTAGGCTGGATAGAGCTCTGACCTCCATGGCCTCCCTCACCTCTGCAAGACCTGCAGAGGAGCAAGCAACAGACCCTGGGTCTCCTGTGGGCTGGGAACCCCCATGCAAGGGGCCTGGCCTGGAATAGGGACACTCTGCTGCTCTCACAAATCCCCTCCCCAGCCCGAGAGGAGAGGCTGGGTCTCCCACGCCCTGTGGCTATCCCAGCCTCAGCCCCACATTGAGCAGCTGCCAGCCCTGCGACTCCCCCAGGCTGCCCAGGAGCAGCAGTAATTGAGCTCCAGGGGCCTGCCTCTTTCCTCCCTACCAGAGCTCCACCCTCTTCCATGGCCTGGCCCAACCTCAGGCCTGATGGGGAGGCCAAGGCAGTCAGTTTGGAGATTGGGCTGAGCTAGGTGTTGACTTCTGGGCGGGGGTGGGCAGCTGTCCCAGCTTGGGAGAGAGGCGAGGCCTCTCAAGGAATCCAGGTGGATGCCCTCCACACCTCCAGTCCTCCTTCTAGGCAATCAGGCAACAGCAGGTCAAACCCAGCTCCCAGTTTATAATGAATTCTCCGATTTCACATCTGAGATGAGGGAGGATTGGGCTTTGGGAGTCCCCCTTAGTCAAACAGGAGCTGCTCAGCTCAGAGGCACTGGGGTCCCTCCCTCAGCTTGGCATCTGCCCATCCCTCTGCTGGTCTCCATAGCAGGTCTTTCTCCCTCTCTAGCTTTCAAGGGCAGGATCAGATACCCATCTCAGTATCCCTTCTTCCTTACACAACCCCCCCCCCCCACACACACACACGTTCTCCACACCCGGGCTCTGTGCCAAAGCTTTCCTCACTGGGCAGACAGTTAACGAACCCCTCAACCAGCCTTTATTCATCCCCACAGATCCATTGCTAAACCGTCTACTGAGGATCCCAGATGATTCCTGAAATATGAAAGTAATGATGCTAAGAGCAAATATTTATTGAGCCCTCCCCAGGTGCGAGGCTCTGCTCTCTGTATCCATTAACGAATTCAATTCTCCCAACAACCTGTGAGGCGGGGACTCTGTCTCCATTTTATAGACAAGGAGATGTAGGCACAATGAGGTTAAGTTAAAGGATACTATATTAAGTAGAATAACGGTCCCCTAAAGATGACCACATCCTAATTCCTGGAAACTGCGAATGCTAATTTATATGCAAAAGGGACTTTGCAGATGTGATTAAATTAAGGATCTTGAGATGTGGAGATTATCCTGGATTATCTGGGTGGGCCCAATGTCATCACAGGGTCCTTACAAGTGAAAGAGGGCGGCACGAGAGGCAGCGTCAGCATGATGCATGTGAGAAGACTCCGCCAGCTGTTGCTGGCTTTGAAGATGGAAGCGGACGGTAAGCCACGTAGCCTCTAGAAACTGGAAAAGCCTAGAAAACAGATTCTTCCCTAGAGCCTCCAAACAGGAATGCAGGCCTGCCGATACCTTGATTTTAGGCCAGTGAGAACTTTTTGGATTTCTGACCTCCGGAACTGTAAGATGATAAATTCGTGCTGTTTTGAGCCACTAATTTGTTACAGCAGCCAGAGAAAACCACTCTAGGTACAAAGCTGTCCATGGCAGAGCCCAGATCTGAGCCCCGGCTGCCCCAGTGCAGGCCTCCACTGTGAGCCCTGCTGTGGCACCGTCCCTGCACGATGACAACAAAGGTCACTGTTCCATTCCCCTGCCTCCAGACTGAAGGGCCTGCGTGAGTCACACTGCGTCAGGCCCTCACCTGCCAAGTGGGACTGCTATCTCACACCTGGACTCTGCCACCCACGGGGCGGTATGAAAACCAAATGAGTGAAGGGCTCCGTAAGTGTGAGCAGACTGCCACCCAAGAGGAGGAATGGAATTATTTGTCATTTTGAAGAACAAACCTCACTTGACCAGGTGTACCTGGTCCTATGCGGGAGAGAGGGAGGCATCCAAACCACCGAACTGCTCCCAGATGGGATGTTATGAGAAACCAGACCCACCTCCGGCTGGGCTGGGCAGGAAGGCTTCCTGGAGGAGGCATTTAGACAGGCACTGAAGGCTGGTTGGGGTTCCTCCAGCAATCAGTCGGCCCAGCTGGTCATGGCGAAGCAGACTGGGCTGAGGACTGGGGAGATCCCCTCCCTGTGGAGCCAACCCTCTCCAGGCTGTGGGCGGACTGCTCACAGCTCTCACTAGAGCAGAGGAAAGGCCCCTCAGCAGAGAGCAGCAGCGTAGATAGGCTGCCTGGGACCAGAGGACTTGGCTGGACACAGACGAGGTGAGCTGAACTCTAATGTAAAGACTTAGGGAAGAGCCACAGTAGACAGCCCTTCTGAGTCCTGCCAGATAGGGCCTGGGTCACATGGTGGGAAATGGCAGGGGCTGCCTGTCTGGGTTTTGGCTTTTCCAGACATAGTGATGGCTTAGGGTGAGGTGCAGCAGACTCTAGTCTCTGCCACTTGACTGTCCAAAGCGCTGCCTGGCTCTCCTGGCCTCGAGGATGGCCCTTCCACTATCCTCAGTCACTCCTGAGTGTGTGTGTGTGCCCATGTATGTGCACGTGTGTGACCTCTTCCAACCTAGACTGAACCTCTAGTCCATGTGACTCTTCCCACAGCATCCCCAGGTGCCCCATGGAGCCAAGCAGGCAGTGAACACCAGAGATGAGTCACGTGCACTCCTGGCCAGGGCACACCTATTTGCCCTGCCTGGTAGTTTCAGCCTGATGACTGAGCTGGTCCCATGTGTGGGCAGAGGCAAAGGCCAGCTCTTCAGGCCTGAGCTCAGCTGAACATCTTCAATCCTGTCATGTCATTGTCCCCAAACACCCACTCCCAGCCTCATGACTAAAATGCCAGCAAAGACTGCCTGCCCGGGTTGTGGGGTTTGCCTGAAACTTGGGTTTGCCTGAAACTTGGGCTGCCTGTCTTCAGACCCCAAGGAGTCAAAAAACTCCCAAAAAGAAAGGAATTAACTGTGGGGGGTACTTTCATATACTTGTGCTATTAAATGAACATGCACACGCACACACACAGACACCAACATGTGGTTTGATTGCCCATTTGAATCTGTTAGAGAAACGTGGGAGGATTTTGTGAACAGATCCTGTGCACCCAGGAAGGCAAAATACTTCTCGGCATGAACGTGAGGCCTCTCTGAATGTGACTGCAGTGGAATTCGGAGTTCTGTTGGTTTCTTTTATTTAATCCTGGCAGGAACACGTTCTGCAGGATTATAACAAAAATACATAGGAAAAAATAATTCTGCATGCCCATGTTTACTTTTTAGGCAACTTCCCAGGGATGCATTGCAAGCATGGAGCACAGAGCAAAGCCAACTGAATTATCATGCACTCGCTGGCGTGTCACTGTGAACGCCTAAATTGTGGCAAGTGAGCAGGTTTTCTTTCTGTTGGTGGCAGATTTCTTGAGAGCAGGGGCTGCACACCTGCCCCCTTTCAAGTTTGTCTTTGCCCCTCCGGCCCCTTCCAAAGGGCCTGGCACAGAACTGTGCACATGTGGGGACTGAGATGTTTGACTGGATATAAAAATGTAAGCCTACAACGGTTATAAAGTTTCGGTTTTGCAAGATGAAAAAGTTCTAGAGATCTGTTGTACAATGAGCATGTGGTTAACGCCATTGTACTATATACCTAAAAATGGTTAAGATGGCAAATTTTATGTTATGTGGTTTTTACCACAATAAAAAAGATGTAAGCAGAGTGAAAGTTCACAATTCACAACATGAAATCTGTGTGTTAGAAATGCATGGTGACTGTTAATGCGCACAGGATTTCTTTTTGGGGTAGTGAAAATGTTCTGGAATTAGATAGCAGTGATGTTCGTGCAACTATATAAATATACTAAAGTCCACTGAATTGTATACTTTAAAAATGGTAAATTTTATGATATGTGAATTATATCTCAATTAAAAAAAAAGGAAATGCATGGAGAGCCTGCAGATTCTACACTGATGATTCTGGTTTGGAAAGGGTTAGGAATCTGCATTTTTAACAAACCTCCCAGGTGAGACTGAGGTGGCCCTCACAGAGGACACTTGGAAACAACTGCCCCAGGACACTGTGTGCACGAATCATGGGGACCTTGCTAAAGCCAAGTCCCGGGGTGAGGCCCGAGATTCGGCAATTCCTACAAGATCCCCGTGATGCTGATGCTGCTGGTCCGTGCACCACACTTTGAATGGCAGGTTCAGGGGCATAGAGGGGTTGTTCCCAAACCCCACAGATCTAGGCCTTTCCTCTTCCTCAGTGCCCCCTGAGCCCACTAAGGGGCGCTGTTGAGGACCGGCAGTGTGCTCCCATCCCCAGGCAATGGAGTGTCAAGGCAGCCGCTAGAAGCCCAGCACAGGGCCTCACGGATGCAGAGCTACTTCCCTGGGGCAGCTGCCCTGGGGGACACAGGCTGGCTCAGAGTCCTCAGGGACTATGGGTGGAACCAGCACCTCACAGCTTCAGAGCCACTACTTAATGGACCCTCTGGCCAGGTTGGTGACTCCAGTGCCCCCACCACCTCCCTCGCCCACCTGCCTCCATGGCCTCATCTGCCCCACGGCCCAGCCCAGGGCCTTGCAGGAACCCTGGGGCTTCTGCTGCATCCCTGGGGGCTGCTGTGGCTGCCAAACAGTTCTGGGTTGGTTAGATACATAGAGGAGAAGCCCCAGGTGGGAGCTGGAGCATGCTTTCAGGGAGGCCACGCCCTTGCAGTGAGGCTGGAGACAGGCTCAGAGCAAGAAAGGAGGCTGGCCTCTTCTCCCGCTGTGCTGTTCTCACCAGTAGCTGTGCCCACATGCTGGCAGGAAGGACAACTATTCATGTGGCTGTCTTATCACTTTTAGGGAACTGTAAAATTCCCAAGGGGACAAGGACAGGGTCTTACTCAGCATGATACCCCTAAGGTGCCTGGTAAAGTGCCTGGCCCCTACAGGGAGCTTGGAAACAGTGGCGGAATGGCTCAAAATGAAATCCAGAGCCACTCTTGCTTCACAAAGTAAGATGTAGCTGTGAATGGCAGGCTGCCCCCTGAATAGAGCCCCTCGCCACGGTGTCTGCCCACCCTAGAGACCACTCTGTTGATGCCACAGCCATGGCCTGTGTGTGGGGTTCTCCCTGGACATACATGTGTCTCAGGAACTCCCATGAAAAGCAGCAGCGAGCTGGAGGATGGGAGAGAGCCTCTGCATGCAGAGAACACGTGTGGCACGGAGCTCCTCCAATTAACCCCTGGGGCGAGGATCAGGCACTGGGGCCCAGTGGGGGAGAAAGTGGAGCCAGGAAGGAGCATCCCTCATCCCTGCCTGGACAGAAAAATTCCTGAGAATCAGCACTGGTGTCCATTACTCCGTCCCTCGCTGGGCAGCTGTTTTCCTGAAGCCTTCTGCCCCGCCCAGAGGCTGATGGGTGAGGTCTTTGCCTTGGCCTCAGACTGGGGAATTGAGGGGCGACTTTGGGGAGCTCTATCGGGCCAGCCAGCCACACACACAACTAACCACACCGCTGAGCCCGGCAGCACTGATTTGATTAACAGCAGACCCAGCTGCCAGCCAAAGGAAGGGCTGCCCAGGCCATCACAGTAACACGCAGATGCCTCACCCTACAGCTGGACACCCGCCCGCCTTGAGAGGTTCCGTCTGTGGGGCCCCTTTTCTGAAGTTGGGAGAACAGCCATGATTGGGTGCTGGCACCCCGTCCCACGCATGACCTGAATGACGCCCCCTAAGGCCCAAAGACCAGGAATGTCCCTTATTACACTGCTGCACCCCAAGAGCTCTCCTCCGCAGCCTGCAGCTTTTTCAGGCTGCGGTTTATATAATTTAATGCTAACCAAAGTTCTTTGAGATACTCTGAAACTGCAAACATTTTGTCAACACCCAATCAAAAAGCAAGTGTTTCCTCTCGCAAAAGATGCCCACGTGTGAATAAACTGCAGGCCTCTTTACCGGGAAGTGGTTTCTTTGGCTGAGCCCCCGTGACCTGCTTGAGGTCCCCGCAAGTGGGCGGGGAGGTGCAGGGCCCAGGGGGTGCAATGGGAGGGAACATCTGGAGCCAATATCAGACCCAGGGGACACTGATAGGCCTCATTTCTTCTGGAGTTCTCAGTAGCTTAGCTTCTAGAACTTTCTCTCCTGAAGAATCAGAGCAGAGTTTCTCTAACTTTTATGTGCCCAAGAATCCCCTGGGATCTTGTTAAAATGCAGATGCTGGTCCGGCAGGTCTGGGGTGGGGTCTGAGAGTCTGCATTTCTAACCAGCTCCCAGGTGATGACTGTGCTGCTTGTGGGAGGACTGGCCAGGAATTAGCACAACCCCTAGCCCTAAACATCCTGTCCATCTCCCTCACTCCCACCCACTGTGTGGGGCCAGAGGGTACACACAGCAGGGACCAACTGCAAAGGATATGAATGGACCAGAATCTTCACAGCCGCTCTCCGGACGGGGTGGAAGGGACTGAGGATATACAAGGCGTTGGTGGCACTGAACCGGAAGATGGTCTTGCCTTTATTCAGCACGATGAAGGTCTGTGGACAGAGAGCTGCTTTAGGTCGGGGTGGCAGCTCCAGGGCCGTGATGGAGAGAAGCTTTTGGGAGGCAGCTGCTGGCTCAGAGCTCTAGAACCTTGGCTAAGGGGTGGGGTGGGAGGAAGTGAGGGACTGAGGCAGGGGTAGGGGGAAGAGGGAGCAGCCAGCACATTCAGCAGGTCAGTGGACCCTCGCTGGGTGGCCCATGGCTAGGGTGGGATGAGGTCAAGTTTAGGGGAATGTCAGGTTGGGTGGGACTTAGTTTAGTTTCAAAATTATGGTCCCAACAAGAAGCGGCATTTCATGATTGTCACAGCAGAGGCCAGGACCTGGCTGATACCGCCTCCTTCCCCTTCTCCCCTTTGACCCCTCCCCACCCTGCGTAGCTTCCTCACCGGGCCCACTGGGGAGTGAGGGTCTGATGAGGGAGCTGGGTCAGCAGGGAAGACTAATGGGTGAAGAGTAGGGTTGAGGAAAACGTAGACCCCAGCCCAGGAGCTTTCCCTGGGACCTTGTCTCCTGGAATCCAGGACAGATGTCAGGCCCATACCACCCGAGAGGAGACAACGTAGTGTCTTGCCCTGGAGGGATCATGAGTAGCCCAAGGTAGACCCCCTCCCCAAGCTTCCAGAAGACACTGTCTACACAGCACAAGGGGGCACGGGAGTGGACAATGAGTGCTGGAGGCTGAGCCACATGCCCATCAAGTGGGCCACGTTTGGGCCAGACGCAACCCCTGAGGACAGCAGTCCATCTCTGCCTGCCCAGGTTATGGTGGGAACAGCTGAGGTGGCATGGCTCTGGGGTCTTGCTTCTCCAAGGGTTGGGCTGGGGAGACAAGGTTCTATTTAATTGGGACTGGGGAGACAAGCTGACCAGATACGTCAGGACCAAAGGTTCTGCTGTGGTGCCTGCATCACCTGTGGGTCTGCAGGCAGCGTGGTCAGGGGTCAGTAAGGAGAGACAGACGGTTAGAGACCAGAATCATACCTGGGCCATGGTTCATGTATTCCCAGACACGGGGAATGCCACTGTCCCTGACTCCTTCTAGGCTCAACTGCCACCAGCCCCCAAAAGCTCAGCCCAGCCCTGACCCCACCCTCAATCGGGACCCCCTGCCATGCCTCCTGCCTGTCCCAGCTAACTTCAGTCTAATGGCCACTTTGACTTGTCACTGAAACCTTGACTTGCCACCAGCTGTGGCCCAACTCTAATTCTTACTTCCAGCCAACCATGACTTAGGCCCACCCACCCTGACTAATTCCAACTTCCAGCCTAACTCTGATGCCAACTGTGGCCCCAGCCCCCGACCTTAACCCCACCTGAGTCACCTGAACCAGGGGGAAGCAGGACCAGGTTCAAGGTCTCCTCTCCCACCTGTGCATATAGACTGGGTGCGTGTTCCCTTCACCCACTCACCCACATATATGCACGCACACACAGAGACAATCGTGCACCACGCCCACCCTTAGACTCTTGGTCTCCTAAACACAGTCTCAAGCACAGTCACATACATGCTCAGGGGCATGGTGACACAGTCCCACAACACTCACACCCGCCACACGCTCACACCGGCCCTGTGAACACCGAGTCTGCCTGCCCTCCAGTGTGTCCTCAGCCCCGGTACTGACAGCAGTAATGTGAGCAGCCACCCTCCTCCTTAGTACCCAGTCTTCTGGGGAAAGGCCGCCTCCCAATTCAAACCCCTTCCTCCAACAGTGAGGCCCAAATGTGGGCAGCTACAGGACCAAGCCCCTACAGGAGTCCCGGGTGCCTATGGTCTGGCCGGGAGTGGGGCCGGGCACACAGTCCTGAAAGGTGAGGCCAGGGCAGCAGACCCAGACGGGGGAATTACCTCCTGGGTAGAAATCCATGCTGGGAGGAAACCTGAGTCACTCTGCCCTTGTGGACAAAAGCTGCTTCGTCTCCCTACACTCAGGAGGGACAATGGCAGAACAACCTCCCTCCTGACCTGTCTCAGATTTCCCATCACCAGCCTGCAAGGCCCAGGGAGCTGTCGCTGTGGCCCCAGCCCGAGCCAGCCTGGCACAGCCAATGCCCAGCAAGTTCTCCCGGGCAGGGGCTACACACTGTCTCTGGTTAGGAGAGGGGATCACATGCTGTGCTCTGGGGCCCAAACTCCACTCAGGACAGGACTCAGGGCCCGACTCCAATTCACCCACACCACCCAGAGGTGAAACCTAACCACAGAGGATTCCCCAAGTAGGTACTCCAAAGGAGGCAGGAGATCGACCGTGGCTGCCCTCTCTTTCTTTCCTCACGCCAAACCTTCTCAGGCTGCACAGTTCTGGCCTTTTATTCTGGAGCTCCAAAATCAAGGTGATTGGAATATAGATCACCAATGATTCACTTCCCCAAGCCCGGGGAACCCACCCCAAACAGAGCCCCATATGGAGGCAAAGCCCTCTCCCTGTCTGCTGTGTTGACAGGAAAGCGTGGGCAGGGAGTGGGTGGCAGTCACCTTTTGGGTGCTATAGAAGGGGTCCAGGTCCTCCAGGGGCTCCCCGATGAGCTCTCGGGGTGGGTTGCCATAGAGATCCGGCAGCTTTTTGGAGGCCTGCAGGTCCAGCTGGGGCTGGGGAGCCTCCTCCTCGGGCAGCCCCTCATGGCTCTCCTGTGAGGCGGCCGAGCCCCGGGCTTGCTTCTCTGCCATGCGCTTCTCGATGGCCGCCAAGGACTCCCGGGTGAACCTTCGGAAGCTGCTGGTGCCCCGAGGTAACAGGAAGTCTGCCATCTTCTCATCCTGCTTCTGGGGCACAGGCTGTCCTCACGCTGCCTGTAGGGAAGCTAGAAGACACAGACACCAGGCCTGATGCTACCCCTGGGCCAGAGGGCAGGGTGGCCAGACCTGCTGGGGAGGGGCTGTGCTGGTGGAAGGAAGGACAAGGTTTGCAAAGATGCTCCTGGACCACGGGTTCCCGACCTCTCCAGAGGCACACCTGGCCGATGGCGGCCTGCATAAACCCAGAGGCCTCTGGACTGCAGGGTATACAAGGGGACCCGTGGGAGGGTCACTTCTCTCTTTCCCATCCCAACGAGCATGTCTGAATTCAAGTAGGCAGGAGTGACTCTGTCATCAAAGCCCCTTCATTCTGACGCCCTCAAAGCAAAAGGAAACACTGCACCTGTTGGTTCCTTAACCAAGACCACTCTGACACTTGAGACACGTCTTGAAACTGGTGCCAACACACTCTGGACTGAGAGGGACACTCCGTGGGGCAGGGATGGGGCCTGTCATCTTTTTATCCCAGATCCCTGGGAGGGCTTGTCCTGAACAAATGAATGATGGAGTGAATGATGAAGAACATGCAGGCGACGGGCAGGGCATTAGAAGGTACCTCGTGCTGTCCCCCTCTCAAGCTTGTCCCCTCTATAGCAAACTCTGGGGCCCTATGGAGGGTGACGAGAGACCTCCTGGGCCAATGCCAAACTCTGGGCTTCTTCTCTGAGCAGATCCGCAGTCTGGGTGGTGAGGGTCCCCTCAGCAGCATGCGCCTGCATCGGGGAGGGTGCCTAGACTTCACATGGGGCACGGAGGTGCCAACATCTGGCAACTGACGAGGCATCTGTGTCTGCCAAATGAGACCCAGGCAAATCCTGTGGAGTTTTGGAAATAGCTGGGCAACAACTTTGGAGCTGTCATCCAGATGTTGGCACCTGGCTGTACACAGCTGCAGTGGAGCCTTGCTGAAAGGATCTCAAAGAAATCTCTGGGGCGAGGCATCCTTCCCAAGACCGGAAATGCGGACAAAGCATCTCAGGCTCCTCACACCTCCACTCACCCCCCCTCTCTCGAATCTGAACAAATGAGGGCCAATCCCAAGTGATAGTAGCACCGGAAAACTCATCCACTAGGACATCCAGCCAGCACATGCGTGTGACGTCAAACCGGGAGAATGTGGCCCCCGCTGGCCTCAAATGATCTAGGACCTGGTGTGAACACGCTCTGCCTATGACACGGAGGCTGAAGAATGTGCTCCTGACTGCCCCACCAAAACAGGATGTGGTGGGTACAGCGCCTGATGGGGACACCACCGGGAAGGGGAGGCCATGTCGCCAGTTACCACATCAAACCCGGGAATGGCTGGGCACCAGTTCAAGAGGGCACCTGTTGGAGATCTCTGCCAGGACAGAATCTCTTTCCATCAACCAAGGGTCAGCTTTGCCTTGATTTTATTCCTGTGAAACATGTCACCAATGACCTCAATGAGCTGCTGCCACACCGACCCTTGCACACAGCCCACAAAGGGCCCAGCCCCAAGTACTTTTGCTGTGAAGTAGGCACCTGGCCAGGTGACAGGTAAACAGTGAGCAAACACAACACAGCCAGGCCTCAAAAGGACACCTCTGGTCCCCAGAGAGGTACAGCGTGGAATGTGCAAGGGAGGCTAGAGGAGAGAGGTCCCAGGACCCAGGCTTTTAGGAACTGCCCCACCCTTCAGCATTTTGTTCTTCTGTTTCATTCAAGTAATGTTCAAGGAATACCTTTGTTAAAAATAGAGGTGAAAGAGTAGGTTCCCATTTTATGAAAGCATGTCCCTGTTTACCTTCCATCTTTGAGTGAACAAAGATAGGTGTCTGTAACACTCATCACCAAATGTGAATGGTGATTTTTTTTCCTTAGCTGGTGGAAATTTGGGTAATTTTAAACTTTCTTCTTTGTACTTTTCTTCATTGCTTGAATTATTTATGATGCTCTTGTATTATTTTTACAAAAACAATAAAGTCATTGTTCTTTTCATTTAAAAACAAAAAAAGCCAGCCTGGATGACAGCAGCCCTTGCAGGGCAATCCTCTCCACATGAGCAATCACTAGTCCCGTACGTCAGGAAGCCTCCTCTTTTGCTTGGAATTATTTCCTAAAAATAGTGTTCTCTGTCTCACTGTATCCATCTGCGTCCACACGCCTGCAAGGGTTCTGGAGACACGTGTACGCTCATGGACCTGCAGAGGCTCACCGGTACATACCAGCGTGCATGTGTGTGTGTGCAAGCTCGAACCTACAGATACATCTGTTCTAGTAAAGGTGTTTTTAAAATCGGTATTGAAATCAATAATTCATGCAGATTGGTGCACATACCCTAAGTGTGCAGGTAGATGAATTTCCACAAACTGAACACACCTGGGAACCAGCACCCAGGTCAAGAACTAAATTGTTCCCAGTCCCTCAGACCCGGGTTCCCCTCCAGTCACTAACTACCACGGGTGACCACACTCCTGACTGCTAAGACCATAGATGAGCTTTGCTCATCTATGTCGTTCAGGGGCTCCTAACAGGACTCCTGGAGGGATGGGGAAAGAATTGGGGGAGAAATTGTATCTCATTCTCATTAACTCTAACTGAAATTTAGCATTTCCTTCAATTAGGAATGTAGGCAGCAAAACGGAAGTGTCAGCAGCACCCTGTCCCATCACAGGTGCTGCAGGGTCCCCAAATATTATTAGTGCTCATTGCTACTTCAAAATTACAATACTCATTAGACCCACTGCTAGATCATATTATTCAACACATTAATAAAGAAGCCTTGTTGATGGGGCCCTTGGTCCTCAGAAGGGTCTTGCCCCAGCTGGCCTCCAGCAGAGCACCCAAACCCTTGGGGCTTGGTGGTGTCTGAAACCAGATTCCAGATGAAGTTCCCTGCTCCCCAGCAGCCAGGCAGACTCAGGTTCCAAAGTAAACTGGCCGAGTGTCCTTTGTCTCTGGGTTCCGCAGGCAGCTCCTGGTGGGCGGGCAGGATCCCTTTTCTCCCTTGTTCTCCTGCTGCCTGCACCTGGCTCTGGCCCTGCCCTTCCTTCAGCAGCTCAGGGCCCACGCCCTGCTGTGGTTGAGACTGGCTGAGCCCTGGCTGCAAGCTTTCCGGTGATGCCAGGGTAAGGAGGGGTTGGGGGTGGTCTGCAGACACTCTAGGCTCAGGCCCAGCCATACGCCTCAGGCCTAGGAGGTCAGGTTCCTGGCTTTCCCAGGAAGACCCAACTCCGGTTGGGCAAGAGCACAAGGTGTCTGTCTTGCACAGCTCCATCATGTGGGGGAGCCTGGACCTGATCTGATTCAAAGATCACAGCTACTCCTCTAGATGCCAGCATTCCATGACTCTCTCCTCACATCCAGGACAGCTTCTCCATCCGCACCAACCCTGCAGCTGCTCCCTGGGCTGGGACCGCTTCTTCCAGCTGACCACTCTCCCCGGGCCAGTTTCCCCTATCCTGTCAGCTTCACTGGAGCTCTAGGGACCCCCTACTCCATCCTGTCCCAAGTTCATCAGCTTCTGGTTACTGGGCGCATCTCTCCCTAAGTCCTGCTGGCTTCCGAGAGTTAATGGGAACAATGAACTCTCCTTTTCAAACTGGTTCCTCCTGACGTCCTTTCCTCTGACACTGGCCACAACCCCCACCCCACCAAACATCACAGCCCCCATCCCCAATGCCACTGCCCTGGGACAGGCCTCCTCACCCCAGCTGGGACCATGCTGACCCCACAGCCACTGGCCTCCTCCCTTTTTCCTTCCATCCTCTACGTGTAGCTCCCACCACTCGCTGGCCTAGACATTCCCAAACACTTTCCCTGCCCTGTGTGATGGCAGAGTCACCTCATGCTCTCCTCGCTACCCCACCTCCTCCAGGACACCTTCTCTGACTGCCCACCCACACTGACCTCACTTCTCTGGGCCAGGAAGCTGAGCCCCAAACCCAATCCTTGCCCCCTTCCAGACCTCAGCTGCTGTCTGACAGTCCATGGGGGTGATTCTGGTCTCCCCAAACAGCCTAAAAGCCTGTCACCCCCTCCTCTGAGTCACTGGCCTGTACGTATGGATATTCACATCAGGGCAGAGATGCTGTGGGGGAGAATACTGACTGTTCACACCAGAAACTGGACCCTCCTGGACTGTCTCCTCTTTTTATCTCTTCAATTGGCCTTCCTGAAGGAAGATTTCCTGAATGCACAGGGCACACAGCTGGTGCTCAATCAATGCTCATTACAATGCCATGACACAGAATGGGACAGCCTGGCAGCCCAGAGGGCAGCCATGGTGCTCTCTGGGATGGGGTGGTGATGCTCAGGACTTCCCTGGTTTCAGCCCTAAAATTCCTGCCCCTGAGATACCCTTCAGTCCCAGACAAACAGGATGGTTGGTCATCCGAGGGGTGAAGAGGGACCCAACTTCAGGCTAACCCCTCCTTGCAGCCCCTTCCTGCCCATTCCCCTCCACGATCCAGAAGGCAGGTACACTCCAGCATCCTGAGTCATGTCTGGCATTTTGGTCACCTTGGAATCAGGAGCCTCTGGAATACAACATGCAAAGAATATTCTTTGCCATGTAAATTTATGCAAAATGCTCTGTGGAAGTGGTTCCCAGGCTTCCTAGAAAATCTCTGCCAGCTTCCTCTGCTCTGTGCTCATCTCTCCTGCCCTGCAGTCCAGGGTGACCTCGGGCTGGAGCGCCCACTGCCCTGAGCAGTCATTCCACCTGTGCCCTGGCCCTGTGCACTGCCTTCCGCTGCCCCTCAGTCCTAAAGCAAGAGGCTCAGGGAGGGGGTGTGGGTGCCCGTCAAGCAGGGGCTCACTCCTTATAGGTGGAGGTAAGGCACCAGGCGTAACTTCATTTCTTCCTTGAGGAGAACAGTAAAACTAATTAACACGTCAACTCATGGGCTCACTTTATTAACTGAATGATTCAGTGAACATTTAATCAGCACCCACTGTGTACATGGTCCCACAACTGACATCACAGAATACTTTTCTTCCCAAGGTAATAGATCCCAAATCAACAGGTGATGAAGGGGAAATGAGGGAAAGTCATCAGCAAAGAGACTCTGCAGTGGCTCTTAAGGAAATTTCCACTCAGTCTTGCTGAGACTGGCAAGGAGGAAATGCCCTGGGCCAGAGAACCCAGTGTCCAGCCCTGTTTCTCCCTCTGCCCTCTTCCCCTCTCTGCCTCTGGAAGATTTCCTGTACCTACATGAGATAGGGAAGTGGTTAGGGCTGTGGCTTGGAAGCCAGATTGCCTGTGTGAATCTGGGTCCTGGCCACTTGCTGTGTGTTCTTGGGAAAGTTAACTGATGTTTCTCTACCTCAGTTTTCCCACTTGTAAAATGGGGCTAATAACAGTACCTATTTCACAGGGCTGTTCTGAAGCATCAATGTATTAATACTTGTATGTGCTCGGCACACAGAAGGTGTTCAATGAATGTCAGTTGCTATGGTCATCATTATTGTTGTCATTATTCTTCTCCTAAGAGATCCAGCTCAGAGGATTCTTTTCTGAAAAGCCTTCCTCGCTGCCCACACCAGCTCTCCCTGCCAGCTGGCTCTTCCCTTCTCTGAGTTCCTGACACACTTGTCTTCCCATACTGGTTTCATCACAGTGTAGAGTAATTTACTTCCACATCTGCCTCTCCCTTTGGCTGTGTCCTGAGTTCTCAAAGCACGGTCTGGCGCAGCACAGGTGCCTAGAAGGGCCCGGTGAATGAATGAATGAGTGCCAGATTAACCTTCCTATAGCCCAGCCACTAACCCACACTGTGACCCTGGACAACACCTCAGAATACCCGTCTAGACCTCAGTTTCCTCAACCATGAGCAGGGTGGGCCAGCCCAGCAGTATCATATGCCTATCATGCACCCAGGACTGCATACGTGCTGTTTGTGATCACTTATTTCAGCCTTGCAACAATCCTAGTAAGAGGGGGCTTATTATTTTCATTTTACAGATGAGAAATCTAATGCTTAGAGGATAAAGCAAGCAAGCCTCAGCCTGTCTGAAGCCGGTCTGTGAGCCTAACCACTGTATTACATTGCCTCCCACCTCTGAGGGCACAGAGAGCTGAGAGGAAGGGTCACAGTCTATCTGTGGCCCATCCACCTGGACTGAGCATGTGTGTGATCCCCACTACAAAGCTATGAGTTGGCCCCACCGGCCTCCTCCGTGGTTGGTCCTCCCTCTCTGCAGCCTGGCCGGGCAGGCTTGCCTGTGCCCATGCATGGGCAGATGCTCCCAGGGAGACCTGGCCAATTTCTGCCTGTGCCAAGGACTCAGCAGTTTCCCTGACAAAAATGACTCCCAGAAGTTCTTCTCTCCAGCCCAGGCCCCTTTGAGCTGCCTTGTCCAATAGGGTAGCTGGCCACTGAGCACACAGGACTCCTGAGCACTTGGAATGTGGCTAGTGCCAATCGAGATGTGCTGGTGCAAAATCTACACTGATTTTGAAGGTTTGGTACGATAAGGAATGTCAACTATTTCATTACTAACTTTTAAATATTAAATATTTAAATATTAATCAATATTAAATGCATAACAATTTAAACTGATAATATTTTGGATATACTGGGTTAAATAAAATATGTTAAAATTAATTTCACCTGTTTCTTGTCACTTTTAAAATGCGGCTACTAGAAAATTTAAAATTGCATCTGTGACTTGCATCTGTAGCTCACATTATATCTCTATTGGATGGCACTGCCATAGAGTTCCAGCCACCAGGCCCTAACCCCATGCTGAACTCTACCTGCTTTGAGGCTGGGCCTCAGAGGCTGGGGGCGGGGCGGGGGAGCAGCAAATGGATGGGGAGGAGGGGTGGGATGGGGTGAAGGAGAGTTGAACTCAGCAGACCAGAAAGTGGCCACCCTAGTTTCTGGCAGTGGCTGTGAGTGATTCTGCAGGCTCAAGCCACAGGTTGGGATGGTGGGGGGAAGGGGGAAGGGGGAGGGGTTGACAGCATGTTTCAGGACATCCCTCCCGCCCAAGCAATTATCTGCAGAGTCCTGGCACTCCCAGGGTAGCGGCTTGGACAAAAGCTCGGCAGGGTTGCCAGCCGGTGCTCGTGGCCTGTGCATTCAGGTCCTTGCTCCCAGACCAAAGGCACATTGGCACGTCCTTGTGCTGGGCCTCAGCTAACCAGCTCCCTGCAGGCTCCACTCCTTTGAGGTTGCCCAGGCATTAACCCTATCCAGTCTGGAGCCTGGTCCTTGGGGAGGGGGGATCCTGAGGCTTTTCTTCTCTAGTCCCTATCCCAGCCCCCCGCAATCGGGGGAAGTCCTGGAGAATCACCCCCTCCATCCCGGAGGTGAACACGCCCACCCCAGAAGCTGGGGATGCCCTCATTTACATACATTTGCATCTCATTTATTCCAACGCTCAGGCTGAAGCCGCGACTAATTCAGCTGACAGGAAAACTCCACCCGCTGGCTTTGCCAAAGTGATTCCCCAGGCAGGGATGAAATGGGGGTCC
The DNA here is from genome assembly GCF_057802395.1 of Ceratotherium simum simum. NCBI lineage: Eukaryota > Metazoa > Chordata > Mammalia > Perissodactyla > Rhinocerotidae > Ceratotherium > Ceratotherium simum. Next base: position 41,729,974 of record NC_141904.1, read on the forward strand.
CTGAGACCAGGCTCCCCTCCGGAGTGGAAGCAGAGGGGAGAGCCAGTATTGGGGGAGGGGCACCTTTGGCCTGAGCCCTGGATCCAGCCTAAGCCCCCTGCCTTTTCGAGCCCCCTTCCCCACCGTAAAGACAAGGGTCCAGGGCTTGGGAGCTGCTCATTCATTCCATCGAGTGTTCAGCGGTGTTTCGGTGCCAGGCCATGGGAACTGCAAACTCCCCGGCTCATTCAGGGCCCCTCCACAGGGCACACGGCACCCCCTTCCCCCCAAGCCCAAGCCTTCCTTCTCATCTCCTTTACTGTTTCGTGTATAGGGGATCTATAATGTTGTGCCGAGCGGCACTAACCTGTCAATCAAGGCCCAGCACTGCCCGGCTCCCCCCAACCCCGGGGGCCCTGGGGTCTCGACAGTGGGAATCTGGATGATGGTCTACTCGGAGACCACAGAGCCCGGAAGTCAGAGAGCTGGTGCAGTCACCCAGAGGCACTTGTACCCCAGACCCCGACCGTCTACACCCTCACAGTACACACAATCTGGCCAGAAAGGTGCCCCCCTGTGGCCAGGGACCCGCCCTCATGCGCACACAGGTGCCCACAAGACAGCAATCAGCATCCTAAGTCTCTCTCCAGCCCAGTTTCTTCCAACTCATTTTTCTCAATACCTGGGCTGAGAAAAGGCTTCACAGGGGAACTGTGCATTGATGCCATGGCAACCAAGGCATTTATGGGGCACCTACTGTGTGCACTGAGGGAGATAAAAATGCCCCCAGAGAAACCCAGGAGACCTACACTATAGGGTCTCTTCGTCTCCAGAGGCAGATAAGCCAATCCACCAATACACAAAATCTACGCTACAAGAGTGTCCATGACACAGTATAGCCAAATGTGCGACCTTTTTCCTTAGTACTCTTTTAAATTGAGGTATATATACAAGAAAATAGAGATTTTAGGTGTACAGTTGGACAAGTTTTAACAAATGTATATACCATACCTGTGTTACTACTACCCCAATTAAGATAGTAAACATTCTGGGCCGGCTCTGTGGCTTGGCGGTTAAGTGCGCGCGCTCTGATGCTGGCGGCCCGGGTTCGGATCCCGGGCGCGCCCCAAGGCACCACTTCTCCGACCAACCCGGGGCCGAGTCCCACGTACAGCAACTAGAAGGATGTGAACCTATGACATACAACTATCTACTGGGGCTTTGGGGGGAAAAAAATGAATAAATAAAATCTTTAAAAAAAAAAAAAAAGATAGTAAACATTCTTATCACCCCCAAAAGATCCCCACTGTCTCTTTCCAGTCAACTCTTCTGATTTCTATCACCATAGATTAGTTTTGTCTGTTCTAGAACTTCACATACATGGAACCACACTGTGTGGGCTATTGTGTGTCAACTGTTCTTGATCAACATAATGCTTTTGAGATTTTTACTTTGTTTTTGTTGATGAGTGCCATCTAATTACCTGTGCATAAATGCACTGTGAACACAAGTGACCCATCTGGGGACAAGTCCTTAATTCAATCATAAAAGGTGAGGGCTGGAAGGGACCCGAAGTCCAGCTATCCCCTGGGACGGTCAGCCCCAGAGGATCCTTCGGCAGTGTTTTTCTCTCCCTCTCTCAGACATTTCCTGAAATGGAAGCTCAGCAATTATACACCTAATAGGCACCCAGGCCCAGCAAGTGAGTGGTTGCTTTCCCTGGGTTTCCAGTTCTGTTGGCAACTAGCTGTCACTTTATTTAACTGGCAGTCTGAGCTGCATCCGACCCAGAACAGGGGCAGGGCTGGCGCTGCAAATGGCTGGCTGAGCTCTGGTGCCTTCTTCCGCTCAGGTCTGGCTGTGGTGAGCTGGCCTCTGACCCTCGGCCTCCCTGCACCCCAGCGCCAGCTGGGTGTCCCTTGGGTGGGGCTCTGGGCCCAGCAGGGAATGGACTGAGGGCCGAGATTCTTCCCTGGGCCCAGAGGCAAGCAGCAGCTCTGGGCAGCAGAGGGCGAGCACCTTGGCTTTAAGGGGCTCCTCTGGACCACTTTCCTGCAATCGGCCTGGGTCGATGAGGCTGGGGCTTTGATGGCCATGCAGGAAGTATTGATTGGGCTGGGCTGGTCCCTCCCACAGTCTGATTTTTTCCCCCCATCTTAGATTGTCCAGGGCACCGCCCAGCCTGGCCCGGATGGGGAGACGGCTAATGTAGCCTGAGACGGATTTGGTGCCTCAAGCCAGATTACCTCTCCCTGCCCTGCATCCCTTTGAAAACTGCCTCTTGAGCCAGGCTCTTCCTTCACACAGGCCTTCGAGGAATCAATACTCGCCAGAAAGACGTTTACCGCCCTCCTGATGCCAGGAAGAGCCTTTCTACTGATCAAAATTCATTCCCAGAAAGCACAGGGACTGCCTGGGCAAGGCCTGGGTGGGGCCAGGGAGACACAGGCCCTGGGTTTATCATCACCTGCATCCCTGTGTGACCTTGAGCCTACAGGGTGACCAGCACTGGCCCTCAGCCTCTTAGGGCTGTAAGGAGGGGAGTGAAAGCCCTTGGAGATGACCACAGTGGGACCTCCAAGTGGGTGAGGGACCTCCCTGAGCCCACACAGACGCCGTAAGAACAGTTTCATCCTTCCCCTCGGTTAATACCCCTACGGGGACTCAACTTTCCACTGCCTCCCTGGGAGACTTAATTAGGAGAAGAAACTGAAGAGGAGAGAAAGAGAAAGACGTCCAGCCTCAGAGCATAAACATTCTCTTCCCACAACAGGCCTACAAACATGATCTGATCCCTTTCACCTCTCCAAATTCTGTGCATCTTCCATGGCTGGGCTTCAATCCTACCTCCTCCAGGCAGCCTCTCCTGGCTGCTCTGGGCCACACTGACCTCCCACCAGGGGGGCTGACCTCCTGACTCCAACCTTGCATTTTCTCTGTCCTGGGCAGATCTCTCTCTGGCTCAGGGGGTGAACCTGGGAGGTCCTAAGGGTTGTTGGTATCCCTTTTTCCTAACCAGAGTAGTAAAAAGGGCAAGGAATGGAAAAGAGAGATTGATGAACTGTCCCACTGGACTCTGGCTTCAACGATGACAACTAAATTTTTTGTTGGGCTTGGGCACACCGGACACCCCTCCAGGAAATGAAGTTAGAGGACACCCAGCTCCCCAGCTCACGGCTGTTGACTGCAGGGATGGGCTGAGGGCGGGCCCAGTAGGGGAGGTGATACAAGTTTCAAAGAGTCCATGAGTCAGATGGCTCCAAGGCTGTGCCAGCCTCGGTACCTGTCCCTGCAAAGCCTGGTCCTGGACTTCCTCCCCATTTTAGGGTCCCAGGCCTCAGGAATTGACGTGGGGTCCCTATAAATAGCACCCATTCCATATTGATCATCTTAAAAAGACACGGTATGTTCTAGGCCCACAGAGAGGAGAGTTGTGTCTAAATATAGTCTCATCCCCAGGATCCGCTGCCAGCCCGAGGGGAGTGGTGTAAGCCGTGCACAGCCGAAGGGGCAGTCTGAAGGCGCAGACAATGGAAAGGGTAGAAGGTGGAAATGGAGGCAAGGAATCTCTTCATCCCCACCCTACTCCCTCTGCTCCAGCCACAGCAATCAACCCTGCCTCAGGAGCTTGTCCCTGCCTCAGGGCCTTTGCACTTGCAGTTCTCTCTTTATAAGACATTTTTTCCCCAGATCGTCTCAGGATTGGTTCTTTCTTGTTATTCAGGTCTCAGTTCAGTTTCCTCCTTCAAGAGGCCTTCCCTGACCAGCCAGTCTAGAGTCACTCTCATCTCTCCATCACATCATCTTGTTTTATTTCCTTCATAGTACTATTTAAAATTATCTTTCTTATCTATTTGTTTAGTGGTATCCAGTCTGTCTTTGCTCAGTAGTATACAAACTTCATGAGAGCAGTTATTGTACACCTTCTAGAATCTTCCATGGCACAGAGTAGGTGCTAAATGTCCTATCTAGGCTCTCCTCCCCCCGCCCCAGGCTGAACTCTGCCTCAGACCTCCGCCTCGGGCCAGTCTGGGCTGGTAGAAGGCAATGGGCATTCAGTCCCAGGCTCACTCCGCATCCCGGCCATCCCTGTGACTGCTCTGCTCCCTGCGGCATCCAGCCTCCGTCCAGAGGCTGCCCCCTGGCTTCACCTTCTCCTCTCTGCTCCTTCGTGGATTTTGCTGCAGGACTTTTACCCCAGCCCCTCTGCTCCTGGATACCTGCTCTACATGACCTCATCTTGTCCCCAGATACCTCTTTCTGGAACACTCTTCTCTCCTCAGAGCAAGATCTCCCTCCCCTTCTGGCTCCCTACCCCCAGCAGGAATCCCAGTTCCTGCCATCAAAATCTCCCTCTCAGAGATTCACAGGAAGAATCATTTCACCCCGGGCCTTCCTGGCCAGCCCACTGGACAAACCAGAGCAACCAAGACCGCATGGGCACAATTTTAACCACAGACCTCTGGCACTCACTGTGAGGGAAAGGCATTTTCTCACAAGCACCCGCACATGGATGCACCGCATGGACACACACGCCTCCAGTGTCCACTTCAGGCTCTCCCTACAAACTTCCCTTGACCCCACCCCTCACCAGCTCCCCTCTATCTCTCTCTTCCCTCTTAAACCATCAAACTCATTGAAAGACCTGTCTACACATGTTGTCTCCACGTCCTCACCTCCTGCTCACTCCTCAACCCGCTCCAAACTGGTTCCCATTCTCCCCAATTCATTCATTCATTCCTCAACGATCCATCTGTGCTGGGCACCACAATCTGTGGGTGTTAAGAAGGAAATTTCTGTTGCCAAGGCCACCAGCACCCTCACTGTTGTTCAATCTAATGGACACTCGTTTTTGAATAACGCACTCTTTTTTTATCTATCCATGAACTTCTCAGAGCGCATCTTCTTAACTCTCTCAGCAGAAAGAAACACGTGACTCTCCTTCCTCCCGGGACGTGGACTCTCCCTGCTTCCTGTGACACATCCTGCTCCTGGCTCTCCTCCCACCTCTCTGACTGCTCCTTCCCAGCCTCCTTTGCAGACTTCTGCCTCGATTGTTGGAGTGCCCTGTGTCTCCAGATTCAACCCTCCTCTCTCTCGCTTTCTTCACCATATTAGGATCACCTGGGTGTTTTCAAAACTACTGACGCCCAGGCCTCACCCTAGAGTCAAACAAATTAGAATCTCTGGGCATGGAGCCTGGGCATAGGGTTTATTTCTTTCTTTTTTAAAGCTTTCCAAGTCATGCTAATGTCGCCAGGGTTGAGAACCACTGGTCTGCACACTCACTGGACAATCTAATTCACTGCCATGGCTCCAATGACCAGCCTCGGCAGACGATTCCAAGTTTCCACCTCCAGCCCAGGTCTCCTTCCTGAACACTGGACCCTTCCCTCCAACTGACTGCTGGATGTGGGCATCTCTCCCTGGATGTCCTACAGGTTCAAACCAGAACCCTGAAACAGCCATCACTTCTCCATTGTTCTTCACCAAGCTTGCCAAGTCAAACTTCACTTGTCCATTTCCCCCTCACAGTGTGATATGGTGGCCGTGAACCTCATTCAGCGAGCAACTGAAGAAAGGGATGGAGAGTGGCATATCCCTTAACAGAAAAGGAAGTTGGCATGCCGCAGGTTCTATTACCTGTGATAACCTGCCTGTCCCTCTCCTCCAACTGAAAGACTTTTGATGGCACCCATGGTCTGTACTGGACAGGTAGTCTAGCGAAGAGCGGACATATTGACACCTGGGCTCAAATTCAAGTCCTGCTACTTAGTAGATGTGTGGCAGTGGGCAAGTTACTTAACCTTTCTGGGCCTTCAGTTTCACCATCTGCAAAACAGTCATTATTATGGTCCCTACCTCCAGGGCTGATGCAAGGATTCAGTGAGATGAGCCTTATAAAGTACTTAGTGGCTGGCAGAAAGCACTCTGTTAATGTTAGCTATTTTTAGTACCATTACTGAAGATGAATTCCCAATTCCTGAGCAGAGCTTACAAGGGCCCTGGTGACTATGACCTTGGCTTTAGCTTCTGCTCTTCTCTCCCTCACACCATGGGACCCAATGGGTCACTGAACTAACAATTATGCTGTTTCACATCTCTGTGGTTTTGTACATGCTGGTCCTGACGGCTGGACTGAACTTTCTCCACTTGGAAAACTCCTATTCATTCTTCAAAACCCAGGTGGAAGGTTATTTTTGTTAGATAGATACCCTTGATACTCCTGGCCAAAGATAATCACTCCTCTTTCGAGTAGGCTATGGGGACACATTTCTATCATTGCACAGCTTTCTAATAAGCTTCCCAAGGGTCAGCAGGAACTAGCTTCCTATGAACAGAACAGAGACTGCCATTTACCACTGTCCCAGGCTGCCCCCACGACTCCCTTCTCTTTGGATTACCTAAGCACCAGCCTCCCCTGCTCCCTAACTCCCAGCTGTCTCTGCTGCTTCCCACCACTCCTCCAAGCTCAATCTTCATGCTGAGTGAGTCAATCCTAGAATTTTTCCGGAGGAGCTTCGATCACCACACAGAGACAGGGCCATGCACCCCAGAGGCCCAGCAGCTGCCCACACCACACTGGGCTGAATGCTGGTTCTGGGCACCCCAGGGCCAGTTCCCTCTTTGGTCAATTTGGCCCCCGGAAGTAGATCTCAAGGAATCTTCATCCTGAGTGGTGCCTCAAATTCACTGACTCTCTAGGTGACCTTGGATAAGTCCTTGACCCACTCTCAGCCTCAGTTTCCCCCTGTACAATGTGGTGGTGATGACAGGGTTAGATTAAAAGTTCAATGAGGCTCATTTCACCACGGGGCTGGACAATCTAGCATAAAATCTATGTTCTACACTCTGACTGTCCCCTGACCCCCCCTTGCCCCCCCGCCACGCTCCTGTGACTGCAGCACGGCTTAAGCTATCAGCCTGTGCCACCCTCATTCCATCTTCTGGCTCCACTACCACCTGCTCACGTGCACCTGCCCAATTCTAACTGGGCGGAGTGGAGGGCAAGGAGATGGAGTTGAGAGCAGCAGCAAGTGCTTGGGCTCCGGGTCACCTGCGCCTCTGCTGCTCAGCATCCCTCTGGATCCTGAGGGGACGGTGGGAATCAGGGAGAGGGCTGAGGTGCAGAGCATGGTGGGGTCATATGGTGTTTCTATCTCCACCCTGCTGTTTAGCTTCACTGCGGGAGGTGCTTGGGGTCTCAGCAGGAGGTGAGGAGATAGCTGGGGGAATGGAATGCCAGCCCAAGACCCCAAGAGGAGACTGGTCCCACACCCCAGGCTGGTCTCAAGGCACTAAGAGAGAAGATAGATTCCTTCCTTACAAAACTTCAGTCATGGCTTCCTGATTCGCGGTGCACTGGCCTCCAACAGGTGTTTGCAAGGCAGGCCCATGGCCAGGGCCTTGTCCCCAGCCTCCCCCCACTACTACCTCTCTCCACACCTCGGCCCCCAGAAGGCTAGGCACCTCCACTTCTTCCCACGGCGCCACCAAAGACGGTCAAATAACAGCGGAAAAGAGCCGCCTCCCCGCAGGGCGCGTGGATTTGCCCAGGTCAGAGAGGTCAGAACAAGGAGGGCAGAGAAATCTCCCGAAACCCAGCGCAGAAAGATCTCCCCTGTTGAGAGCACACGGAAATCTCTCCGCCCTCAGGGCGCATACAGACCAGATGAGGCCCCGTTAGGGCGTCAGAGGGCACAGAGATCTCTTCGTGGCCGGAGCGCGCAGCGACAGGACACACACACAGATCTCTACCCCCTCAGGGCGCACAGAGATCTGTTCCCGGTCAGGACGGGCAGAGATCTCGTCCCAGAGAGGACACCCCCAGCGGACGGCTCCGCCGGGCCCAGAGAAAGGGGGTGCTTGGCCCCCTCCCCCATTCCCAGCCCTGCTCGGTCAGCTCCCCCGCTCTCTGGAACCACACTCACTGCGCGCCTAGTCGCTGCTCTGACCTTGGGGTCTCCGGCCTCGGGAATCCGGGTCCCAATCCCAGACCCTCCCCGAGCCTGCGCCAGGGTCGGCCGTGAAGCCGGGGCCGCAGCTCCCCCTCCCCCGGCCCTCGACAGCGCACTGGGAAACCCGGAAGGAAAGGGAAGGGGAGGGGGCGCACGGCGATTAGAGACGCCCCCCCCCGGGGGATCCCCTCCAGCCAGGCTGATCTGCGCCCCTTCTTCTCCCCCTCCCACCCTCGGGGGCAGTGACGGGGGAGGGAGCTGCCGGGCGGACCCGGAGCAGGGGAGGGGGCGCGCAGGGGCTGGAGCCTTGGACCCTCGGGGAGGAAAGTTAGGCGGCGGCAGGCGGAGGGGGCTCCGGCCGGGCCGGGGCTGCCGGGCGTGGGGGCGCTCGCTCACCTGCTGGTCCCCCGGCCCGGGCCCCGGGATGGGCGGCTCCGGCTCGGCGGGGACGCGGCTCGGCGCGGGGCTCCGGGCACTGGGCGCAGGCTCAGCGGCCCCGGCCCCGGGGGCGCGATCCCTGCATCCCACGGGCGCCGCTGCCGTCTCGGCTCCGCCGCTCGGCTCGGGCTCCGGGGCTCGGCGGGCGGCGCGGGCTCCGGCTGGGGGCGGGGTCGAGGGCGGGCCCCGCCTGGGCTCGGCCTGGGGCTTGGGGCCCCGGGCTGGCTCCGCCCCAGAGCGACGCGCCCGGGGCTCCGCACGTGGCGCTCTGCCCGCACTGAGGGTGAACACCTCGGCGCCCGCCGGGGCGCACACCCCCACGCTGACCCGGGGGCTCCCCGCCACCGACAGCCGCCCACGCGGACACGGACAGACACACGCAGACACGGGCACACTCTGGGGTACACACACACCGACCCAGGGACGCTTCGCCACAGATAGCCACCCACGCGGGCACAGACAGGCACACGCCGACAAACATTGGCACACATCCTGGTACACGCAGGAGTATACACACACACATCCTCACTGACTTGGGGACCCTACACCAGACACCCATACCCGCGGACACGGACGTACACTGACACTCGCACACTGACACACTGACACTGGTGCTGAGACAGACATACCGACATACACACACCTGCACGGATACAGACACACACCTGCACGCCAAGACAGATACACGCAGACACACACAGACACCCACATGAACACAGGCAGACACATCATTGAGACACACAGTGAGGCAGACACTGACAAACTCAATGACACCCACATAATTCAGAGACACACATCCAGTGACACATAGACATACACACATAAACACATTCTCCTAGAAACACACACACGGACAGCACACAAGTCTGCACAATGGTAGACACCTATACTGACAGAAACACACACCTGGACCAGAAACAAGGACACAACCAACAAACACAGACAATCTTACTGAAACAGACACACATGCTCACATTCACCCTGTTGAGCTACATACAACCTACACCTCTACACACGCGGAGACACTCATATGCTGACACTGAGATGGACAGGTAGACACTGTCTCTCACACACGGACACAGAGACCCGTACACTGACAAGCACAATCGCTCACACACCCAGGCTCACCCACAGGGAAGCATACCCAGGAACACACCTCTTTGTTTAAACCAACAGGCTACCAGCTTTTGCCCATAGGCCAGTAACATCACTGGAAGGAATGGTATGCTTCGCTCTGCGCGGTGGCCACTGCCCAGAGTGTCACGGGAGCACACACACACACACACACACAGACAGCCTTTGTCTTCTTTCCCAGCGGCATTTTACTCTCTCCTGACACATTTGAAGGCTCCTAGAGGTAAGAACCACTCTTGGAGGGCAAAACGGCTGCTGAGGTCTCAGAAGGCACCGATGTGCTGTGTTTGGGAGCTCAAAAGCTGCGACCTACCCCTCCATTATTAGAATCTTGGAGAGGTCACTAGGGGATCATTGGCCCTTTGGGACCTGGGTGTGGGGCTCCAGAGGTCACTGGGTGCCTTACCTATATACTGAGGAGCTACCCATGCTTTTAGGAGGGGCCTGGACAGCCAGCCCAGGGTGGAAGAATCAGTAAGAAAATCAGTCTCCAGGAAAGTTCAGGACACAGGACCCTTTCTGGCCCTGGGTCGGGTAGGGTGGCTGGCTGGCTGACCGATGAACCATGTACGGGCTGCTGGCTTCCAGCCTCCTGACGGGCCTCAGGTTGGCCAGCATCTCCCACTAGCGGCCAGAGTGGGAAGAGCAGGCGATGTCAATTTTTCAGCCCGGGGTCAGGGGACCCGCCTTCCCTGAGCTCACACCTCCCGAGGTGGGAGAAGACGGCAGTAGAATGGGTGTCCTCTCTGAGATCTTCCACCACTGGCTTCTGGGCCCCAGAATGAAGATTCAAACTTGCAAAGGACGTTGGGCCAAGCAGGAGACTGAGCTAGAAGGGAGGTTGCTGGGGGTGAGCATTAGAGGGCCCCTCTGCTTCATCTACGTCTAGCAGAGGTGGGGTTTTCACATTACTCCTTCGTGCTGGGCACTTGGATGTTTCCAACAGGAGAGGTGGGCTAAGCCCTGTGAATCTACACGCACACCAGATTTAAACCAGGGGAGGGAAGGAACCCGAGCTCTGACCCTATGGAGGTTCAGCCAACATATCTGGTGATCTGAGAGAGGCTGCAGAGGGCAGGAAAGGGCAGCGGGCCTGAGACGGGGCACCTCCTCCAAGGAGCCCTTGCCAAGATCTGGGCGACTCTCTTCTCTTTGCCAGACCGCGTTTAATTAAAGCAGCAACGTGCTGTCAGAGAACAATCAACGTTTTTTCAAACTAGTGTTTCCTAATCCATCCTTCCCCCTACCTCAGGTTCAGAGTTGGGTTAAGCACATTGTCGTCATCCACACAAGACTCCTCTCTTGTCTTACTTTCTTTTATTTCTTCCCTCCTTCCACTACCTCACTGTCATTTCCCTCCCCACACAGGTGCCCTCTGTAATAGCTACAGCCAGTCTCTAAATATGTGCACATCCTTGCAAAATATGTAGCCATATTGTTGTTTGTGCCTATGTGTTTTCTGTTTTTACTGCCCCAGGCTTTTCTTTTTATATTTCACTTCTATTGAACTATAACCTACATATGGAAAAGGGCACAAACCCTCGTGTTCAGCTCAAGGGTTGTGGCTAGTCGAACACATCCCTGTAACCAGCATGCAGGTCAAGAAACCAAATATCACCAGCACCCCAGAAGTCCCCTCCATGCCCTCTTCTTGTTACCACTGCTTCTCCCCCAGGGTTAACTATTATACTCACATCGAATTCCTGATGTTAGTTTTGCCTGGTTTTGATACTTATTTAAATGGAATCATAGAGTACAATCTCTTGTGTCTGGATCCTTTTGATCAGCTGTAGGTTTGCAAGATTCATCCATATTGCTGTTTGTAGCTATAGTTTGTTTTCATTGCTGTGTAGAATTCCATTGTGTGAATATGCCACGATTTATTTATCCATTCTACTGCTGATGGGTGTTTGGTAGTTTCTAGTTGGGGTTACTGTGAATAGTATGCACATTCTATGTACATGAATTTTGGTGAACACAGGTGTGCATTTCTGCCAGGTACATACCTGGGAGTGGAATTGCAGGGTCATGGGAGACAGCGTGTTCACTTTTGGTAGACGCTGCCAAACAGTTTTCCAAAGTGGTTCTACCAATATACTCTCCACCAGCAGCGAATGTGTGAGAATTCTGGTTCATCTGCATCCTCCAGCATTTGGTATTTTTATCTTTTTCATTTTAGCCACTTGAGTGGGTGTACAGAGGTTTCGCATTGTGGTTTTAATTGGCATTTCCCTGATGACTAATGAAATTGAGCACTTTTTCATGGTTTATTGGCCATTTGTGTGTATGTGCTTTTCATTTATATAAATGGGTATTGTTCTAACTTTCATTCTTTTTCTCATGCTTCTCCCTAACACTCTGCTTTTGAGTTCTATCCACGTTGTGGTGTAGGCAGCTAGTTCTTTGCTTCTGATAGCTGCAGGGTATTCTGTGTTATGCATCCACTGAACTTTATTTATCCATTCACCTAGAGATGGATGGTAGGTAGGACTGAAGATGGTAAGTGGATGGAAGATTAGTAACTGGCTTGTGTTTCTGTTTTCTTCACTCTGCTAATGCCTGAGGTGGGGACAGGTGAAGAAGCAAGCTGATTCGGGGCTCAGAACCCACAGATGCTCAGGACTGGGCATCTTAGATGGCAGAGGTGCAGGCTGGGGCTGAAAACAAGAAGCCTGGTGGAAAGCTCACATAAAGGCTTGTCGACCCAGAGACACCCCGCACTCCCCCCGGCCCCCACCCAGCCAGAGGCTGGTCCCCCATCCAGCCAACTGCCTCTGCCTCTGGGAGGGGGTGTCTGGCACAATAGAGGCAGGAGTGAGGCGCCTTACTCAAAGTATGGGGATATAGGGAGACCCTTGATTCCCTGTCTCCGCTAGGTGCCAAAACTCTGGCAAAGTCTTGAGTTGAGAACATGACCAGCCCAAGAGATAAGACCTTTGATAGTTCTTAGGCACCCACCCAAGCACCCCCACTGTAAAGCCCACCTGTCAAGGAGCTCTGCTCGCTCCACAATCATTCCCAACCCTCTTTCTCCTTGCCTATCTCTCCTATGAAGGCTGTATAGGCTAAGTAATTTGTCTCTCCCGTTTTCCTTGTACCCAGTGCTGGCTGCGTGACTCGATAATGCCCACGAGTCATCAGCAAAGCTTTGCTGGGGAAGGGGTGGTTTCTAGGAAAGCATTTACTTTCCTGATAAAAGAGGACAGGAGCAGCTGGATGGGCTCTCTTCCCTTTTCCCCTTCTTCCTGCCTTGAGTGAGGGCAGGGTGCTTGGAGCTGACGAAGCCACCCATGAAGGTAAAGCCAGGAGATTTGCAAGCATTGGCCCTGATGACAATGAACCATAGAGCTCACACCTTCATGCTTCTTTCTCACTCTTTGTGTAGACAAATGAGACCAGATTATCTGTAATTGCAGCCAGATTGGATTGGGTGGGGAGGGATCTGGAAGCCCAGGTGCTCCTAATATACACCTGTTTACCAGCCCTCCTGTTTCTACCCACGCCCTCTCCCCTCTTTCGAAGGTACCTATGCTTGAGTCCCAGAAACTTTCCAGGGTCTTGAGGAGGAGGGCGTCCTTTGCTTTCTCTAGGCACCCCTCCCTCTGCAGGCACTTTGAATTCAGCCTTCCCTGCTCTGCTGAGTCACTTAACCGCTCAAACTTCCCAAAAGTTGTTGTCACATCTGCCGTTGCTTCCTCTTCCATACTTTTTGTCCTTGTAGGGTTTATTAAAATTATTATTAAAAAATAATTTTAAAAAATTATTTCACTGTCATTTTGGTGAAATTTCAAGAGATGTTTTCAATCCACTCTATTTTGAAGAAAGTCCTCCCTTTCAGTTTCTATGCCAGATAATGTTAAGTAGTCATCAGATGTTACCCTTGTGGGTTGTCTGCGTTCTCCTCAGGAGAGTCTTTGCTTGAGCAGCCGAGACTCTATCTTAGGAGGGGCAGAGAAAAAGAAATGTATTCATGGTCAAGGGCAAGGACATGACCTGTTTCCAAAGGGGATGGTGACCTAATCCCCCCTTTATATCTAGATGATAGGCAGGCTAACCCTCTTCTCTGAGGGTCCCTTACCAGGTTGGATCTGCTGTCTCCTACACATACCCTCAGCCCTGGTCAGACACACACCCCCTGCCCTTGCCTCTGCTGCTCCCTACCAGCCCAAATGATGCTGGTCTGTAGACGAGCAAAGGCCGCCCCTTCCTCAAGACACTTGACTGCCATCTACTGGAGAGTTGAGAGAAAATAGACATAAATCTTTGATGACTAGAAATTGACATCATGCCACAAGATCACGTGAAGCACAACTGTACGTAGAAGGCTGCTCCTGCTTCCAGCTATCCCGTCTCCTCCTTATGAAATGCCATCCCTCACCCACCAGCTCTGGCCATTGTAGTGACCGAGAGAGCAGGGCCTGGAGGGTCGAAAGCTTAGACCAGATTCATCACTATTGTCCATGTGATCTTGGATCAGACATATAACCTTTCTGGACCTCACTTTACTCATATATAAAATGGAATAACTATATGTCCACCTCATTGAGTTGTTGAGAGGATCAAATGAAATAACATCTGGAAAAGTGTTTGAGAAGTGGAATAAATATTTTACAGACTGAACTTGACGGTCTTACTAACTAAAGCCTGTTCACCCTTTGCCTTCGGTTGAGTTCCCTAGAAACAGACTCTGAGATGGAGATTTGCGCACAGGAGGTTTCTAGGGAGTGCACTCGGGAACAGCATCAGTAAGGATATGAGGGAAGCAGGGCTGGGCAGAGGGAGAACTTGATCTCCAATGTAATTGCAACCATAGCCTCAGCCAAGCCCACAGGAAGCTCTGGAGCTAGAGGAACCCTCGAAGTTGTCCCAAATTAAGGCCAGAAGAGAGTGAGCAAGCTTTTCTACCTCCACTTCAACCTGTTATTGGTGGTGGGCTGCTCCCACAAGGGGCCATAACTTTGCATGGGGCCGCTCTCTTGAGGCAAGGGCAATGCCTGGAAAGGGGCACAGCTGGGAGCTATCAGTAGCCACACTCCTGGCAGCTGGAGAAACAGTACCTCGATCCTAAGAGGGATGCTGGGCAGCTCGCCACAGCATCCCTCAACCCTTGGTGGTCTATGTCGGGGAGTGTGTTGTTTTCGGTGGATATCATATGGCAGGTATAAGGAAAGAGCCAAAGATTGATTCTGTACACTGAAGAACCTTCCTGGGTTTGGGTTTTGTAGAGCAGGAAGCACCAGACTGCTGTCGCTTGAGTGGGGTCTCCTGGGCATTATCACTTCCACTCAGCTGGCCTTTCTGACAGCTTTACCTGTACATAGACGTATCCCACATCCACATAGGGCAACCTGCTTCTCCACGTTCCATCGCATTCCACAGAGGACACATAGTCACTCCAAGTTCTGCCACCTTCATAAAGATGTGGTGGCCGCCCTATGTCCTGTCATAGTTCCTATTAATGCAATGGTGGAGGTGAGGAAGATGTTCAGTATGTGAGATTCAGAGGTTGCAAATCAGAGTCCCAGCACCCAAATGCAGCCCACGGATGTGGTTTTTTTGGGGGTAGCAGGTAGAGTGTGGCAAATAGTTTACGATATTGTGAAAGTCTTTAGCTGGGACACGCACTCTCCAGTTCTCTTTGGTTCCCACCATTTCTTGTTGTATTATGCTTATTAACATTACCTGCATGGCCCTGCAGGCCTTTGAGTTTTTCTCTCATGGATTAAGGCCAAGCAGCCCCATGAGGACTCTGGAGCCCCCAGTGTGGTCACATGAACGAGGATCAGAAGTAGGTAGGTGCCAAAGGGAGGGCTGGGAATTCCGGGCTCTGAGCAGGCTGTGTGTTGTGACGAGCAAGCAGGTCAGGGGCAGGAATGAGATTGAGGTTGGTGGGGAGGATGATGCTGGTTATAGAGGAGCTGATGAGCCATGCTCAAAGCTGGAGACCCCCGCAAGATGGGCATTGTGGTTGGGCACTGAGTTTCCACCAGGCTTTATTTTTATATCTTTAAGAAGCATTTTTATTGATAAACACAACATGGACGAATCTCAAATGTGTTATGTTAGGAGAATGAAGCCAGTTTCAAAAGATTGCATATACTGTATGATTCCCTTTATGTGACATCCAGAGAAGGCAAAATTAAAGGAACAGGAAGGAGACCAGTGGTGGCCAGGGGTTGGGTGGAGGGAGGTGTGGGGTTGACACCGAGGGGCAGCATGAAGGAGAGAACTTTTTAGGGTGATGGAACTGTTCTGTATGTTGACCGTGGTGGTGGTTACATGACTCTGCATTGGTCAAGACTCATAGAACTGTAACAAAAAGGATGAATTTGCCTGAAAGTAAATTAAAATATAAATAAAGCAAAATTTTGAAAATGAAAAAGAAGACGTTTGCCTTTGTAAATGGAAGTGGTACTTCCTTCAGGGATGTGTGAGTGTGTGGGTGTGTGAGTGGAAGAGAAACAAGAGGTATGGGTGGTTCTCAAAGAGATGGTGGTCAGACCCGCTATTCTGAGCCCCAAAGAGCTGGAAGGGTCCCTGGACTTCAGGTATTCAATTTCCACTGCTCTATACATGAGCTTGAACTAGAGGCTCTGGTTGCCCAGAAACAGGGGTCGTGGACTTTGAAATGAAAGATTGTTTTTTTTGTTCTGTTTTGTTTTGTTTTTTTTGGTCAGACGTTTCCTGTCCGATGCTGTGATGCTGCTGCTGCTGCGGCGGTAGAGAAGAGGGGAGGGAGCTAGTGAATGAGTCCTTGCTCCACACTTAGGAAGCCTCCGAGCCTCCCCAGCTCCTGTCCCTCCGGGCATCTACAGCTTCCTAAAAATAAACATGTCACGGATGCAGAAAACATCCAGAAAGAGGACTGGATGTGGGGTCCACAGCTTCAAACGATTCCCTAGTGCTGTGCAGACTAACTGCCAGATGCCTCCGGGCCTCTGGTTGACTTTCAGTTTCCCCATCGCTAAGAGAAAAGCCTTGGAATTCCAAAATCCTTCTCTAATATTCGACAAGAATGTTGGGGTAATGAAGGAAGGAAGTACACAACTCCACAGGCACCTGAGGAGGACTCTGCCTGGGGCTACTTCCCTCATCCCTGCATCCATACAGTGATACAAGTCCCTGTGACCCTGGCTGGCAAACTGCCTGCCCGCACACCCACCTGCCCACTCCCAAGAGAAGCGGACGAACAAAGGTGCCAGACCTGACAAGAGAATTGAGAAGACTTTGTAGGGAAATTGGTTTTTTCACTGGAAGTTAATGCTTTGGGCCAGAAAACGCTCAGAACTGGCAGCGACTGACAAAAGCTGCCTCTTGTCTGCAAGTATATCAGCTTCTGAAGAGATAAGAGGCAGAGGCTGGAGTGCGGGCTTCTCAAATGAATGCTGACAGGAGAACAGAAGAGCTGCCTCCCACTCTCACTGGCTCAGAGCATCCGGGCTGCCAGGGCAGAGACGTCAACCATTCCAGCCCCCTCACTGCTCTGATGGAGGAAGACAGGGCTGGGACAAGGAGTGACCTGCGTAGGGCCCGGCACTGGCAGTGGCTATTGCAGGGGTCCCTGGGGGACGGTCTGGGGACCTGGCATCCGAATGTGCACTGTGGGAGCTCAGAGCTGCTCTGGACTCATCTGTTGAATGGAGGCAACCTTATAATTTCTGAGGCCTGCAGAGAACAGGATTCCTGTGGCCCCCATTCTGGGAAAGGAGTGATGGGGACCAGATCAGCCACACTTCCCAGGGGGCTTGGCTTCAGCCTGGGCCAACGCCAGGGCCACGCTTTTGTCAGTGGACCTTCACAGGGGAAGATAAGAATACTGGGGTTGGCTTTTTGTTCTTTTAGAAATCCCGACTGAATAGTTATTCCTTTTATAGCTGTCACCTGTCACCAGAGTCCGGACCTCATCTGTCAGTCCTTTATCAATAACCCTAGAGCCCCAGCTGGGATACAGATAAACATCCAATAGGAGTGCCTTCTCCTAGGGTTGTATCCAGACCTCGGGGAGTGGACAGCAGGGAGTGGCCCTCCATCCGCCTCCTGGCTCACAGGCCTGGTCCATACCTGTTGGACCACACTAAGGAGCAAAATAGAACAGTTGATGCCTTTGACCCCATTCAGTCCCTGCTATGATGGACGTAGTAGGTCAGGCACTCCGCTTCTGCTGTACCCAAACCAGAAGATTAGCAGCTAGATTACCCAGGCTCCTTTGCAGATAGAGTTCTGGATTTGAATTTAGGTTCTACCGATTAGATGTGCTGGCATGAGATCTGAATATCAGAAACCATCTTCCTAGTGCTTTGGCTGTTACTGCTGGCAAGCATGGTCAAGGAGATGTTGGGCTTTTCTAGATCAATATTCCAGTGACCTGTGACTAGATTTATGGGTATAAAGAGGCAAAATGCAACAGTTACAGTGGCTTCCTGATTGTGATGAGTTAAAATGGCTGCAAATTCCCCATCAAGAGATAGAGTATGTTTTACTTCCTCTGAAATCTGAGTTGTCCTGTGACTTGCTTTGACCAATAGAATGCAGCAGAAGTGATGCTGTGTAAATTCTGAGGCTGCACCTTAAGAAGTCTGCAGCTTCTACCTTCATTTTTTGGAACACTCTCTTGGAAGCCAAACACCATGTACAAAGTCTGACCACCATGCTGTGAGGAAGCCCAAGATTGCCACGTGGAGAGATATAGTCCATGTGAAGGAGCACTGAGATGTCAACATGTGAGTAAAGCCTTAGATCTTCCAGCTCATCCCAACCACCAGCTGAAGGTAGCTGAGTGAATGACCCCAACCAATGGCTCCTGGAACAAAAGAACCACCCACTTGAGCCCTGACCAGATTCTGATCCATAAATTTATGAGCAAATTAAGTGGTAATTTTTTAAGCCCATTAAGTTTTAGGGGAGGTTGTTATGTATCAGTAGACAACTAAAACACTGATCCTTGGATCACAGATTATGATGAATTCTCTTTCTAAAATTGAGATATAATTTACATAGAGTAAAATTTAAAGTATGCAATTTGATAAGTTTTGACATTTGTATACATCTGTGATACTATTACCACAGTCAAGATAGTGAACACATCCATCACCGTCAAAAGTTCCTTTGTGCCCCTTTGCAATCCTTCCTTCTTGTCCCTTCCTACACCCACCCCCTCATCACCAGGCAAACACTGATCTGCTGCTTTATGCCACTAAAGATTAGTTTGCATTTTTCTAGAGTTTTATATAAATGGGATCATGTCATACTCTTTTTTTTTGGTCTGGCTCCTTTAAGCTTGTATCAATAGTTATTCCTTTTTATTGCTGAGTAGTATTCCATTGGGTGGTTGTATCCCAGTTTTTTTAATCCATTCATCTGTTTGTAGACATTTGGTTTGTTTCTAGTTTTTAGCTTTCATAAAAAAAGCTGCTGTAAACATTTGTGTACAAATCTTTGTATGAATATATGGTTTCTTTCTCATATGCTTTCTTTCTTTTTTTTTTTTTATAATTTTTATTTATTTTCCCCCAACACCCCAGTAGGTAGTTGTACATCATAGTTTCACATCCTTCTAGTTGCTGTACATGGGACGCGGCCTCAGCATGGCCTGACAAGCGGTGCGTCGGAGCACACCTGGGATCCGAACCCCGGGCCGCCAGCAGCGGAGCTCGTGCACTTAACCGCTAAGCCACGGGGCCGGCCCCTCTCATATGCTTTCTTTTCTCTTAGGTAAATATCTAGGAGTGAAATGGATGGATCATATGGTAGATGTATGTTTAACTTTTTAAGAAATCGTCAAGCTGTTTTCCAAAGTGGTTGTACCGTTTTACATTCCCACCAGCAGTGTATGGTAGTTCCATTTCCTTCACATCCTCCCCAACACTTGGTCTGGTTAGTCTTTTAAAATTTTAACTCAGTGTGTAATGGTATTTCATTGTAGATTTAATTTGCATTTCCCTAGTGACTATGATGTTGAGTATCTATTTGTGTGCTTATTTGCTATCCTAATATCTTTTTTGGTGAAGTGACTGTTCAAATCTTTTGCCCATTTTTTATATGAGGTTATTATTTGCTGATTATTGAGTTTTGAGAGTTCTCTATATATTCCAGACGCAAGTCCTTTATCATATTTGTGTTTTGCAAATATTTTCTTCAGTCTATGTCTTGTCTTTTCATTTTCTTAACAGTCTCTTTTTCAGAGCAGAAGCTGTAAAATTTTAATGAAATATAATTTATCTTTTTTCTCTTTTATGGATATTAGTTTTTTGTATTGTATGTAAGAAATCTTTGCCTAGTTCAAAGTCAAAAAAATATTTTCTCCAGGGCTGGCCTGGTCATGCACTCTGCTTTGGCGGCCCGGGGTTCGCAGGTTCAGATCCTGGGCATGGACCTACACACTGCTCATCAAGCCATGTTGTGGCGGTGTCCCACTTACAAAGTAGAGGAAGACTGGCACAGATGTTAGCTCAGGGACGATCTTCCTCAAGCAAAAAGAGGAAGACTGGCAACAGATGTTAGCTCAGGGCCAAGCTTCCTCACCAAAAACAAAAAAGTCTTCTCCTATATTTTCTTCTTGGAGTTTTATTTTCTTCTAGAGCTTACAGTTATTAACTCCATTTTGAGTTAATCATTACAGTATATGATGCAAAGTATGGATTGAAGTTCTTTTTCTTTGTTATATGGATGTCCAATTGTTCCAGTACCATTTGTTGAGAAGATCATTCTTTCTCCATTAAATAGCTTTTGTGAAAAATCAATTCATCGTATATGTGTGGGTCTATTTTTGGACTCTATTTTCTTCCATTAATCTACACATGTCTCCTGTTATCAATACTGCACTTCTTGATTACCAGAGATTTATAGTAAGTAAATCAGGTAATAAGAATTCTCCAACTTTTTTCTTTTTCTGAAAAATTGTTTTGGCTATTCTAGTTTCTTTGCCTTTTCATGTAAATTTTAGAATTGGTTTGTCAATTTCTACAAAAAATCCTGCTGAGATTTTGATTGAGATTGTGTTGCAGCTGTAGATCAATTTGGGGAAGAATTAACATCTTAGCAATATTGAGTCTTCCAATTCATGAACATTGCAATTCAATTCATGAATATGAATATTTATTTAGATCTTCTTTGATTTCTTACATTGTATTTTTAGTTTTCAACATACATCTCCTGTACATATTTTGTTATATTTATACCAAGTATTTTACATTGGTGCTGTTTTGTTTTTAAATTTTAACTTGTATTTCACCATGGAGTTCATATACTCCTGAACTTGCTCTCAACAAGCTCCAGATCCCTTGGACACTTCACTGAGATTGTATGGTCTTGCATTTTAGTGGGGTTTATCTCCCATCCTCTGGTTCACATCTGTCTTACTAAGGCAACTAAAGAACTTGCTACTTCCTGCTAATTAGAGCCAATCAGCATAATATCAGGAATGAAGTGGACCAGTGTGCTGTTGTGTAGAATGTCAATATGATGAAGATTTCTGTGGGCTATATAGTTGCAGAGAACAGGCTAGTTTATATAGCTTTGCAGCAAAACCGTGCAGATGTATTATTTTCTATGCCAGGTAAAAGCAAGCTGTTTCTGGTGACTTTTTTGCAAATTGATATGGAGGGAAAAGCATTTGCAAGGTCAATAACTGCATACAGGTACCAGGGGCTATGTTGATTTGTTCCAGTAAAGATACTACATCTGAAAAAGCAGCTGCAATTAGAGTCACCACCTGATTAGGTTTACAGTAATCCACAGCCATTCTCCAAGATCTATCTGTCTCCTGCACAAGCCAAACTAGTGAGTTAAACGGAATGTGATAGATCTCATTACTTCTGCATCTTTGAAGTCTTTGTTAGTGGCACTAATCTTTGAAATTCCCCCAGGGGTGTGATATTCCTTTTGGTTTGCTCTCTTGATAAAGAGAGCAAGTTCAGGAGGTTTCTACTTGGCCCTTCCTATAACAATAGCCCTTATACCATTCGTAAAAGAGCCAATGTGGGGATTCTGCCTGTTGTCAAGGATGCCATTCCAATTGTCAGAGGTCAGCAAACCTTTTCTGTAAAGGGCCAGATACTAAATGTTTTAGGCTCTGTGGGCCAGAAAGTTGTCTCCCCCCCCTCCTCCTCCACCACCACCTCCTCCTCTTCTCCCCCCTCCTTCTTCTAATCCTTTAAAAAGGTAGAAACCATTCTTAGCTCACAGGCTATACCAAAAAAAAAAAAAAGAATAAAAAACGGCAAAAGGCTACAGGCCAGATTTGGCCCATAGACCATAGTTTGCCAACCCCTGGTCTAGACCAGTGCTGTCTAATAAAACTTTCAGCAATAATGAAAATTTAAATTTAAATATCCTCATGTGGCTAATAGTGACTGTATTAGACTCCACATATCTAGACCCAGTAACTATAGACTGGGTCAATGGACCTACTGGGTCTACTATGATTTGAACTTGGGCCATAGCTCCCTTTATCACCTGACCTCCATAAGCCCCCACTTTGACTCATAGACCATAGTGGCATTTTGTATCCCCAGGAATTAGTGTCAATTCAGAGTCAGCGTTTGTAGTCTTTGAAAAATCTGGGAATTTCCTTTCTCCCAGTAGACAGTTACTATAGTGAATGGTTGAAGTCCCTTTGGGGAAAGTGTGGTAGAAGATTTACAGTGTATGCTGTGGGAAATCAGAATTGGCCACCTCAAAATATGTCTTTTTACCTTGGTTATTTTATTGATAGACTGGGAGGGTCCTTGCTAAGACTAAACATTTACGTTTATAAGGGAAATCTCCATTTGTAAAGGTATCTCCCTCTCTGCACCACGAAGAAGGAGGGATGACCTTATCTCTAGAAACTCTTATCAGTGTGGAAGGCAAGGACTTAAATCAATCTGCATACTCTTGATTACTGTGCTTTCTGGTCATCTCCCATAGGTGACTCTCCCACCCCCAACATCCTCCTTTGTCTACCTGAATATGCTATTTAAGGTGAAAACCTCTGCCATTTGTCGAGAAACTATGTTTCCCTGGTTTCTCCCATGTATACATGTTATAAAGCTTTGTTTGATTTTCTCCTGCTATTCAGTCTCCTGTCGATTTAATTTGTAGCCCAGCCAGAAAGGACCAGAGTGGGTAGAGGATAGTCTTCCTCCCCTTCAATACTTATGGAAGTTCTGCAGTATTATTGTTCAAGGAGAATTTATTTCCCCTTCAATCAAAGGGATCTCAGTCTGTGAACTGGTTAAGGTTTGGAAACTGGGTGAGAGGCCATGACTCTTAATTGTAGTGACTCAAGTTATGTTTATGGCCACTGGATCTGGAGTTTTTTCTGTTAAATATAGATCAAGTGAATTTTAGTGGGCTTCCCATTTATTGCATTCCTAGGGCATTGTGATCAATTAGCCATCCTCAAAGATCCCTGTGTTTCAAAATGTCTTGATTACCTCTTGTCTGCTGCCCATTATAGTAAAAGTGCACTCACCTTGTCTTCTAATTAAGATGGTTAAACATTGCCTTTTGGACTCTGCTACTCTGGAATTGCATTGTCCCACCGAAATCAAGGAGCCCAGGTCAATGACAGCACATGCCATTATCATATCTGGATTGGAGAGGACAGACACAACATAGCTTTTCAAAGATGCTGGTTTTCTCCCCTCATTAATGAATTTTTCAATGCCTTAGAGAAGCGAGTGTCCTTTGGCTATCTTGAGAGTAGACTGGAAAGGGTTGATGTGCAGGTCACGCATATAAATCCACTCCAACATTGCATGCTAGGGAACTTCCCAATATCATGTTAGAGAAGTTCTGTCATCTCAGCTTTATTAAGTACAGCCCACCATTGACTCCAAGCTGCAGCAAGTTAAGCGTGCTTTTCCTTTTACTAGGCTGTCAGTGTGGGACTTGTGTTAATCCAATCAGGAGTTGGGCTGAGTTTGAAGCTTGCTCCCACTTGGCTTTGGGTCTTCCCTTTGTGCTGCTCTTCTGAGGAAATCAATTTCTTTTAGCTCTCTCAGTTGTATTCCACTGGTTATTTTTACAGGATACTTGTTAGCATGGTGGTGAGGGGCAGGGGAGGGAAACTTTCTTTGGTGTACTGACTTAACCTCAATCTTAGGACGGTACTGTGAACCTAGGTCTTGGGGATGTTATCTCCAAAAGTATTCCTTCCTCTCCATATAATGCTGGGCCTTGCGTATATTCCTATTCCTCTCCCAGGGATAGAGTTTTTATTTGTTGCTTGTTTTTGGTCTCTCCCAGCTGTGGTGGGTTTCCACCAATGCCTTCAGGCTATTGTTTATTGCTCTTCCCCCTGTAGAATAAGGCTTTGTTCCTTGGGGGAGATAGGGAACAGAGGTCTGGGTGGAGTGTTGGCGGTGGCTGCTATTCCCCTTCTCCACCCAGCTCTGAGGAGGAAGCTTTATCAAGACTCTTTCCAGTCTTTCTTGTGAAATTCTGGTGGGGTTCCTGGACTAAACGGATGCAAAAGGATGTGAACTCCCCTATTTTGCCCCTCTCACTCCAAGAGCTTTACACTCTCATGCTAGCCCATTCTTGTCCTTCACATTCATTAAAAATCTCTAGTTGAATCTTCTCACTGGCTTATATGGTGTTTCAAGGCATCTGTTCCCGTTAAGCAAGTGCTTAGGTCTTGTTTTTCCCTACGGGGCCTGTCTCTCTCCAGATATTGGGTTAGTTGTTTGCCCTGTGACCTCAGTTCTCTCATGGATTTAAGAAAAGTAATTAATTTTTAGCTTTTTTTTCTTGTAAGGGTGAGAGCAGTGCTCTTTCCAGCTCTCTACCTCTCCAAGCTGAAGCTGGAAGTCCTCATCATTTATTTTAATGAGGGAATTTAATATAAAGAATTGTTAACGAGATATTAAGTTATTAACTAGGTAAATGAAAAGGTAAAAAGAGAACACTTTCCATTGTGGATGGTGTGCCATTGCCTGACTCTGCAGCCAAAGCTGGTCTCCTGTGCTGATAGTTCTAATGGAGGACCAGAACCTGGAAGGGAATGTATTCTTGTTAGAACTTAGTGATATGGCAACACCCAGCCATGAGGGGGGCTATGAGAGAAAAAATGTGGGCAACTTCCAAACATGCCTTTGATAGGAGAGACTATGCCCTCTCCTTTCCCACTTCCCGCTGGCTGGAATGTGGATGTAACAGTGGGAGCCAGAACAGCCCTCTTGGATCATGAGATGAAAGCTTCATGGTGAAGACGTCAGAGCAGCATGACAGAAGGAGGCTTGGTTCATGATGGTTCTGGAGCTGCCTTTCAGACTTAGATTTCCCACCCAGACTTTCACATGACAGAGCAATGACCCTCTAATTGAATAAGCCTCTATTATGTTGGGTCTCTCTGTTATAGCAGCCGAGGCTGTATCCTAACCAACACAGACCTATACTTCATGTATCAAAGAATAAAATTCCAAGTGAACTAAAGACCAAAATGCAAAAACAAAACAAAACACAAAATTTTAAACCTTTAGAAGAATCAAGGAATAATATCTTTATATTCTCCATTAAATAAGGAATTATTTCTTAGACAAATTATAAAAAGGAAAAAGACTGACAAATATGACTATATTTGGATTAAAATCTTTTTTTTACAAAAATCATCAAAAATGAAGAAATAGTAACTAACATACAGGGTGAGGGCTTATTCTTTGCAAGTGACTGCTCTAAATTTCTTTTCAGTAATTACATATTTATGCTCAAAACAATGCTCTGAGGTTTGTGCTATTATGATCTCCATGTTGCCAAAGAGGAAATGGAGGCCCAGAGAGGTTATTTCATTTACCCAAGATCACATGCCTAGTAAGTAGTGGAAGTTGGGCTTGAACTTTGGCAGTCATGTGCCAGAGGCCATACACGTGACCACTGCATGATGCTGCCCTTAATTGATTTCTAAATGGACTAGAAGAAAGGAGACAGCTGGAAGAAGACATTTTTAATCCATATAGCAGATAAGAATTTATATCTGGAATATGTAAAGACCTCTTATAATTTATAAGAAAAAGACAAATGATGCAATAGACAAGTGGACAAAAAATACACACAGTCCATAGAAGAGAAAATCCAAATGACAAAAACATGTTAAAAAAGGAATCACGTTTACACAATTTTCCAGAAAATAGAAGAGAGAACACTTTCCAACTCATTTTATGGAACTAGTATTACCCTGATACCAAAATCAGAGAAACACAGCACAAAAAAGGAAAAAGACCAGTATCTCTCATGATGTTAGACACAAACATTCTCAACAAAATATTAATAAATTTAATCAAGCAATGTATAAAAATTATTATAGACCATTATCAAGTGGGATTTACTCCAGGTATTCAATGCTGGTTTGAAAATAATTTGAATGTTTCAAAATCAATTAATGTGATCACCATATCAACAAGGCTAAAAAAGAAAAATGATATGATCTTATGAACTGATGCAGAAAAAAACACTTGACAAAATCCAACACCTATTCATGATAAAAACTCTCACCAAGTTAGAAATAGAGGGGAAATTCATCAACTTAATAAAGCACATCTACAAAAAACCTACAGCTAACATCATATTTAATGGTGACAGATGGAATGCTTTTTCTCCAAGATTGGGAACAAGGCAAGGATGTCCACTCTCACCACTCTTATTCAGCAAAATACTGGAAGTTCTAGCCAGTGCAATAAGGAAAGAAAGAGAAATAAAGGCATATATATTAGAAAGAAAGAAAGAAAACTGTCCCTATTTGCAGATGACGTGATTGTCTAGTAGAAAACCCCAAGGAATCTACAAAAATAAACAAACAGACAAACTCCTAGAACTAATCAATGAGTTAAACAGGATTGCAGGATACAAGATCAACACACGAAATTTGATACATTTGTATATACTAACAATGAGCACATGGAAACTGAAATTAAAACACAATACCATTATAATTATTCCAAAGAAAGTAAAATACTTAGGTATAAATCTAATAATATATGTGCAGGATCTGTATCCTGAAAATACAAAATTGAGATTTAAAAAAATTCCAAGAAGATCTAAATAAATGGAGAGACATACCATGTTAATGGATTGTAAGGCTCAGTATAGTAAAGATGTTAATTCTCCCTAAATTAATCTATAGATTTACTGCAATTCCTATCAAAATCTCAGCAATAGTTTTTGTAGACATTGACAAGCTTATTCTAAATTTTACATGGGAAGGCCCAGGACCTAGAACCTAAAATAATTTGGAAAAAAAGAGTGAGAGGAATTACTCTACTCGATGTTAAGGCTTACTACATAGCTACAGAAATCAAGACAGTGTAACATTGGTGGAGGGATAAAAACATAGATCAATGGAGTGGAATAGAGAGCTCAGAAATAGATCCACACAAATTGTCCAACTGATATTTGACAAAGTTGCAAAAACAATTCAATGGAGGAAGTACAGACTTTTGAACAAATGGTATTGGAGCAATTGGACATCTGTATGCGAAAATATGAACCTAAACTAAAACCTCAAAATTAACTCAAAATAGATTACACACTTCAACGTAAATGTACAACTAAAAAACTTTTAGAGAAATATGTAGGTGAAAAATTTCAGGATTTCGGAACTTAGAGTTGACACCAAAAACATGATCCATAAAAGGAAAACTTGGTAAATTGCACGTCATCAAAATTAAAAACTTTTGCTCTGCCAAAGACCCTGTTAAGAGGATGAAAAGACAAGCTACAGTGAGAGAGAAAATACTTGCAAATCACATATCGGACAAAGGACTATTATCTAGAACATAAAAAAATTCTCAAATCTCAACGGTAACACACTGGAAATATCAAATTGAAAAATGAACAAAAGACATGAACAGATATTTCACTGAAGATGATTTACAGATGGCAAATAAGGATATGAAAAGACATATCCTTAACATCATTAACCATTAGGGAAATACAAATTAAAATCATAATGAGATATCACCATACATCTATCAGAATGGCTAAAATACAAAATAGTGATAACACCAAATGCTGATGAGGATGTGGAGAAACTGGATCACTCATACATTTCCAGTGGGAATGTAAAATGGTACAGCCTGACTGGAAAATAGTTTAGCAATTTCTTATGAAAGTAAACATGCACTTACCATATGAACCAGCAGTGGCACTTGTTTTAGTCCGTCTAGGCTGCTATAACAGAATATCATACACTGGCTGGCTTATAAGCAACAACCATTTATTTCTCACAGTTTTGGAGGCTGGGAAATCCAAGATCAAAGTGCCAGCAGATTTGATGTCTGGTAAGGACCTGATTCCTAGTTCACAGATGACTGTCTTCTCACTGTATCCTCACATGGCAGTAGGGGAGAGGGAGCTTTCTGGGGTCTCTATAATAAGGGCCCTAGTTCCGTTCATGAAGCCTCTGCCCTCATGACCTAATCACTTCCCAAAGGCCCCACCTCCAAATACCATCATATTGGGAATTAGGTTTCAACATATGAATTTGGCGGGGGTGGGGAGGGACACAAACATTCAGTCTATGAGAGCACTCTAGGACATTTATTCCAGAGAAATGAAAACTTATGTTTATACAAAAACCTGTACATAAATGTTCATAGCAGCTTTATTCTTAATAGCTGAAGACTAAAAACAACCCTGATGTCCATCAGTGGGTGAATGGTTACACAATTGTGATATACCTGTACCATGGAAAGCTACTTGGCAGTAAAAAAGAATGAACTATTGATACACACAACAACTTGGATAGATCTCAAGGGAATTATGCTGAATGAAGAAAACCAATTACATATCAATCAAAGATTATATACCACATGATTCTATTTATATAACACTATTGAGATGACAAAATAGTAGAGATGGAGAACAGATTAGTGGTTGCCAGGGTTTAGGGGTGGAGTAGAGAGGGTAGTGACTGTGTCTGTTAAAGGGAAGTTCAAGGAATCCTTGTGATGGAATTGTTCCATGCGTTTACTGTGGTTGTCATACAAATCACTGTAAGTGACAAAATTGCATAGAACAAAGTACACACACACACACACACACACACATACATGAGTGCATGAAAAACTGGTGAAATCTTGATAAGATCAGTGGATTGTAACAATATAAATTTCCTGGTTGTGATATTGTGCTATAGTTATGAAAGGCATTTCCATTGGGGGAAACTGGATGAAGGGCATACAGGATTTCTCTGAATTATTTCCTACAACTGCATGTGAATCTACAATTATCTCAAAATAAAAAGTTTTTTTTTTTTAAAGTGATTCAGAAGAGTCGGACTTTGAAATTTTAGGAATACCTTAAATTGTTAGTTTTGTTTACTTACTCTTTTTCATGTATTCATAGAAGTGATATATAATTCATGTCTAAAAAAATCTAAAAGAACTATTTCCATAAGGACAAAATAAAAATTCTAAGTGATAAGAAAAAAAAGGAACCAGGAAAGCACAATTAAAATATCAATGATTTACCATTTCATCATATTAATAAAAATTAAAAATTCTGACAACTTCTAAGTGTGGATGATGATGTGAGTAAGCAGGAATCTTCTATACTACTGGTATGATTTGGTTTGACCACTTTGGAGTATACACAATCCTTAAGGGTATGTACCCTAGGTAAACTTTCACATATAACCACAAGCAAGTATGTATAAGATTGTTCTAAGCAACATTGTTTTTTATACTAAAAATTTGAAACAATGTAAATGTTCAGTAGTTGGAAAATGGTTTATTAAATTGATTGTAGTATATTCATAAGGTAAAAGTAACTCTTAAAATGAATGATGAATTCAAAAAATAATGTTGAATGAAAAAGATGCAGAAAGATACATGAAATATTATGTCACTTATGCAAATTTTACAAAATATCCAAGATATCATATATTATTCATTAAGCAAATTTATGTAATGTAAATATAAAAACTCAGCAAGAATCCATGTACTCTAAATTTATGATACTGCTTGCCTCTGGGAAGGAAGGGAAGAGAACTGAATTGAGAAGGGATACAAGGAGCACCTCAATTTATCTTTAATGTTTGAGTACTTTCAAGAATAAAGGAAGAGATCTGAAGCAAATGTGATGGCTAACATTTGTTAAACAGTTACAATGCTCCAGGCACAGATCAGAGTCTTTGATTCAGTCCCTTTATCTTCATAACAATACTTTGAGGCAGGTACAATTACCATCCCTTTTTGCAGATGAAGAAGATGAAACAGGGAGAGGTTAGATAACTCACCCAAGGTCCCACAGTTGGCAGAGTCTGGATTTGAATCCAGGCAGGTTGGCTCCAAAGACTTGCCCTTAAACACGAAGGGGCTGGCATTTGTTATTCAGAGAGGTGGGTAAATGGGGGTCTGTTTGTGGAATTGTTCTTTGTACTTTTCTCTATATTTTAAAGTTAGAATAAAAATTAGAAATAAAGAAATCCTATCCAAACCAACCAACCAACCAAACAAATAAGAGTTAAATGAGTGGAGAGAGTGAGTGCAGACAACTCTCTAGCCAAGTTTTGCTGTGAAGGAGAGCTGAGAGATGGGGTGGGAGGAGATGTGGGGAGGAGGGAGAAGGGAGTGTCTGTGTTTTAAGATGGGGGATAGAGAATGTATTTGAAGGCTGCTGGGAATGATGACATTGATGGTGAAGGAGAAGGGATAACAATAGGGTGGGTGAGGATGTATGCGATCTGGGGCACAGACTGACTTTTGAGTGGAGCAGAAATTCTTTTTCCATTTAAAGAGGAGGGAGTGCAGAGAATATGCTCATAGTGGCAAGTAGATTTGTCTATTTGCTGGTGGGAAGATGTCTGATAACTTTATTTTTTCAATGAAGTGCAACAGGATGTTAAATTGGAAGTGTTGATTGAGACATCAAAATATAATGGATCTGACATGCTAAAGTGAGGTGCTAGACCAAGATGCCAATTTTTGAAGAAATAGTTACATGACTCTTAAACTCTACCCAAATTGAGGGAGAAAGGAGTAAGATTGTCAGGATGAAGGTGGAAAGATTTTTGAGGATGATTCTTTGGTGGCAGGGACTAGAGGTACTGAGACAGTGTATAGAGATCTGTCCCCACCTCTACTGGAAAGGGGTGTGGGTGGGGTGCCTGCCTTATCTGAACCTTGTGAGGAAGATTTCAAGAGGCCAACTTTGGGACCCCTGCAGATGGGAGATGCAGTGGCTCGTGTTTGACTCCTGCCTGGGACATTAAACAGCTAAAGATGGGCTGCCTAGCGGCTGGCAGAGAAGCTAAAGGAGACGTGGCTGTATTGTGATAGACATGCCCTCCCAGAATTTGTCAAGGTAAAAGACCTGTGAGTGTTCCCATGCATCAGATGTGGGTTATGAGAGAGAGAGAGAGAGGAGAGAGAGAGAAGCATCTATCAGGGCCCCTCAGCAGACAGAACCAGGAGGTGGACCACCTCGGGGTTTCTCAGGGCTGCAGAAGGAAGTGAGTGGGCAGATGAGCTGGAGGAGAACATATTAACTCCAAACAAAGGAACTGCAGGTGAGAGATCTCTAGGAATGAGAGCTATTAGATGAACTCATAAATGCTCCCAGAGAGTCATCTTTAGCAAAATTTTCCAGTGCTCTTCTCTCTCCAACCCTCAAACCCTATAGGAGTCAGAGGCAGCATCTAGAAGAGAGGGAGAAGGCAAGTGAGTGAGAAAGCCATCAACACCCCCTTCCTAGGAAGCCAGCAGCCTACCTGCAGCCAGCTCCACCTTGAGGAAGAGGTGTAACCAGCACTTTGAATGAAGTTGGAAGCTTTGGCTATCCATAGGACTGACATTGTATTTTTGTGTGTGTGTGTGTGTGAGGAAGATCAGCCCTGAGCTGCCAATCCTCCTCTTTTTGCTGAGGAAGACTGGCCCTGGGCTAACATCTGTGCCTATCTTCCTCCACTTTATATGGGACGCTGCCACAGCATGGCCTGACAGGCAGTGCCTTGGTGCGTGCCTGGGATCCGAAGCCAGGCCGCCAGTGGCAGAGCGCACACACTTAACCACTATACCACGGGGCCGGCCCCTGACATTCTAAATATCAAATCAACCGCGTTTTGTGGCTTAAAGTGACAGTTGGACTTCTTATTACCTAAGAATAATGAGAAAAGTCGTGGGACAATACAAGATTTTATTCAGAAGTGTTACAACTTCCATCCTGAATAAAGTTGAAGGGATGGTGAATGACAAAAATGAAGTTACATCATCGAATAGAGAAGTAAGAGTTGGGACCATAGACTGAGAATGAAGGAGGGGAAGAAGGTAGGGGTTGGGAGGGTTGGAGGTATAAGAAGAGAGGAAGAGGCATGAAAATGTCATTTTGGTGGGTAGGAAAATGAATTTTCTTGGGAAATGCAATAGGATCATTGGACAGTATTTAGAGCCTATCTAAGGTTTGTGGTCATGAAATTGAAAGGAGAACAGCAACTTTCAGCTGTCTGGAGCAGGAGCAGGGGAGGTAGAAATTTGGGTTTAACTGGAATAGTTAAAGGTTTTGCCAGACATGTAGGATGCAGGGAGAGGCTGGCAAAAGACTTGAAAGTGTTCGCAGGCATGTGATTATAAAGATAGACCATGACATCAAAGTGGGTGAGGAGAGAATGGGAGTGAATGAAAGTCAAAGGATGGAAGACCTAAAGCGTTTGGAGAATGATTTAGATGGAGGTAATAAGGTAAGTATACTGGAGAGGGGGTAGTTGGCAAAATTATGAGCTTGGTGGTGTTAATGGTGATGGCAAGGTTCTGGATATGACCACCCGAGTAGGTAGTGAACGTAGGGTGGAGGAAATGATCATCACATCTGAGAAATCTGTGTATTGGATGAATCACCCTGGGCCTGAGGTCAGGAATAGGAATGGGAACAGTGAGCCAGAGACTATGGCGTTAATGAATGGTCGAGAATAACCTCAGCTTGTTACTGCTGATGATACCCCAGAGTTCAGTGGGGGCATAAGAAGCAGTGATCATCAGGCCAGAACTGGAATGAGACAAAAAAGGTGCCAGGGTGCAAAATTTAAGGAGGCACTCACTCGCAGGCTTATGCAAGTGCAAGATCAGCACTTGAGAATGAGTGCTTCCCTAAATGTTGTGCCCTGGGTACTTCCCTTGCCTCATCCTAGTCTTCCCTCTGGTGAACAGTACTAGAGGGGAAGCACAATCCGTGCAAGAGGGGAGGGGGCAAGCCTACTCCTCAGCACTGAATTGGAAAGGATAAAAATTACTGTGTAGGAGCTTCTTGAATGGGGGCTCTGCTTCAAAAACACTGTTCCACAGCATTGAGGGCAATCCGTGATGACTGTGGGCGCTCAGGGAGGAGGTGTTGCTGGATCTAACTAGGAAATGACTTTTCTGGTCCGAGATGGCTAAGGGTTCTCAGACAATGTGTTGCTGAATGTCTGCTCTGGTGAGCTCCGACTGTGGCACCTTTAGGACCTGCTGCAATATTAATGCAGAAGCTACACTCTTCCTGCACTACTCCTACCAGTGACTAAAGATGGTGAGGGGACTAGAGCTGGGCCATTCTTGGCCAACAAAGAGTCCTCCACTGGGAAGTCTTTATTCTGGGACTCCCCACAACTTGGCTGAGACTTTCTCACAGCTGCACTACAGTCTGAGGTTCTCCCTGTTCAATCTTCCTTCCTTCCCTCTCTCCTTTCACAGGGTCAGACCCGCATTGCAGCCCGAAGCTCTCCCTGCCAACTCCTGCTGCCTCCCTTTTATTCTTTTGTTTTGTTTTGTTTTTTTGTGAGGAAGATCAGCCCTGAGCTAACATCCATGCTAATCCTCCTCTTTTTGTTGAGGAAGACCGGCTCTGAGCTAACATCTATTGCCAATCCTCCTCCTTTTATTTCCCCCAAAGCCCCAGTAGATAGCTGTATGTCATAGTTGCGCATCCTTCTAGTTGCTGTATGTGGGACACGGCCTCAGCATGGCCGGAGAAGCGGTGCGTCAGTGCGCACCCGGGATCCAAACCCGGGCTGCCAGTAGTAGAGCGTGTGCCCTTAACTGCCAAGCCACGGGGCGGCCCTTCCTTTTATTCTTCATGAATGTTTCCTCCCATGAATCTTTTGCATGTCTAGTTCTGATTTGACATCAGCTTTTTGAGGACCAGAGCCGACACGGTAGTCTCCCCACCATGGCAGGGTATTGTGGGAGAAGTTTGTCTTGGTCCATAGTTTCTCTATGGGAGAGATCCAAGGAGGGATTTTGAGAACTGGTTGCTAAAGGAAATGTTTCATCTGGCAAGATTAAGACATCTAGAAGTGCTCTTTATCATCCTGAAGGAGATTCCTATCCAGAGAGCTTTAGAACTTTGTAAAACATGATGCAGGCTCTGTCCAAAGAAGGGATAGTGGGTGGGTTAGGTGGATGTCACAGTCCAGACATATGATGCCACTGGAATGAAGCCACCAGTTTGACCCCTTATTTCTCGGTGTTCAGGAGAGAGCCTTGGATACTCACTGACTTCTTTTATGGGGTGGACAGCAAGGGGAAGCCAGGGAGTTTTCCCCACAGTCCTCTGCTGCTCTGAGTGGCATAAGCCAAGCTACTTGTGAACTGATGGCCGCCTAGCGTAATGCCGTGTGCCAGAAAAAGGCACCATGACAACTTCTGGGTAAAGTCCCAATTTGGAAAGTCTTATTGCAAATTGTGAAATTCCAAAACAGCCCAATACAATAAACTGATGGAAAAGGGGGCTATAGGTGGTTGTGGACTTGTCAAGAATCTTGTCAGTTTACAGTGAGAAGCTGAAACTTGAGCTTGTAATTAACCTTTTCTTCATCATAGAACAGTTTTGAAGGGGAGGCAAGGACCCACTTGGTCCCAAAGCAGTTACCACCAAAATCGAATCTTCAATAGTGATTTGAGAGGGTGGGGAGAGGAGCCTCACCTGCCTCATCAATCAGAAGCAGGTGGGTGATGGGTAGGGAGTTAGGAGGGGGAGATGCCAATGTTACTTCTGGGTGGGAACCCTTTGCACACGTCATATAACCTAGAGGAAGTGAGTCCCTTCTCGAAGTCCTTTGTCCAGGACTCATATACAGCAAGCCCGCAGATGGGATGATGGGCAGGTGTACAGCATGAGAAAACAGCTTCCTAATTCTGAGCAGGAGGATATCTGGGAGTTTGTCTTAATTTGGGTTCCCTCAGATCAGGAGCTGAGACAAGGATCTGGGGGCAGGTAATTTACTCAGGAGGTGATTCCAGCAGGCAGAAGTGAAGAAGCGGGGAAAGTTAGCTAAGGAAGAGAGAAACTCCAAAAAAAGCTGGTGAGTGGTGTGGGCAACTGGGCAGGGGAGTGGGTAGGGTGAGCCGAGAGTCACCTAGGATACAAAAGTTACAGGGGCACTTACTCTCAGGTTTGTGAAAAACTGGCCTACAATTAGGGCTCAGACTTTCTAGGGATTCTCTGAGAAACTTGACTCAGAATGGTTTCTCCAAGGCGTGGGAGGCTAGGGCACTTATTTATCTTCCAACCCTTGTCCTGCATCGATTGAGGGTTGTCCTCATGGATGTCAACATCTCCCCTTCCCTCTGCACTTCTGGGCTGCTGCATGGAGAGAAGCCAGAGGCTTTGAAGAAAGCCCTGAGACAGAAAAGCTGCATAGTTGTACTCAAAGTCAGATGAGGTAAGGAATGTGGTGTGGGACACCAAGAGCATCTGCTACAGGGGTGAAATACTAGGATCCAAGCATGGCCTCCCCCAGTGGGTTTTGGAGGAGCTACCCTCTATCCTGACTACCGGTCAAAGTGCTGGGCGTATCCAGGGAGGACCCTGCATGTGCTTAGATGCTCCTCTGCATGTGAAGCACAGGGTTACTCACCTCCCCCTCAATAAGGGAGGAGCAGCAGCATTGCCCTTTGTGCGGACAATCCTGGGACACGGTGTGGCAGGATGGTTCTCTAATTTTCTCCCCTTTTATCTCCCTGCTTCTTTCAGAGGGCAGAAAGGACATTTTATCTCCATTGAACCTCCTTAGTGGGTTTGGAAGGGCAGGAATCTTTATTCCCATCGTATAGACAAGGAAAGTTGTTCAGAGAAGTTGTGACATGTGAACGAGAGAAGGCCTGGAATCAAATTGGAACCTTCTGCCCTCTCATCCAGAGCTCCGTCCAGAGCACCATATGCTTAGCCGATGAGTTGAGTGTTTCTGTGTGGATCATGTGCAGACATCTTCAGCTTCCAAGTGGTTCTGGGGCTCCCTGTTCCAACTACAAAAAGCATCATTATTCAACGGGCACACACACACACACACACACACGCCTTTATATTGCTTTATAATAGGATTAAATCTGTAAGCAGGAGCAATCACATTTCTAATAATCAATTAAGTCAATTCTGGCCAGGAAAAAAAAAAAGAGTGATTTTCATGCATACCCCTTTAGAATTTGTTATCTTTGTACAATGAATCATATCGACTGTTTGTTCTTGTTGTTGGTTCTGTTGTCAGAACTGGTGTTTTATAGGGTCAACTGTAGACATGAACTTTCTTGGTACAGATTTGATGCCCACAGGCAAATCCTGCCTTTCTCTGCCTGAACTCACTTGGATGATGATTCATCTGGGGCTTCTCAGGAAAACACACTTCAAATGCATTTCCACTTCAGAGAATGTATGAGTGATTTTCCAGAGACAGAAAGCGTTGCTGATATTTGGGTCCTAGGGAGCATCTATCTGCAGGAAAAGGACGTGGACCTGTCAGCAGAGATGAAGATGGAAGCTGGCACCCTAGTCCATGTTGTGGGGGTTCTATCTGAGCAGACTTAGTGACTTTTAGTCAATGTGCTTGAGAGACTCAAAAATCCATAGTTCAGGTCCCCATTAGAAGGAGGCACAGCCTCCTTCTAATCTCTCTGCCCCCAAGTTCAGCTTCTCTGAATTCATCCCTGTGGCCAGAGGGATCTTTACAAAACACAAATCCAACCAGTAATGTGTAACACTCATTGGGTGTTTTTGCCCACCTAGCCTCCTTCTTCCATTTTGTAACAATCCTTTAACTTTTTTGTGGGGTGTGTATGGGAGGGATGGGAGGAGGCAATTGATTGCAGTCTTGTTGAGGCTATCAATCAGATGCCCCTCCCTTCCCTTGCTGGAGCTGGGCCAATCAGATGCTCTATCCTTGGAATTCAAATCCTGACTGGACACTGACAGGGAAAAAAGCTGGAACTGATTGGTCTTGGCCCCATGAAGAGATCGTCTATTGGTGCCTACTGCCCAGAAACCTACCCAGCCTTGGCTGCTGTCCTTGCTGACTATTCAGCATGTAGTTCCATTCTGAGCTTCCTCATAGCCTTCCAGTAAATTCCTTTTATGCTCAAATTGGTTTCTGTTGCTTATAACCAAATAACTCTGACTGACATAGAAATTGCTATCTGGCAATGAGTGTTGCTACTGATGGACCTTAAAGTGTAGCATTGGCCAAGTTGAGGTGGAGTGGGACACTGCAAGTCTTCTATCCCAAGATCTGAATCTGGAAATTTCCATTATGCTTTTAGCTGTAGCCTGTTCTATCTGGAGACTCAGACCACTTGCCTCTTGCAGCAGGAGTTTAAGGGCCTTGATGGAAATACCTGTAAGATTTGGAAAGACATGGGTACTTCTTGCAGGTTTAGTAGTCACACAAGGAAAGATAAACTTTCATATGGCCTAAACTGGGCCATATGAAAGCAGAAAGGGAGTCTTTTTCTGTCTATGGCCAGCCACCCAATATCTTATAGTCTTAGGCCTTGGAGAGTGTGAAAAACAAATTTCTGTCCTAAGCTGGTATTGGTGGAGTAAAGGCAGGGGTTGGAAACATTGGTGTGCTGGAGCCAACTCATACTGGCTCAAGTCAACTGTGCAAACCTTTTCCCAATTCTGCCTGCAGAGATGTCACATTGGTAGCTTAACATGGGCTATAGTGGGAGTACTTATACCAGATAAATCAGAAAACACTACAAATCAGGTTTTTTTTTTTTCCCTCTTGAAGAGCTAATTGTTAAACATTTACCAGCATACTAATTATTGGAAACATAGAGATGGAGGTAAGAAGCTGGGAGAAGCCTGACACTCTCCCCTCCTCTCACTCTTTCCCCAAAGGATCTTGTCCCTGTAATCTTTGTAGGGCAAAGGAGACATTACTTTACAGAGCTGTCCAATGGAACACAGACTGGGGTAGGGGCAGGTGAGCTGTGCCTCCACACCCAATCCAAATGCTTTTCAACAATATCTAAGTGCAGTGGCTGGCTGAGGCTAGAATGCAGGCAATTCAGCTGAGGGGTGAAGGAGGACAAGACATCTATTGCTAAAAGCCAGTAATATCCAGTCCCAAGTCTAGATTGAAGGACCATAACCCAACAAGATCTAATGAGTTGATAAAATGCAAGAGATAGAAATCATACTAGTGTTTTAAGAGAGTTGTATTGCCAGAGAAACTTCAGTTCAGTCAAATAATGGCCCATGATTGCTCAAATCTGAAGACAATTTCCAGGGCCCACTGATGCCAACAGAAAGTGCAATAAGCTGTCCATTCCTCAAAAGGAATCTCTTCCCAGCACTCCTGTCTTATGAGGGAGCAGGACAGTGGATGATGTATTCTCCCAGAAACAAGACCAAGAAATCCACTCTCAGGGCAAGCAGTACATGCTCCAGGGTATACTGTGGATTGGCACTTCTGGATGTGGTTTCTCCTTTTCTAAATAGGGGTTTTTATTGAAGCTAACATGTTTATCCTATACTACTGTATATCAGAAGGCTGGCCTTTGGGTACTGGGGCCATGAGGAGCTACCTTTAGACTGATCAAGAAGAAAGCATTTAATTCATTGGACAAGTATTGTGAATTTACTTTGACACTGTTCCAGGTGCTGGGGATACATCAATAAGCAAAGTAGAGTCCTTACCCTCACAGAGCTTACATTCTAGTGGGGAAAACAGACAATAGGCAAGTACATATATGATATCCAGAGGGTGATAAGTGCTATGTATGTGACTGGTAATTAGACAGGTTGGTAAGGGAAGAACTGAAGAAAGTGTGGGAGTGAGCTGTGTGGATGTAATGGCTGAGGAAAAAGCAAGTGCCAAGGGCCTTTGCACTCAGGCAAGAGCATGCCTGGTGTGTTTAAGAACAGCAAGGAAGACAATGTGGCCGAAGCACAGAGAGTGGCGGGGAGATGAGGTCAGAGAGGAGTAAGGGCCAGATTATGTAAAACCATTGTAATGATGCCTACTCAGAGTACCATAGGAGCCATGGGTGGATTTTGAGCTCTGGCTGCTGTTGGAGGAGAATACACTGTTGGGGACAAGAGTAGAAATGGGGACCAGCTGGAAGGCTATTGAAATAATACTTCTGAGAGATGATGGTTACTTGGATAGAGTTGATAGTTAAAGTTCCCTTTCTCTAGAATTTCCTTTTCTATTACCCACTATGGAATTCCTATTTTTTAAATTTTTTATGACTCAGCTCAGATAATCCAAGTCCAAGATAGAAATGTCACAATTCAGAGTAGCAGATTGTAACTACTTCTGTGAAGAGGGACGAGAATCTAAGCTAAGCCATTTAAATTTTTTTACAAAAAAATTGTGAGCTATAACACACATACAGAAAAGTGCATTAGACATATATGTTTAGCTTAACAGTTATAAAGACAACACTTCTAAAGAGAACCACCGAGGTAAGGAGTTAGAACATTGCCAAAGACCAAGTCACAAACACCTCCTTCGCTCTACCAGTAACCTCTACCCTGACTTTTATGGACTAATTCCTGCTTTTCTTTTTTTTTTTTTCTGTCTTCAAAACTATTGCATTTAATTTTTTTTCCAGTTTTAAAATTTGTGAAACATTTTTTTTATTGATGTCATAATAGTTTCTAACATTGTGAGATTCCAGTTGTACATTATTATTTGTCAGTTACCATATAAATGTGCCCCTTCACCCCTTGTGCCCACCCCCCAATTCCCTTACCCCTGGTAACCACCAAACTGTTCTCTCTGTCCATGTGTTATATTCCACATATGAGAGAGGTCATACAGTGTTTGTCTTTCTCTGTCTGGCTTATTTCATTTAACATAATACCCTCCAGGTCCACCCATGTTCTTGCAAATGGGACGAGTTTGTCTTTTTTTAATGACTGAGTAGTATTCCATTATATATATATACCACATCTTCTTTATCCAATCATCTGTTGTTGGACACTTGGGTTGCTTCCACATCTTGGCTATAGTGAATACTGCTGCAATGAACATAGGGGTGCATAAGCCACTTTGGATTGTTGATTTAAATTCTTTGGATAAATACCCAGAAGCAGGATAGCTGGATCATAAGGTATTTCTATTTTTAATTTTTTGAGGTATCTCCATACTGTTTTCCATAGAGGCTGCACCAGTTTGCGTTCCCACCAGCAATGAATGAGGGTTCCCTTTTCTCCACATCCTCTCCAACATTTGTTATTTTTTGTCTTGCTGATTATAGCCATTCTCACAGTTGTAAGGTGATATCTTAATGTAGTTTTGATTTGCATTTCCCTGATGATTAGTGATGTTGAACATCTTTTCATATGCCTATTGGCCATCTGTATATCTTCCTTGGAAAAACGTCTGTTCATATCTTCTGCCCATTTTTTGATCGGGTTATTTGTTT
This sequence comes from Ceratotherium simum simum, assembly GCF_057802395.1. Lineage (NCBI taxonomy): Eukaryota > Metazoa > Chordata > Mammalia > Perissodactyla > Rhinocerotidae > Ceratotherium > Ceratotherium simum. The sequence continues at coordinate 41,770,082 of NC_141904.1, forward strand.
TTTTGTTGTTCAGATGTGTGAGTTCTTTATATATTATGGAGATTAACCCCTTGTTGGATATATGGTTTGCAAATATTTTCTCCCAGCTGGTGGATTGTCTTTTCATTTTGATCCTGGTTTCACTTGCCTTGCAGAAGCTCTTTAGTCTGATGAAGTCCCACTTTTTTATTTTTTCTTTTGTTTCCCTTGTCCAAGTAGACATGGAATTTGAGAAGATCCCTTTATGACCAATGACAAATAGTGTACTGCCTACATTTTCTTCCAGGAGTTTTATAGTTTCAGGTCTCACCTTCAGGTCTTTGATCCATTTTGAGTTAATTTTTCCATATGGCAAAAGCAGATGGTCTACTTTCATTCTTTTGCAAGCGGCTGTCCAGTTTTCCCAGCACCATTTATTGAAGAGACTTTCCTTTCTCCATTGTATGTTCTTTGCTCTTTTGTCGAAGGTTAGCTCCCTGTACATCTGAGGTTTTATTTCTGGGGTTTCAATTCTGTTCCATTGATCTGTGTGTCTGTTTTTGTACCAGTACCATGCTGTTTTGATTACTATCGCTTTGTAGTATGTTTTGAAGTCAGGGACTGTGATGCCTCCAGCTTTGTTCTTTTTTCTCAGGATTGCTGTAGCTATTTGGGGTCTTTTGTTGCCCCATATGAATTTTAGGATTCTTTGTTTTATTTCCGTGAAGAATGTCATTGGGATTCTGATTGGGATGGCATTGAATCTGTAGATTGCTTTAGGTAGTATGGACATTTTAACTATGTTTATTCTTCCAATCCATGTACATGGGATATCTTTCCATTTCTTTATGTCATCATCGATTTCTTTCAATAATGTCTTATAGTTTTCATTGTATGTCTTTCACCTCCTTGCTTAAATTTATTCCTAGATATTTTATTCTTTTTGTTGCGATTATAAATGAGATTGTATTCTTGAGTTCTCTTTCTGTTAGTTTGTTGTTAAAGTATAGAAATGCAAAAGATTTTTGTAAGTTGATTTTTACCCTGCAACTTTGCTGTAGTTGTCGATTATTTCTAATAGTTTTCTGATGGATTCTTTAGGGTTTCCTATATATAAAATCATGTCGTCTGCAAACAGCGAGAGTTACACTTCTTCATTGCCTATTTGGATTCCTTTTTCTTGCCTAATTGCTCTGGCCAGAACTCCCATCACTATGTTGAATAATAGTGGCGAGAGTGGGCACCCTTGTCTTGTTCCTGTTCTCAGAGGGATGGCTTTCAGTTTTTCACTGTTGAGTATGATGTTGGCTGTGGGTTTGTCATATATGGCCTTTATTATGTTGAGGTAGTTTCCTTCTATACCCATTTTGTTGAGAGTTTTTATCATAAATGGATGTTGGATCTTGTCAAATGCTTTCTCTGCATCTATTGAGATGATCATGTGGTTTTTATTCCTCATTTTGTTAATGTGGTATATCACATTGATTGATTTACAGATGTTGAACCATCCCTGTGTCCCTGGTATAAATCCCACTTGATTGTGGTATATGATATTTCTAATGTATTGCTGTATTCGGTTTGCCAATATTTTGTTGAGGATTTTTGCATCTATGTTCATCAACGATATTGGCCTGTAATTTTCCTTCTTTGTATTGTCCTTGTCTGGCTTTGGTATCACGGTGATGTTGGCCTCATAGAATGTGTTAGGAAGTGTTCCATCTTCCTCTATTTTTTGGAATAGTTTGAGAAGGATAGGTATTAAATCTTCTTTGAATGTTTGGTAAAATTCTCCAGAGAAGCCATCTGGTCCTGGATTTTTATTTTTTGGGAGGTTTTTGATTACTGTTTCAATCTCTTTACTTGTGATTGGTCTATTTAGGTTCTCTATTTCTTCTTGATTCAGTTTTGGGAGGTTGTATGAGTCTAAGAATTTATCCATTTCTTCTAGATTGTCAAATTTGTTGTAATATAGTTTTTCATAGTATTCTCCTATAATCCTTCGTATTTCTGTGGATCCATTGTGATTTCTCCTCTTTCATTTCTAATTTTATTTATTTGTGCCTTCTCTGTTTTTTTCTTGATGAGTCTGGCTAAGGGTTTGTCAATTTTGTTTATCTTCTCAAAGAACCATCTTTTTGTTTCATTGATCCTTTCTACTGTTTTTTTGGTTTCAATTTCATTTATTTCTGCTCTAATTTTTATTATTTCCCTCCTTCTGCTGACTTTGGGCTTTGTTTGTTCTTCTTTTTCTAGTTCTGTTAGGTGTAGTTTAAGATTGCTTATTTGGGATTTTTCTTGTTTGTTAAGGTGGGCATGTCTTGCTATGAATTTCCCTCTCAGGACTGTATTTGCTGCATACCATATGAGTTGGTATGGTATATTTTCATTTTCATTTGTTGCCAGATATTGTTTGATTTCTCCTTTAATTTCTTCAATGTTCCATTGGTTGTTCAGTAGCATGTTGTTTAGTCTCCACATCTTTGTCACTTTCCCGCTCTTTTCTTGTAGTTGATTTCTAGTTTCATAGCATTATGGTCTGAAAAGATGCTTGCTATGATTTCAATCTTCTTAAATTTATAGAAGCTTGCCTTGTTTCCCAACATATGGTCTATCCTTGAGAATGTTCCATGCGTGCTTGAGAAGAATGTGTAATCTGTTCTTTTTGGATGGAGTGCTCTCTATATATCTATTAAGTCCATCTGGTCTAGTTTTTCATTTAAGTCCACTATTTCCTTATTGACTTTCTGTCTGGATGATCTATCCATTGCTGTAAGCGGGGTGTTATGGTCTCCTACTATTATTGTGTTGTTGTTGATATCTTTCCTTTTAGGTTTGTTAATAGTGGCTTTATGTACTTTGGTGCTCCTGTGTTGGGTGCATATATATTTATAAGTGTTATGTCTTCTTGGTGGAGTGTCCCTTTTATCATTATATATTGTCCCTCTTTCTCTCATTACATTTTTCATCTTGAAGCCTACTTTGTCTGATATAAGTATGGCAACGCCTGCTTTCTTTTGTTTGCCATTAACTTGGAGTATTGTCTTCCATCCCTTCACTCTGAGCCTGTGTTTGTATTTAGAGCTGAGATGTGTTTCCTGGAGGCAGCAAATTGTTGGGTCTTGTTTTTCAATCCATCCAGCCACTCTGTGTCTTTTGATGGGGGAATTCAATCCATTTACATTAGAGTGATTATTGATATATGAGGGCTTAATGCTGCCATTTTATCTCTTGTTTTTCAGTTGTTATGTATTTCCCTTGTTTCTCGTCCCATGTATTTTGGACTGCTAATTCAATTTGGTGGCTCTCTATGATGGTTTTCTCAGTTTTGTCTTTATTTATCATTTGTGTCTTTGTTCTGGTTTTTTGTTTAGTGGTTACTGTGTGGTTTGTATAAAAGATGAGATAGTCCACTCCCTGATAGCCTCTTGTTCCCTTAGTCTAAGCAGGTTTCATCCCTTTCCTCTTCCCCTTCTAAGTTGTTGTTGTCACAACTTATTCCATTATGTGTTGTGAATTTGTGGTTAAACTGAAGTGATAATATTTATTTTTGATTTTTTTCCCTTTATCTTTAGAGTTTTAATGAAGTGTTTGCTAATCTGTTCTGATAGAGAGTTGCAAGTTCTCATTTTGTCTGCCTGTTTATCTGCTTGCTCCAGGCTTTGTAAACCCTTTCTTTCTTTTTTTTTTTTTCAGGTATGAGGGCTTTCTCAATCAAATCTTGTAGGGGTTGTCTTGTGGCAATGGACTCCCTCAGCTTTTGTTTATCTGGGAAAGTTTTATTTCTCCATCATATCTGAAGGATATTTTCACTGGATATAGTATTCCTGGCTGAAAGTTTTTGTCTTTCAAAATTTTAAATATATCATTCCACTCTGTCCTAGCCTGTAAGGTTTCTGCTGAAAAATCTTCTGAAAGCCTGATAGGGCTTCCTTTATAGGTTATTCTCTTCTGCCTTGCTGCCCTTAATATTTTTTCTTTATCATTGACTTTTGCCAGCTTTACTAATATATGCCTTGGAAAAGGTCTTTTTACATTGATGTAATTAGGAGTCCTGTTGGCTTCTTTTACATCTAGTTCCAGCTCCGTCTCCAGGTTTAGGAAGTTCTCAGTTATTATTTCTTTGAACAAGCTCTCTGCTCCTTTTACCCCCCCTTCTCCCTCTGGAATACCTATAATCCTTATGTTGCATTTCCTACTTGAGTCAGATATTTCTCGGAGAATTTCTTCATTTCTTTTTAGTCTAAGTTCTCTCTCCTCCTCCGTCTGAAGCATTTCTGTGTTCCTAGCCTCCAGATTGCTAATTCTATCCTCCATATTATCAGCCCTATTGTTTAAGGACTCCAGATGATTTTTCTTTATCTCATCCATTGTGTTTTTCATCTCTAACAATTCTGTTTGCTTTTTCTTTATAGTTTCAATCTCTTTTGTGAAGAATTCCCTCTGTTCAGTAATTTGTTTTCTGATTTCATTGAACTGTCTTTCGGAATTCTCTTGTAGCTCATTGAGTTTTCTTATGAAGGCTGTCTTGAATTCTTTGTCATTTAGATCATAGATTTCCATGCCTTCAGGATCGGTTTCTGGGTGTTTGTCTTTTTCCTTCTGGTCTGGAGTATTAATAAATTTCTTTATACCATTTGATGGAGTGGATTTGTGCCACTGCATAGTGATAGTTTCTGGATGCAGGTTCCACGTGCTGCCACTTGTGGGGGCGGGACAGGGGCTGTGTAATCTGAGGCCACTGCTGCAATCTCTGTCAGCTGTGCCTGTCCAAGCCTGGGTCACTCCTTGGGATTGCAGTGGCCCTGTGGAGTTTCTGACTGAATGGGAAAGTAGTCATGTAGGGGGCTCAGGGCCACTGCTGCCTGCTCCCACAGATCCCAGGGGTTGTGCTCCCTGCTTGTGGGCCACAGCAGTACTATGGGTGTTCATGGCAGCTGGGAGTTTGTTCACCCAGACTGGGATCTCAGCTGCCCTCTGCTCCTAGATGGCACCAGCTGTTGTGTTTGGTGGGAGGGAGCTCCCCTCTGGGACTGAGCCAGCCACTCCCTGGGACTGGGTGAGATTGTGGGGTCTCCCACCAGACGAGAGAGTGATCACATGGGGGCTCAGGGCTACTGCCGCCAGCTCCCACAGTCCCACTGAGTCACATTTCCCACTTCGGGGCTGCAGCAGTACTATGGGTGTTCATGGCAGTGGGGAGCTTGTTTGCCCGGACTGGGATCTCAGCCACCCTCTGCTCCTAGGTTGCACCAGCCATTGTCCTTGGTGGGCGGGACCTTCCCTCTGGGAGGGAGCCAAAGCCACTCCCTGGGACCACGGTGGGCTTGTGGTTTCTCCCACCAGATGAAAGAGTGGTCACATGGGGGCTCTGGGCCACTGCCACCCACTTGCACAGTCCTGCTGAGACATGCTTCCCCTCTTTGGGGCTGCAGCAGTACTATGGGTGTTCATGGCAGCCGGCAGCTTGTTCACCTGAGCAGCAGCTCAGCTGCCCTCTACTCCTAGGTAGCACTGGCCTTTGTGCTTGGTGGGTTGGGCTCCCCCACTGGGTCCAAGCCTGTGCAGCTCTCTGTGGGCTGTGTGGCGCTGAGGGCTCCCCCACTAGGTGGGGAAGTGATCACACGGTGGGCTCAGGGCTGCCGTCACCTGTTTCCACAATCGCACTGAGGTATGCTCCCACCCTCGGGGCAACAGCAGTGCTATGATGGCTCCAGCTGGGAAAGTAGTCACACACGTGTGCTGGGCTGCCTGGGGTCCAGAGGGTGCTCACCTATCTCCACCACCTCCTCGGTGGGGGCATAGTCCAGCCACGTTTAGATATACAGCTGCTCGGGTCTCTCAGGCATCCTGGTGTGCTGCGTGGGTATCCTCCACTGATCAATGAATGTCCTTTTCATTGTAGTTAGAAGGCGGAGAGACACAGGGTACAGCTCACTTCACTGTGTTGCTGATGTCACCAATTCCTGCTTTTCTTTATGCATCGCTAAACAATATATTTAATTTTGCCTGTTTTTGAACCTCATAAAATTATATAGCATATACAGTTTGTGTCTGGCTTCTTTCACTCAATATTATATTTCTAATATTCATCTGTAGACTCATATGAGGCTATATCTCATTCATTCTCATTATTGCATAAAATTACATTAAAAATATACCACAATTTATTAATTTAATCTACTGATATTAGGTTGCTTCTAATTTGAGTCTATTATGACCAATGTTGATAAGAAATCTTGTATATGTCTCCTAGAGCACATGTGCATGGATTTCTCTAAGTTTCATACTTGTGAATAGAAGACCTGAGTCACAGGTATATGTATCTTTAGCTCTTTTAGTAAAGTTAAACTGTTTTCCAAAATGATTGTGCCAGTTTACACTCTCCAGCAGTGTATCGGAGTTCCTATTGCTCTACATCTTTGCCAACACTTGATATTTGTTAGACTGTAAAGGTTTTGCAGATCTGATAAACATGTAGTGGTATTTCACTATGGTTTTAATTTGCATCTTCCCTGATTACTAATTAGGTTATGCACCCTTTTATATGTTTATTGGTTATTCAGGCTTCCTCCTTTGTGAAGTGCCTCTTCAAATCTCTCGCCATTGTTTCTACTGTGTTGTCTATTTTGTATTGATTTGTAGAAGTTAATCAAAGTCTCCTCTGAATATTAGGCTTTTGTTGGATATAAGTGTTTGAAGTATTTTCTTCTACTCTATAGCTTGCCTTTTCATTCTTTTAAAGATATATTTTAACTAACTGATATTCTAAATTTTAATGTAGTCAAATTTTCAGTCTTTTTGCTATTCCAAGGTCGTGTAGATATTTTCCTCTATTATCTTCTTATTAGATTTATAGATTTTAGCTTTATAGATTTGCCTTTCACATTTAGGTACACCTGGAATTGATTTTTAAGTCTGGTTTTATGTAGGGGTCCAATTTTGTTTCTTTTCTTATGAAAACACAATTGTCCTAGCACCATTTGTAGGAAGATAATTTTTCCTCACTGCTGTGCTATGCCATCTTTGTCATATATTAGGTGTCCATATATGCTTTGGTCTGTTTCTTTTTGTGGTTGATTTTCAGCTAAATTGTAGTATGATCTGAAAACATACATTATATACTTTTAATCCCTTGAAAACTTTTTGAATCTTATTCTATGGGCAGGTATATAGATTATTTTTGTAAATGTTCTATAAGTACTTGAAAAGAACATGTATTTAGCAGCTGATTGATTAGTTTACATGGTATATACTTTTCTCTCCTTTTATTTTTACTCATTTGGTAACCTTAGGTTTCAGGTGTGTCTCTCTGTAAATATCATTTATTTGATTTTTTTAAATTCTGCCTGATAATCTTTGTCTATTTTCTGGATCATTTATTCCATTTACATTTAATATAATTACTGATATATGTGTGTTCAAATATACTACATTACTCTGTCTTTTCTACTTGTTACTCTTGTTCTATATTTCTCTTTTATCCTCTTTCTTACCTTACTTTTTTGTTTACCTAATTATTTCTTATTAATTTTACATCCCCAGCACTTGAGAAAGGGATTTCACCTTTGTCTTAAGGCAAATGCTTTAGCACACCAAGGCTCTGTGTTGGCTGGGTGTTCCTGGTCATCCATGTGTGTGTGTTATGCAGTTTAACAGACAAAAAGTCAGGGTAGTGTTTATGATGGAGGTGTATTTTAAAAAACCTGCAGGTTCCAGGTATTCATACAGTCAACACCAGTGTTCCATGTCTTATCTCTCTTGAGTGCTAAGGTATCTTCACATATTTTGGGCCATAGAGATTCTAGTGCCATCTCCTATGGGTGGGGTTGAGAAGATAACTCTGGCTCTTCATATGCCCTGGACCTCTCAGATTTGCTCCCTCACAAGTCTAGTTACTACCTTATACTTGGACCACCAGGTAAACTTTGGAACTAGATGTAGTGAAATTTTCAAGGGCTAATCTTGCATTTGTATTGAATAAATTTCTGTTTAATGCAAGGTGTGTATATTGCATTACTTTTCCAATGTTTCTCATTATAATTTGGGAAACGTACCTGTGTGGAAAAAAATGTGGGATGTGTTAGTTTCATAAGGGCTGCTGTAACAAATTACCACAAACTAGGTCGCTTAAAATAACAGAAATTTATTCTCTCACAGTTCTGGAGGCCAGAAGTCTAAAATCAAGGTATCAGCAGGGCTGTGCTCTCTCTGAGGGTTCTAGAGGAGAATCCTTCCTTGCCTCTTCCTAGTTTCTGGAGGTTGCCAGCAATCCTAGGCGTTCCTTGGCTTGCAGCCGCATCACTGCAATTTCTGCCTCTGTCTTCACATAGTTATCTTCTGTGTGTGTGTGTGTGGCTGTGTCTTCACATGGCATTCTCCTCTCTGTGTACCTATATGCAAATTTACCTCATGTTATGGAGACACTACTGGCCCACCCTAATCCAGTATGACACACCTTAATTTGATTACATCTGCAAAGACCCTATTTCCAAATAAGGTCACATTCAAGGGTACTATGGTTAGGACTTCAACATATCTTTTTGGGAGACACAATTCAACTCATAACATGGGGCAAAAAATGTAACAAGAATATCTTTGAGAATAATATCATCTAATTAATAAAACTAGTCTTATGGTTGGGCATATTTAATCCCTCCCCATAACACTGTAAAAATAAACCAGTTCCCCAGCTCTCTGTACACTTAGCTGTCTTATAAACATTTGGGCTAGCATCCTTTCAGATGGCATTTTCATTTACTGCATGAGATTTAGATGTTGAAGAAGCTGCAGAGGCAACATGTGTGCACTCTGACTTAGTGGAGCTAGGGAGGAAGAGACATTTTGTTGAACTTATCTTTTAGATACCAACCAGGGGTCCAGAGAATAGCTGATTTGTACTAGGACAGCCTGTGCCCTCAGCTATGCCATCATCATCTTATTAACCTGCATCTGTGGGTGCTGGCAAACCCCAACAAGCATCTTGAAAGCCTCTTTGGCCTCTGATGGGCTAACAGTGACAGAGAAATGAGAGCAAGGCCCCAGAAAAATCTGTATCTATGAGGCACATAAGGTAGACCAGCCTCCAGGCTTTGTAATTATATACATGGGAAATCTTATGAAGTCAGCAAATATATATCAATGAATTGACCTGGTCTTTGTCATTGTGACAGGAAATGTCCCAAGAGCTTATAGAAGACCATGGCTGTCGTTAAGATCCTTTATGTTCTATGTTGTCACAGGAACTCCTTGCTCTTCTTCATCTTAAGACCTGCCACGTGCCTTGGGCTGAATAGTCTCCTCTGGCAACACTTGCTCATTCACTGCATAAATCCAATTAATCTTTTGGGACTTAACTCCTATTATCTCTTGTGCTTAGAGCAGCACCTGTCATGTAATAGGTACTTACTAACATTTATAGGATGAATTAAAGAAAATATTGGCTATACCTTTTATCTCCAAGATCATCTTTCTCACAATGTCCCTTTTCTTTTGATTATACTAATTATGGAGCCCTGGCCCAAGGGGAATGTGAAAGCCTCCCTCCTTAAAGTCTGACTATGAGATGTGGAGTAGGCTCTGGAATGTATCTCAAAGTTGCCTCTTTAGCTACACAGCAGACAGTTCTGACCATTGCATCTTTAGAAGAGAGTGTTTTCCTCATCTAAATTGGGGGGAACACTGTTGAGTTCTACAACGTGAAATTCAAGGGCTATAGAAAGTATCCATTCTGTTCTGCCCCCGCCCCCCCACCAATTTTACCAGTGGAGAAACAGGTTCAGAGGGGAAAGAGTTTGGCCCAGGTCACCCAGGCAATCAGTGGAAGAGTTAGGATTAGAACTAGTTCCCAGGACAGCGCTCCTTCCTGCTCCACCTACTCTGAAGCTCAAACTGCAAAATATCAGGAACCCTGACAGTAAAGGAGGAAGTGATTTATGACACATGTCAGTATCACATAATTAAAAAAAATAATGTGTTAAGATATACCATTGGTCTTGACATACCTTTAAAAATATTAATTTTAATGGATATCTCCAAGGTCTTTCATGACACAGACCACAGGTGTTACTCTGGGCCAGAGCAATTGTCTGGCAACTCTCAACATGCAGTCATGCAAAAACCTAAATGACACTGCCAATCTCTATGTGGTGTTTCACAGAGGACTACCTTGGACCTTCAGCAACATCCTTGCCATATGTCTTTGAAAGTTCTGGTCCTGAGAAGTTTGTCTCAGTAAATGTAAGCTCTGGTCACAATAGAAATAATAGGACCAGGGACATTTTCTGGAAATAAGAGAAGCCATCATCTGATACTAAAATTCAAAAGGGAAGTCACAGCGGAGATGCTCTTGGCTTCTGACTCCTGTTGGTGTGTGTGGGCTTCTCCAAAGGTGGGTACCAACTGCACTCCTTGCCCAGTTCTGACATTGTGACCAGTGGCATGCATTGGTGAGGTGGTAGCTGGGTGCCACCTGCAGTGGGAAAGATCACAGAGCAGAAGGACACATCAGAACTGGACACGTCCATGCTGGAGTGTCCTCACTAGGGCCCAAGGGCAGTGGCTTCCTTACTGGTAGTTTCACCTCCATTTTGTAATGAATTGGATGTACTCATGTTGACTTGATCACTAAGGCCTCTAGTGACACTGTCATAGGATGGCGGGAAAGATGTGGCAGATGCAGTTTCAGATTTGTCCAGGAGCACACAATTTTCATTTGCCATGAATGCACCAAAGCCTTCATCTCGGAGTGACACAGCCTCCTCCTCAGCCCTGGGCACACCTGGGGGGTTGGAGATTGTCTTGGAGCGGTGCAGCATGTAGCTCCGATAGGCCTTTTGAATGACAGTGGCTGAAATGTCTTCTTGCTTCCACCGGAGGGTGGTTGCTATTGGTTCATAGGATGCTTTTGAAAGATTAGTTGCCATAAACTTCTCTTCCATATTTGCCTTCAGGGAATCCAACTCCCCAGATTCTCCCAGAACATTCTTGGTAAAGGCAAAAAGGATATCCAAACAGTGGATCTTATCCCCAGGGACCAAGGGCAGGTCCATCTGCATTAATATATTCCGATTGGGTTTTGGGATTCTCAGGGGGCCAGAGAGGGTATCTGCAAAATCTGAGAGGGCAGAAAAGGTAATAAACTGTGTGGCCTCTGGGTCGAACTTCTCCCAGGTCTCGTAGAACATGTCGAAGTCATCCTCACTCAGGGGCTCAGAACTTTCCTCTGTGGCTACATTGAAGTTCTCCAAAATCACTGCAATGTACATGTTGACCACAATGAGAAAGGAGATGATGATGTAGGTGGTAAAGAAGATGATGCCCACGGCTGGGCTCCCACAGTTCCCCCGGGAGCCATTGCTGTTGGGCAGATTGGGGTCACAATAGGGGGGCCCCGTGTTGAGGATGGGGCTGAGGAGACCATCCCAGCCAGCTGATGTGGTGATCTGGAAGAGGCAGAGCATGCTGTTGGCGAAGGTCTGAAAGTTGAACATGTCGTCGATGCCAGCCTCCTGCTTGACATGGGGGAAGCTGGACATGCCAAAGATGGAGTAGATGAACATGACAAGGAAGAGTAGCAGGCCAATGTTGAAGAGGGCAGGCAGGGACATCATCAGGGCAAAGAGCAGCGTGCGGATCCCCTTCGCTGCTCGGATTAGTCTGAGGATGCGGCCGATTCGTGCCAGGCGGATGACTCGGAAGAGTGTTGGGGATAAGAAATTTTTAAGAATTTCAGAAAATATCAAGCCTTTAAAAGAGAGGGGAAATGATCTAATTAGTACTTCTAAACACGAATCCTGACAAAGTTGGCTGTGATCACACTCCCTCATCCCTCATCTCTGCTCCATATGGACCTCCCCGTGAGCATTTGTAGTTAAGGACTCTGGGCCCTCTGAACCTGGCACAGTGGTTGCCATAAAGTAGGGGCTCATACTAGTTTATTTCAATAAATCCTCTCTCCCTCAAGTAAGTCTCATCCTTCTTACCATGTTCTTATCTTTCCCTCCACTCAGAATATCTCCTTAGTCAACCTCCGTGATCAAATCCCGATGTTCTACAGCCTAGTTCAACTGGAAGAGATTGCACATATTCCATATGCACCCAGTCCTTTGTCTGTTTCTGTATATGACACAGACCCTGCTCTTCCCTGAGAATTCAGCCTTTGGATCCTGCCTTTCCCTCCACTCTGGTCCTGTGCTTTGTGGAGGCCAGGACCCCCTATGATTCCTCTCCCTACCTCCTGCTGTGAAGATTGACTCAGTTCCTGGCACATGGTCCTGTGGATAATTGTACAGAGCCTGGTTTTAATTATAAGGGGGCCTGAGGAGTTGGGCAACTTGCTGACAGCTAAAGCAAAATGGCTTTGAATGGCCAGCTGTCTGCATAATGGCTTTTATTTGTTTCTTTCATTTCCAGCTGTGTTTGAACTCTATGTTAGGGCCTGGAAGATGAGCTTGTTTAGGGTCAGTTACAGCCCCTCATCCCAACTAAGAGCAAGGTTGGAAAGATGAAGAATATATATGTCTCCCTATGTGATATCTAACTTGAAGATTTGTGAAGCATGGCCTTGGGGACCTGTGGAGGCCTACTGGGACCACCAAAGATTAGGCAAGGTCTTTAGGTAAGAAAGGATTCAAAATCTCTCGGGAAAAACAGCGAGGGGGGTGGTAGCAAGCTCTCTCTCCGTGCCAGAGTTCCCTTGACCTTCTTCCCCTACTTGCCTTTTGTCATATGGATATGGGTGTTCACAGTATTGTGTTGGAAGGAGGAAAGGAATGGGAGAAGACTTGGGAAATAGTTATAATTTTGGATTACAAAACCTTTACAAAAGTCCCTCTCTTAAAGTTCAGTTTAACTGGGATATTTTTTCATAGTGTAGGATACATTATGTGTCTGTGTAATCTCCCAAGTTACTGCCAGCCAACTGGTCTACCTCTACTTCGACAGAGAATGAATCTTCATACTTGTAACAGTTAGATACTCAATACATGTCTTGCTGGTGGGAAGGAAGAAATGGGGAGAGGGAGAGAGGGCAGAAGGTGGGTTCTTTCACATTTTTCTAGCTGTTTCTATGAGTGATTTCTGCCTAGTGGATGGTGTTGCTGTGTAGGTTATAGGAACTGGTAGTTAAGGTGTCTCCATTATAGAATTGAGTACTTTGAGTATATTTTATTTCTATAGTACTGATATGGGAAGTCACATAAGAAAACTCTCTTCTCTAATATAAAATCAAAATGGCCTTAAGAGTCTCTCACTTTGGAAGGCAAACAAACAAACAAACAAAATAAACCTCCCACCCAAAACAGCAGCAACAGAAAAATAAAACAAAACAAAAAACAAAAATAAATTTAAATCCCTCAAACAAATAAACACAACCCAAGCCTGTATTTCAGCACCAGGGCAGGGAGATGGATTAAGTGCTGCCAAGTTGTTATTTAGATGCTATTAGCTCTTGATGGTAAATCAATGGAAAATTAAATCTACAGCTATGCCCTGACATGAAAAGTAAGCAGGTCGTGATATAACGGGGCAGGATAGATTTGTAATGCAAAGTAAAGCTGGTGCGCTGGGATGTGGCTTTTAAAGGGCCAAACTTTGGCTAAACCACAAGAAGGCCAGGGACAGTCTCCTGGTTGTTGGTGGGAGGTGGCTAGTTCATTAGAAGAACATTAGCCTGGTCTAAATTCAGCTCCACCCTTTACAAATTCTATGGCCTTGCATAACTTTCTTAATCTCTGAGGCTCAATTTTAAAGGTATAAAATGAAGATAATAACACTCCTTTACAGGGTTGCTGTGAAGATCCGTGGAGCCTAGCCCAGGGCTCAGAACTCAGCAAGCACTCAATTATGTCAGCTCCATTCCCCACTTTAGCCTCTGACTTGATTCATTTTCTTTGAACTCCATTGGCCCCATAATACTGGGCCTGTCATACAACAACACCCAGACTAGGCCACATTAGCATTGATCTCTTGGCATTGATCCCCTTACTTTTCTATCACTCATATTCCCTAAGTGGACGGTTATATAGAGATTTAATTCCAGACCTTTGACTTAAGAATCTCCTTTGAACAATCTCCTCCTAGTCTTTCCTCACTCTTCTGGCAACCTACCTCCTTTTCCAGAAAGTATTTTGACTCACTTCACATCACACCACCCACTCTCTGCTTTGAAGACCACAAAGATAAGGCCCACTGGAAACTGCGTCATTTTAGGTTCTCTGGAGTAGTGATTGCTCCCTACCAGCCCCTAAAGTTCTGGCGATGGCTGTGCACATAATAGGTGCCTGAAAACACTTCCTGACAACATGAAATGGAATCTCTCCATTTCACTGACAGGCCCAGAGGCATTTTAAATCTGCTGCTCTTGGAAGGCAGCAAATACGGGGCTCCTCTATCATATACCATGTGTTTAAAAAGTTTGTTGGTTGTCTCCTTGGTTTTGAAAGAGCAGCCAAAACAACCCCAAGCAGAGGCTGGGCTTCACCACCGCATTTGATACCCACTTACTCCCAATGGAGAGGACCACAACAATGAAGTCAAATACATTCCAGCCATTGGTGAAGTAGTAATGTCTCAAGGCGAACATCTTCATGACACACTCTCCAGTGAAGACAGCCACAAAGAACTGGTTGATTTTGTTAAGGACTTTTGTCTTTTCTTCACTCTGCTCATCAGTCTCCACCATCATGGTGATCATGTTGAGGCAGATGAGGACCATAATGACAATGTCGAAAGTCTGCCTGGTCACGATGTCAAAGATGAAGCCTTGGTACTTGTTCTGGGAAAACAAGAGATGGCACATCAGGACCTTTGGGCCAACATAAATCAGGCTTCTGGAGGGGCTGTGTTGTTCTCCATAGATGGGGTTTTTAAAGTCTGTATCTTTTGTCTCCCTCACACTCCACACAAGCCAAGTCAAAACAGAAGCCAAGTCCTGTTCTTACTCCTTTCAAATCTCACTCTTAGTTGATTCTACTTTATTGCCTCAATTAAAGTCCTCATCACCTTTCCTGGCCCCATGAAGTCACCAAGCACTTTGTCCTTGGCCATGCTCTACCCTCCATTTGCAATGCCCTTCCAATCCCCTCTTTTGGCTACCTAAATCCCAATAGTCTTGAGTGATCCATCTCTCTTAAGCCCCTCTTCCTCCAGGGAATTTTCCTTAATCACATCACACCACATTGCTCCATCCCTTCTTTGGGACTGCCAGTCTTGAGTTCTAGCATTTCATGTATACTTCTTGTCTTCTCTACTAGACAATGAGCTCTTTGAGGATGGGGCCATGTCTTATTTAACTTTGTGTTTCTATAGTACCCTGCATATAGCAAGAGTTCAAGAACATCTTGTAAAATTATTGACTCAAGGGTAAAGTTAAGTGTTATGATACAACTTATTCTTGCAATTTTTTTTTTTTTATTCCTGGGGCTGTGCAGATGTCAAAGCAAATTCAAGTACAGGGCATGGGGTCAAGTCTTGGTTGTTTGCATTCTTAGAGGGAGGCAGAGTGGTCTGGATAACCAAGAGATCATTTCTACCTGGCTATTTTTATGGTGTTTAAAAAAAACTTCCGGGCCGGCTCCGTGGCTTGGCGGTTGGGTGCGCGCGCTCTGATGCTGGCGGCCGGGGTTCGGATCCCGGGAGCGCCCCGAGGCACCACTTCTCCGTCCAACGCGAGGCCGAGTCCCACGTACAGCAACTAGAAGGATGTGAACCTATGACATACAACTATCTACTGGGGCTTTGGGGGGAAAAAACTGAATAAATAAAATCTTTAAAAAAAAAAAAAAAAAAAAAAAAACTTCCTAGTATGGCCCTCTAGTCTTTCCTGTGCTGTTACCATCTTACTGTTCTATGAGTCCTTGATCACAACCCCATATTCTCCACCCATCACCTTCTCTCGAACCCATCTCCTGAGCTCTGTGGAGCTTGCCTGCTTTGATCAGCAAACATCTCCTCCTACTCAGTGGCTGCTCATTCTTCCCTATCCCATGTACTCCAGGCCTGGGGGGTGGGGTGGGGCTGAGGTCTTTCTTGTTTCCCACTGTCATTTCCAGATCTTTGCTCCCCTGTGTCTTGTAAAACCCTTCTTCATTTGAAGCTGTGTCATCTAGCTAGCCCATCTCCACCACCTCTTCATTGCTGCCACTTACCAACCTTCTGGTCCCTCCGCTTCATTACTGATGAGTGAGGCTCTTGGCTACACTTGGCCACTCTTGGCTATTATCTCTCAAGTCCTTGGCTAAATCTCTAATGACCTAGTTTTTCCTAACTTGAAGAAAAATCTTCCTGAACCTCACATCTCCCTCCAGCTACCACCGTACTTCTCTCTCCATTTTCACAGCTAAATTTCTTCAAAGAGTTGTGTGTAATCACTGTTTCCCATTCCCTCCTCAACCCACTACAATATAGCTTTTGTCCCCATCCTGCCACTAAAATGGTTTTTGTTAAGATCACTAATGACCTTCATGGTGCTAACCCCAAGGGCACTTGTTCAGCATTGCTTACCACCCCCTCCACCGTGAGACTCTTTTCTTAGTTCCCATCGTGACTTACTTTATTTTTTTTTTCCCTTTCCTTTCTGGCTGCTCTTTTTTGAGTCTTCTTTCCCCAACTTTTAGGTGTTAGAGTTCCTCAAGGCTCAGTCCCAGGCCCCTTTGCTTTTCACCTCCTTCTTTCTCTCTTGGCCATCTCTCAAGCCTGTGAATTAATATGTGTGCGATTTTTGCTAATTATTTTCCTATGTCACTGGACTGTATGTAATCTTTGTGAGGGTAGGAACTTTGTCCATCTTGCTCACTGCTCTATCCCCATTGTCTGCATAGTGCCAGACACACAATAGATGCTCAATAAATAGATGGATGAATGGATGACAGAACAGACAGCTCTGTTACCCACACCTCAAATACAATTATAAAGCCACTCTACTAGATTTGATTAAATTTAATTCTGTACAACAGGCACTCATTGAATGTGTACTATGTGTAGGGCTCTGCATGAGTGGCTATGAGGGAGGAAGAGAGGAACCTGTCACGAGTCTCACCATGGAGCTCCCAGGAGCTGCAAAGCAGGCAGAGGGGAGAAGGGCTGTGATAGAGGCTTGTTCCTGCTTTCTGCTTCATGCTGGAGATGAGTTGCTACCCTGTGGGGTTAGAGCAAAGAATCAGACCCAAGTGGGTCTGGCTCCAGGCATAACTGCTGGCTCACATCGTTTCTGGGGTTGGAGGGGGATTGCTGAGCCACGAATAGCTTTCATTTTATCAATGAAAATGATGAAAATATAGAGGCCCGTTCATGGCCACATGACTTCTAATTAAACAGAGCAGGTGACAACATTGCTAAGTGTCTGGGTGTTGGGTTTGCCCTGGATATTCAGATGCTGGGGAGTGGAGCAGCTTGCTGGCTGCTTTTAGCTTAGTCTGTGGGCAGGGATCACTCCTTTTCAACCCTCAGTGCTCTCATAGATGATGAAGTGGGTGACTGATGATGTGACATTCTGGAGCCTATTATTTTCCTTTAAAGTGGAGTATGTGAAACCTGCTTTTAGTGATTTCTATAGCAGGGAATGTAATAGAATAAAATTTCCCAGTCTTGTAGGAGCTTTAGTCTTTCCTATGGGTGAAGCATAATATTTAGAACTTGGGCTTCACTAGTGGGGAGAAGTAGTATGTATGTGCATGTGTTGGAGGTCCCTATGTTGACCCAGGGTGGCCCTGCCATGAAATGGCACCCATGCACCTGTGGGGCAGAACTCCTGTGCCAATGCTCTGCTTATATGACTAGCTTGACTTGTTGGGACTCCTAAGGGAAGAAGGTGAGCATTCCAGTGCCAGTCATCTGGTGAAAAGGAAGCTGGACCTGGGAAGGTAAGTCTTAGGTGGGAGAGGGAATTTCTCTTTTTCCTTGGGTTTCTTTCTTGGCTCTGGACTTTGGGGAGGGCAGACAATCAGGCTTGTGCCATTGTGTGGTGTGTGCCAAGATGTTGCCTGCCATATGGATGCTGGCCAGGAGCTGTGATGGCCTGTGGGCCCTGAAGGGCAGCCATATGTAGTTGCTGCTTGGGACCTGCTCTGCTGGTTTCCCTTTTGGCATCCCTAAGACTTCAAAGTCTTGTTTAAATGTTCCAGCCTTGCCTCAGCTATGCTAAGGGAAACAAGGAAAGAGTGTTTGCCATGCTTGGACCTGAATATTAAGGAGAGAGCCATGTTTCTCTACTAAACCTAGTATACACTCCTATCGTCATAAAGGATGGTGAATCTTAGGAACACAGTTGGCTATGAGGTTTTGCTTCCCTTATCCATATGGAGGACCTCCCCCAGTGCCAACGTCAGAGAATCTTGGTTATGGCTTAATTAGGAGAAATGGTGATTTTGTTGTATATCTTCCTGCTACCCATTGAATTCCACTCCTATTTTAGTGCCTGGAATTTCAACATTGGGTTCCTACCTTTGTATTAAGATAATGTCCTCTCCAGAGTCCTTTTTTTGAAATGCAGCCCACCCTGTCCCAGGGAAATTGTCCTCCTTGAGAAGAGGAAGCTATGGTGGGCTATGGGATTGGTTGATGAGAGGGCAGAAGCTGAGACGTTATAGAGAGATTGAGCAGTATGTCAGAGAAGGTACCAAAAACTGTCATGATTTTGCCAAGGGTTGCTCCTAGCATAGAACTCTTTGGTGTCTAGTTTAAATGTGGATTCAATATCGTCCAGCAACCAGTAAAGGCCAGCATGGACTCAGCTGCTTGTTCCTCAGGATCCTCCTCCCATAGCCCCTGACTTGACTCTGATTGGCTGGGCACAGCCTTTCACCTACATCTTTTAATTTTGAGCCTGTTCCTGCCCATTGGACTGGCTGACAAAGGGATACTCAATGAGCCTTAAGGACTTTCCCTCAGGCTCACCTAAACCCAGTTATCTTTATCTCATGGGGGATTTGGGAGGAAATCTCTGCCCCTACAGAGGACTGAATGTCCTATCGCTCCCCATTGTAACACTTCTTATCAGAATTGAGAATAGTAATAAATTTATGACCACTGTTTCCAAGTAAAGTGTGTCAAAGGTCATTTTTTTCTCTTGTAAATGTTTTCAAGACTCCGTGCTCATGAAGTTTTTAGTAACTTATGCAAACCTCATGCCTCGATTTAGAAATCCTAATGCCTTGGCCAACAGAACATACGTTTCTCTAATCTGTTCCTTTGTTGAAGGTCCTTAGGCTTTGCCCTTGTGTGGGGAAAGGCTAATGGGATTGTGCCATGGGCAGTACCTGTAGTTTCTTCAAAAATGCTGCATCTTAACCACATAAAGGTTAAGTAAAGGGACAAGATGCCAATTCCATTAACTGGAGTGGATGGCTCAGAAATTCTCTGAAGAGGTTCAGCTGTATTTTTCTAACATATCGGTACTCCCACTCACAAACCTGTTCATCCAGTCCCAACAGGGGCCAACCAGAGGTTGTTTTTCATCTTCCGGCAGAGGGCTGAGAAAAACTCAAGTGATATCATGTATGGTTTGAGTGCTGCATTTCATGCAGGAATAAAAGGTCATGTCTATTAGGGTCTTTGAGAACAAAGGAATCAAAGTGGAGTATGACCTTAAGTTTTGGTCAGTTTTTAAACACTACAGTGGGATAATTTTTGGTTCATATTGTGCCACCTGACCATGACCATGACTGGGCTCTGGATCCCAGGGGGGTTGGGTTTTGGCCATTTCCTCTCTGTCTACCTATAGGCATGGGATGGAAAGTAGGGCGAGGCTGGAGATCCATGGCAATCTAGATCATGATGCATAACCACACAAACATTTTATCTCAGGGCTCTAACCACCCATACTACCATATAGTCTAATCTGCTCCCAATTCTGTGCTTGAACCCTAAATCTGTTGGGGAACTCAGTATTTCCCTACACAGGTCTGTTTGGAGAATCTGTGGGAGATGTGTTCACTCCAGAAGATCAGAGTTGCTTCTTGTAGACTTCTCATTCCTCGGGCCTGAGAACTCTCATTACCTCATCCCCATACTCAACCCAGATCTCCTCCTCCACAGAGAGCACTGGCCAGACCCCCACCCAGCAGAGGCATAGGTTGTCAAGTTGGATTTCCAGACATGGTCTGCTAGAGGGAAGCTCTGGGGCTCACCAGGGGCCGTGGGATAGGCTTCTGGGGCTTCTTGGAGCCCAGCTTCTTCATGGCATTGTAGTACTTCTTTTGCTCCTCTGTCATGAAGATGTCCTGGCCCCCTAAGTGCAGGAGAGGACAACACACATTGCTGTTATTAAAGCAACAAGAACCCTCGAGGATACCCAAATCAGAGCACGCCGCAGGGGAAGGACATCTCAACCTTCTCCCCTCTCTGCAGAAAGACATTCCAAGGCCAGGATTAAGCAGTGTCCTGTCCAGGTGCCACAACCAGTGACAGAGCAGGCAGGACTGAGCTCCAGCTCTGACTCCCTGCCTGGGTCTCTGGAACAAAGCCTGTTTCTCTTCTCCAGGAACCCAAAGATGCTGCCTGGACAGAGAGTGGGGGAGGGTTTGGGAACAGAACCCAAGGAGAAGGTACATATCAGTTCAAATCTGAGCCTTGAATACAGTCTGCTCATTCCAGTCAAACTCATTGGGCTTCTAGAATCATAGTCCCTGCCAGGAGCAGGAGCTTCCCTCAGGGCCTTCTGGAACAAAGACCCTGGGATCCAGCCCCTTGACTCCTTTGTGGAGAAGAGGGGCTGAGGACAATTATTGCCTTATGCAAGGGTCCTTGGAGAACCCTTGATTGTATTTCTTAAGGCCCTGCCAGTTGCACTGCCCTCTGCTGTTACAGTGCCAGAAATTCCACCACTGAAGATTCCTTCCTCCCTTAGGATTGGGTTTTCTTTAAGAACCATTTGGATCTTCTTCATTCACCCTCTCACCATTTACTTCCTAACATGATTTGAAAGCCTCTCATTTCAATAGCATGTCTGTGTAAATTAGTCACTGCAAATGCTGGGGAAATGGGCTGAGACCTGTGGGGTCTGGAAGGAGATTTCAGAAAATTTGTGGACATAGAGGACTTCCTGGGAGGAACATCTCAGTGGGGGTGGGGACAGGGGCAGAGTATTGGCGAGCACTAGGTGGGGTCACATTGAAAATTCTGGGAAAAGAGTCAGCAAATAGAGTTCCTAACCCCAGCTTGATCACTGGTTTATCTCACTCTGTCACCTAACATGGCCAGCTCCCTCTCTGCACCTAGATTTCCTCATCTGTAAAATAGGAGAAAGAATTGCTTGAGTGGTCTCAAAGCCCTCTGGGGTACTGAAGACACTGGTCAGCACTTCACATCTGTCTGGTTGAGCCCTTCTGGGGCTCCCACACACCTGTTCTGCCCCTTCTCATCCCCGGAACTCTGGCTGAGGACTTCCTGCACGTGGGATGCCCATCCTACTAGGTATATATTCTAAATTATAACAGTAACACTTTTCTTCTAGTGCCCCCTGTGTGCTCAGCCCTAAACAAGGTTCTTCTTACACAGGGTTTTGTTTACATCTCACCAGAATCCTGCGAGTGGGTATTATTAACCCCATTGAATGGAGGAGAAAACTGAGGCTCAGAGAGGTTTAAAAATTGCCAGAGTCACTCATCTAGCAAACAGTTGAGTTGGGAACACAAGCCCAGGCTTGTATGATGCCAAAGCCAATGCTAGGCTCTCAGTGCTGGGCTATGTGACTTATCCATGTGATCTCTTTTTTCTCTGGTTCTCAGTCTATGCAAGTCTAAAATGGTGCCCTACATGCCTAAGAGGAATGGAGGGTATTAAATGAAAGGATCACAGGAAAGCATTTTACATTTTTATTGCCCTCATATTTTAATATAAATGTGACAGGTTATCTGGGATTGGGTTCCTATTCATCAGAGTCAGCACCCATGGAGGCAACAGTGTTCCTTCCCATCCCAAGGAGGGTTGGGATTCTGCCAACATTGGGGCTCTGGCCCTTCCTGAGGTATCCTGACTCAGTGCTCTGGGGGTCAGGGCCCCAGACAGAGGCAGCAAGTGCTGGAGCCCTTTCTCTCTCTGTTAATGTTTCCCAAGGGTCACCTGGGACACACTCAACACACCTGGTTCCAGCTGGGAAGACCATGGCACTCTGGGAAAGAAGATGGGGACCCCAGGCGGGGGGCAGGGGCATTGCTGACACAGAGAAATGCAACTCTTCCAGCAGCAGCCCTGAACACCAGGCATGGGTGAGGGCTGCAACCAGGGGGCAAATGTCGGTGTTGGTGTTAAAGGCCAAAATTGGGTTCCTGGTCAGGCAGGAAGGGCTGCTAGTAGGGTTGGCTTTAGTCATGAGGCCAGCGGATAGGAAGTATAGGATTTGCCACTACTGCAGAAACATTCCAACCCCACTTATCTTTTTTTTCTGTTGATTGAAGTTGTCAATTATGACCCCAACGAAGAGATTCAGTGTGAAGAAGCCGCCGAAAATGATGAAAATGACGAAGTACAAGTACATGTACACATTGTCCTCCCACTTGGGCTGCAAGTTCTCCTGTGGCCAGACAAGGTGGGGCATGGGGAAGAGGGGTGTCTTAATTTGGGTTCACCCCAAAAGCCTGAGACAAGGACCTGGGTGCAGGTGGTTTATTTGGGAGGTGATCTCAGGAAGCAGGAGTGAGGGAGGGGAGGGTAAGCAGAAGCAGGAGAAAGCCAATGAAGAGGATGTTGTCAAGCAGGCCATTGCCGTGGGCAACTGGTGCTCCATCCTGTTGGAGTCCTCTAAGATCTGTGTAGAACACACCTCAGAACTGTACCACCAAGGGAGAGGGAAGCTGGAGCATTTGTCTACAGACACCCAAAACTTTTCTCTGAGGGTTGCCCCTGGGGACATTAAATCCCCCACCCTGAAGGGAGGGGCTGCTGAGCAAGCTCTGAAGCACTGAAGAAAGTCAAGTCTCAGATGGAGAATCAGAAACCCAGCATGCGAGTGAACTCAGAGGTGGCTGGGGGGATACTGGACAGGTCATGCACAGTGTCTGCCACAGAGGGAAAAGGTCTTTCCCCAACAGCATTCATCTCCTCTACCTGGCTGCCATGATAGTATCTGAAATGCCATCTTGTTCCTTCAGATGCTCCTTTGTTCTACCCACTGCCCTTGCTCCCACCTCTGCCCAGGGAGTGCCCTCACACACGGTCCTTTAGAAGTTATCTGTTACTTTCCTCAATGGTGAGCAGAGGAAGAGCTTGAGAAGCCTGGGGGGTGTGCGTGGAAAGGGAACAGGCTAGGTTGGGTTAATGTCCAACAGAGGGCCAGCTGGACCCTGCTCCAGGGAAGGATAGTGCCAGGCTGCTGGGTGATCACCTCTTCCAGCACCAAGGCCACCTTCACTCCATTTCAAATAGACTGGTGTGGGCAGGTCACATGGAGGGGAAGGCAGTAGGCACGGCAGGCTGAGACTCACCCCTCGGGAATCGACAGCTGCATACATGATGTCCATCCAGCCTTTAAACGTTGCCTGGAAACAAGGAGCAGAGGCCACTCAGTGTCTGCCCATCTGTGTACACTGGACTCTGTTTTGATTCACTTATTTGTTTGTTTTTCTTATAGAGCATTGGCCCCCCTGGAGTTCTGACTTGTCTCTGTATCTCCCAGGGCTGTGCACAATGCCTGGCACACCATAGCTACTCAGGGATTATTTGTTGAATGACTGCATGAACAAACAGTGGAATGCAGGAACTCGTGGGTAACTGCATGACAAGTGTAAAAGCAATTGCATCAGTGCTTCGATGAATGGAGGACTGAATGACCAAGCGGATGAAGACAAAGGATAAGTGAATGAATGAATGAATGAATGGAAGTGTGAATGTGTTTGACTGTCATCATCACCAGCATTATCTATCATTACAATAGACCTAGAACATAATTTATTACCCTTTAGGAGATGATCTGTAGCAGAAGACTGAACATGTGGCTATTTTGTATAGCAGTGAATTCTAAGCCACCACCTCCTACAAGCCCATGGCAGGCCCATCCTTTTATTCTATTCTGTTAGCCCACATTGGTCTAATTGCACCACTGTGAGATCACACTCATTGGTAAGACCCTCTAGCCTCACGGTGTAGTCTCTAGGAATAGGAAATGACCTCAGCTCACACTGAGTGCTACCCTTTGCAAAGTCTCTACATAGCATCTCTGGGAGACCCCAGACCCTCCATGTTATCGAGCATCCAAAGAAAGAGATGTTTGATCTCAAGACTCACCACCTGCAGAAGTGCAAGGTAACCCATTGCAACATTATCAAAGTTGACCTTCACATTGACCCAAAAGAAGTTGCCAGTGTAGTTTTGACGTTCACAGTCAGACTTGTTATTCACAATAGACCAAGGCACAAGAGAAAAGTTTTCATCGGTGGTGTTGATGCACCTCTTAAACTTCCCTGCAAAGAGGTTCACGCCCATGATGCTGAAGATGAGCCAGAAGATGAGGCAGACGAGGAGGACGTTCATGATGGACGGGATGGCGCCCACCAGGGCATCCACTACCACCTGGGGGGACACGCAAAAGGACCTGGAACCTCACAAATGCCCCACCCCTCCTTGCTGGATCCCACTTCTTTCTACACTCATTCAGGCTGCTTCATGAGCCAGTGGCCTTTGGAAGCAAGAGAAGTGGGTTAATTAGTGCAATAATTCAGACTCAGAAAACTGAAAGACTTTGGGCAGCCGAAGATGGGTTTATACCTTCTCTCTAAATTTCATTCAGGGCAGGTTTCAGTGTCTTTCCTCAGAATTGAGGAGATGGACGAATTTACAAGTACACACATGCTCATTTAGAAGTGTGAGTATGTGTGTTGTGCTCGTACATACAGACTTTTAGAACCTTGCTTTATTTTCCTTAAATACAACACATACAGTATAGTTTATAGTATGCTTTGGTCAAGAATCAGTGAAAACCTAAATCCACATTCACAAACATTCTTATTTATAAATCAGCAACTTGGAGATAAAATAAATATCAAACTATTTCAATCATAAGCTCCTAATGTTTGTAAAGGTACAAGTTAATTTTAAAAGCCCACTTTTGTTTTTGAAGATATGATGTCTTCTTTCAGTCAATGGTGGAGGAAGAAAGCAAAACCTTACTTTCTGTACCAGGAGACTTTTGTAATTATGGGAAGCGGTGGAATTAGCAGTCCCTCGTCCCCCCATAAGACAAGGGCCAGGCTCGTGAGCATTCCATCCTGAGGTAGTGAGGGCAAGGTGGAAGCTGATAGTGATGGATGAGGAAAGGGATGGATGAAAGGGAAAAATCCACAGGACCCGATGACTGCATTAGGTTGGAGAGAAGATGCATTTCAGTGGGTGGTGGCTGAGGTGCTGAGCTGATGATGTCACTACACTTAAATAGAGTGTCAGAGGAAAGGCTTATTTGTCACGGAAAGATGAAGAACTTGGGATGTTCCAGAGATTTTGGCAATAAGGACAAGAGGCAGGGTGGGGAGATTGAGGTAAGAGATGCTTGTGGAGCCATGAAGCGGGATCACTTTGCTAAGAGCCAGAGAGAGGGAGGTCTGAGTCCTGGTAGATGTGATATTTGAGGTGAGAAGAGAAGAGGGGCTCACAAAGGGACTAGAAGGAGAACTAGGAGAGTGAGGACACTGCAGCACCACCAACGTCTAGCAGGAAGTGAGGACCCAGAGCCAACCTGTGGGGTCAGGGCCTGGAGCTCAGGGTCAGTGGTGTGGAGGGCGTAACAGGGAGAGGGACACCAAATGCTGCAGACCAGAGCAGTCTGGAGATAGGTCTTACCCGCATGCCTTCAAATCGAGACAGAGCCCGCAGTGGCCGCAGGGCGCGGAGTGTCCGAAGGGCTTTGATGGATGCCATATCAGAATACTGCAGGATCTTTGCTATAAGGCTTATCAGCGAGATCTGAGTGTAGGCAGAGAGGAAAAGCATCACTCTAGGGTTCCAGAACGGTGGTCCTGGTGAAAGGAGACAGGAAATCCCTCCCATCCCCTACTCTGTCTAAGCCACTGTCCCCGTCCTGGCTCCCACCTTATTCTGAATTCCTATAAGAGGTCTAGAGTGAGTCCAATCCCTTCGCTTTTATTAAAGATTCATTCATCACTTATCTGAACCTCTGGGAAAGAAAAACTCAGTGTCTCACATTGCCAGCCCCTGGTATGTAGGTGGTCAATCTTGCAGTGTATTAAATCAACCTTCCGTTTCCCCTCTAGGGCACCAGCCGGGCACCAACAGCCTTGAAACTTTGATTGACTTTCAGAGACTTGGAGAGATGATGTTTCTTCATGGAGGTTATGCTGAAAGTCTATTTTGAGGAATACAAAGTGAGTCTCAATTGTATTTGCCCAGAAAATTGGCTGGAAAGAGTCCTGGACTGGGTGGGGCCTAGTTCCCTCTCAACCTCTGATTTTCTGTGACCCTGGGTCAGTGCCTTGTAGTCCACATTGCACTTTCACTCCTTGTAAAATGAGAGAGTCAGATCAAGAGAATTCCAACGTCCTTGTAGCTCTGTAGTTCTTCAGTAAGAGGGACTGGCATGGGCTCACAGATCCAGCTTTGACAGGCAGCTGAGATATAATGACTGAGTTGTGAGTCCCTATTGGTCTGTCAGTTTTTCACTTTTTTTTTTTTTGGTGAATGGCCCTGAGCTAACATCTGTTGCCAATCTTCCTCTTTTTGCTTGAGGAAGATTGTCTCTGAGCTAACATCTGTGCCATTCTTCCTCTATTTTGTATGTGGGATGCCACCACAGCATGGCTTGATGAGCACTGTGTAGGTCCGTGCCTGGGATCCAAACCTGCAAACCTGGGCTGCTGAAGCAGAGCACGTGAACTTAACCACTATGTCACCAGGCCAGCCCAGTTTTTCACTTTTTTTTAAGTGTTGGACCAAGGGTTGCAAGGGATACAAACTGACATGGAAAAATGGTCACATCTTCCAGGAACTCTGCAGGTGACAGGGAGACACCGTATGCCCAGGCTTGAGCTTGCCAGAGATTGTGACTCAATCATGTGAGACCCCAACTGCACCACGACTCGTGGGCTGAATTCAGGGTTAGCTTATCCTGGCAGCTAGGTAGGGATGTTCACCAGAACTTCAGAAAGGCAAGGGTTTACACTTGGGTGTAAGAGCCTCAAACAATGCCTGTTCTCTAAATGGGTGGCTTATTCCACCAGGACAAAGAACTGGAATGGAAAGGACCCCCTTCCTTCATCCATGCAAGGCCCCAGACACTAGCAGATGGCACCCAGCTGCCTGGCTGACTGAAGGCAGGGAGGTTTGGGGCCAGTTCCATGCTGGACCCTATTCAATCTTTTTCTCTGCCCCATGAGACGGCTGCCTCGTGCAAAATCTGCAGTTGGGGCAATCAGGATCTGGGGCCTCTCCATCAAAGCCCTCCCACCCAAGCCCAGCTCCACTCTCACTGCTCAGGCCCCTAGCCTCCCAACTGGTCTCTAGGCCTTAGTATTGCATCCATCCCACTGCAAATTTGATTATGATCATGTCTCTCTCTTACTCCCGACCTTCTCTGGTGCTTTGTCACCCTCAGGATAAGCTCCAGAATCCATAGCCTGTATTATATGTCCACAGCCTACTTTTCCAGTCATATTTAACCCATATATTCTACCCAAATTAAACTGTTTGCTAAATGTACCAGTCTGTCTCTTTGCTCAGGGTCATCCTTTAGTTAAAACTGGCCCCCCTACTCCTCTTTGCACCTCACTGCCCCCGCTCATTTTAAGCCCTATATCTAATGCCACATCCAGTATGAAGCCTTCCCAACTACCCTACCCCCAGAGCGGAAGCAGACTCATGTCTCTGTATGCCTAAGACACTAATTACTTCCAGCAGTGCTCACCACATCCCTCCTCATAATATGTTTATTTCTCTCAGTGTGTCTTATTTGCTGGAAGATTAAAGTGTAAACTCCTGGAGATAGGAAATTTTTATTTATTGGCTTCTATCTCTCCCAGAGCACTTAATAAGACAATCTATATCGAGTATTTATGAGAAAACATTTGATAAATTGAAGAAAAGATAGAAGCGTGTTGGGATGGATGGAAGGAAGGAAAGAAAGAAGGAAGAACATCTGGATGGAAGGTTGAAGGATGGTTGGATAGAAGAGTGGGTTAAAGGATACAAAGATGGATAGAATAGATAGTTGAAAGGAAGGGTAAAAGAAAGAAAGCAAAGAAGAAAGGATAAAATATGGAAGCATGGAATAGTGGATGGATGGGGGAAAGATAGATGGCTTGGAAGAAGACTGATGGATGAATGGAAAGACAGAGTGTTAGATAGAATAGATGAATGGAAGAGATTAGAGAATGGATGGAAGGTTGATTGGATGGATGAATGGATGGACGGATGAATGGAAGGAAAGTGGATGAATGGGCAGATGAGTGGAAGAAATGAAGGAGAGATGAATGGGTTAAAGGAAAAATAGAAAGATAGAAGAATGAGTGGATAGAAGGATGCTTGGATGGAAGGTGCATGAATGAGCGAGTAGAAGGTTAGATGATTGGATTGTTAGATAGAAGGATGAATCAAAAGATAGAAAGATAGAAGGATTAAGGACCAGTTGATAGATGGCTATAAGGAAGGTTAGGATGAATGGATGGGCAGAAGGGAAGAGGGAAAGAAGAATGAGAATGGATGGATGGAAGAAGAGGATTGACAGAGAAGATACATGGAAGAAGTAAAGATGAATGGATGTTTGGAAGGAAGAAAAAGGAAGAGTGAATGGTTGGATGACAGAAGGAGGAATGTATGGAAAAAGAAGGGGTGATCAGAAGAAAGAATTAGTAGGAGGATGGATGGAATGAGTGAGTGACCATTTAATGTGATCAGGACTGAAATTAGTGAGACCTACATAGATAGGAGTGACTGTGCCCCTCACGGGGGTGGGTAACAAGAATATAACATTTTGCCTTCATTTATGAATATTTTATATGCAAAAAATGATCACCTGTGACTCAGATCTCAGGCCTCACAGCTAATCCCTGTGGTACAGTGGCCTGATGCTGCTAGCACATTGGTATCAGGAAAGAAGAGAATTGAGTGCACAGACCTGCTGTGGAGGACCTGCCAACAGAGGAGACGGACAGAATGTTCTGTACTGGACCCATCTAGCTTCAGGGGACAGGCACCAAATACAGACACATTTTCTGACACTTCTGATGTGCAGACTTTGGTGCTGGTGGCTGCTGGAGTGTGGGAGGCATAGACAAACAGAGCACGTGCCTCCCTCTGCCTGCAGGGACCCTCAGCTGTACAGCAGTTAACAAATAACTCAGACAGCCATCTTGCAAAGCAAAGAGGGCAAAGGCCTAGATAGAGATAGAGGATTGTGGTGGTTAAGATGAGACAGAGATCACTCCTGGCTTTTGGGGGTTAGGAAGGCTCCTAAGAGACTTTATGGAAGAGGGTCTCCTCATGGCTTTGAGGAGTCACAAGTCTAATGTGTGGAAGGCGCTTGGTAAACCTCTTCATGGACAAGTTAGTGGCCACAGGTTAGTATGGGTCTGAACACGTGAGCTCCAGTTCATCACCTCTCCAAAGGGACCCTCTGTCCATTTTAGTGCTGCTGGGGAGAAGCCAGCCGTATAAGCTCAGTGGTTCTCAATCCTGGCTGCACATTGGACATACCCAGGAGCTTGTACAGAATGCTAATGCCTGGACTCCACCCAGGACCAGTCATATCTGAATCTCTGGGAATAGTAGTCTTTGTTTCTTGTATTTTTAAGAGCTCCCCAGGTAATTCCGCAGTGCAGCCAGGGCTGGGGACCATTGAGTCAGCAGGTGGGCAGAGTCTCTGTACTATGCCATCCTCAGCTCCCCTAGTAGGCCTAAGAAATTGGTAGAGCCAATAAACAGGATAAGTGATATAAGTATTAGTGTTCAGAAGCCCTGTCAGTGGAAGCAAGGTCATAAGACCTTTGAAAGCCTCATGTGGCATCTTGCTTTGGATATAAAACACAGCGGGCAGTAAGTCATCTTTCTAGCTGGAGGTCTAGGAACTAAGGACTCACCCAAGGGTCACCATTGTGCCAGAATCGTGTACTACCTGGATCTTACCATTCACAGGTGTGCAGGGCTATTCTCAGACCCCTTGCTAAGTGCTCAAGACTTTTCTTTGGAGTAGCCCTTGAGGGCCGGGCCTCTAAGTTTCCTTTGCACTAGCTGCAGCAATCAGTCAAAAATGAGGACCCCAAACTCCATGTGTGCCCACTGAGCCACTTACATTCACAATGAGGAAGTCCAGCCAGCACCAGGCATTGGTGAAGTAATTTTTGAAGCCGTAGGCCACCCACTTGAGCAGCATCTCAAACACAAAGATAAATGTGAACACCCTGTCGGTGTACTCCAGCATAGCCTTCACTGTGGGCTTCTGGTCAAGGTAATAGTCTTCAAAGGCCTGGAAGAAGGGAGCAGAATGGCAGGGTGCCTGTACCCACAGCACTGGGCGCAGTGACAGTGAAGGACCCAGCCAGCCCTGCCCTCAGCCTCTCAGCCCCTGGGAGGGCTTTGGTAACCAGCTTGCCTGTATCAGTTTGTTTTCTCTGCTCTGGGGAGGTGTGGTGGGAGAGTGAGGAGGCACTGTGAGACATAAACCATGACTTGCTCAGAGCCTGTGGGGACACACAGCTCTCTTCGACTTTGCAGGGGAGCTGAATGCAAGTGAGAAACGAAACCTTCTCGAATTGGATTTTGGAAGTGAACCAAAGGGATGCTAACAGTGACTTGGTTTAAAAATAAAAGCATCAAAGGATGTTCACAGGCAGTTCACAAAAATGAAAATAAGAATCGCCAGTGAACCTCTGAAAAAGAATGTTCTATCTCACTGTCAATCAAGGCAATTCAAATGAAAAGAAGATGCCCTTTTAAAAAAAAAATCAGATTGGTGAAGATGAAATAGCAGTGGGGCAGGGGTGGGGAGGACCCCAAAGTTAGCGTAGTGTGGGGCAGCGGCTACTCTCATACATGGCCTGTGGGAGTGCAAGCTAGTTTGGGCTTTTGGGAAGCCAATTTGGTAATATGACTGAAAGGTTTTTTAGAAACCCAGAAATTCTGCCTTCAAGAATTTGTCCTAAGGACACTAGATGTTGTTGGTGCCCCACCCAGATCCTGTTTAAGGGGCCCGTGTGCCCATCCCCCGTGTGCCATGAATTTTTGCTGCTACACCTCAGGAATGTCTGCATTTCCTGAGGACTTCCCTGGGCTGAAGGGAACTGCCTCCACCTTAGGAGGTTCTATCCCCATCTGGGGGCAGCCCTCAGCCAGTGACTGACTGAGGGTTTAAAAGGCCTCAAGGTGGGACAGCTCTGTGGCGCCCTTTATACTTCAGAGCTACTGAGGGATCAGGCTGAGGCTGGACTTCAGCGGAACCCACGTCTTTTCCTAGCTCCTTTCCCTGTTCTGTCCTGCTTCCCTCACAGGCTCCGTCTCAGAGTGCTCCCTCCACAAACTGCGCAAGAATCTCTGCTTCCAGTTCTGCCTCTAAGACTGGACCTAAGACAGGAAACAAGCCGGTGTCTCCAAAGGAGTGTACTTAAGGATATCCCATGCTTATTAGAAGTAAACATAGGGATTAGTTAAATAAATTATGGCATGTTCCTGTAATGGGATACACTGTAGCCCTTAAATGAGATAGGAGGAGCATATTTACTGAGAAATTACAGAATGCATAAATGTGGTTTCAGTTTTGTAATATTTATGTAGTATATGCATAAGAAAGATGGGAAGAAGTATACCAAAATGTTTTCAAAGTGAGATTCTCTTTGAGTGATAGGAAAATGGATGATATTTTTTCTTTGCATTTTCCCATAATTTTCAAGTATTTTTTTTTTTTTTGCACTTTACTTTGTCAGATGAAAACTCATGTTATTTTTTTAAAAGCACTCAAACTGAAAGCATAAGGAAGACTAAATTTGGTGCCAGCCTGTTTAGTCCCTTGGGGAAGGAGATGAGGAGGTGAGGGGAGAGGGGCTAGGGTGGGACCAGCAGCTGGCACAGAATCTGAGCTCCCTGCTGGGAGGGAGGGGGAGCAGCTGGGTGTGTGGAGAAGCAGAGTC
Organism: Ceratotherium simum simum; assembly: GCF_057802395.1. Lineage (NCBI taxonomy): Eukaryota > Metazoa > Chordata > Mammalia > Perissodactyla > Rhinocerotidae > Ceratotherium > Ceratotherium simum. The sequence goes on from NC_141904.1 coordinate 41,802,094, forward strand.
AAGAGAAAGGAAGGAGCAAGGGAGAGGGGAGAAGAGAAATGAGGAGAGACGGCCTATGGGGAAAGACAGGAGCCAGCGGGGTAAAAAGGAAAGAGCCTAGTCAACAGCCTAGTCAACAGCAACGGGGGTTATTGTTTTCATCAAGGAGGACAGGAAGGAGGGAAGAGTAGGTGTGGAGAAAGCACTGCAGCCTCCTCGTGCCCTGCAATGTGGCCTCTGCACCCAGCACTGTACCAAGACTGCCATTCCAGGTGGAATCACTGCCCTGTGCCAGGGCAGTGGGCACCTTAAGAGGTTGCCACACCCTCTCCACTCACCCAAAATGGCAGAGCAGCCCTTCTCCGTGAAACTCTCTTCTCCTTCGGCACAAGCTGTGGCTGGCTTAGTTTTTCTCCCACCTCTCAGATCATGCCTTCTCACCTGCCTTTGCTCCCCGCTAAGGCTGAGGCCACCCCCTGAGCAGTTTTGGCACCCTTCCTGGGAAATCTGGCATTTAAGTGGGTGCCCACATATTCAGTGGATTCTTTTCAGGGAGTAAGTGACACCTGAGGAGCAAGACAAGTGAAAACACTGGGAGCCAGGTGTCAGGAGAGTGGGCCTCTAGTTCTAGCCCTTTAACTAATTAGCTGGGACCCAGGGAAGGTCCCTTCATGTCTTTGGGCTGTGACTTCCTCCTCCATAAAATGCAGAAAGCTGGGGATGATGAGTCCCTTCCTGTGTCTACATCTACCTAGGTCCATTGGGAAGATTAGTTGAGATTGTACACAGAGAAGCATCCTTCCTTGTCCTACAAAGCTGGGCATGCAGCAAGGGGCTTAGGAAGTGTCTCCTAACTCAGAATGTCTATGCCTGTAAGGTCTTGTTATTCAAAGTGTGGTCTATGGACCAGCAGCATCAGCATCACCCGGGAGCTTGTTGGAAATTCAAAGTCTCAGGCCCCACCCCAGACATACTGAGTCAGAATCTGCATTTTAGCAAGCTCCCCAGGCAATTAAATTTTGAGAAGTGCTGTTGTAATGATTTGCTGTGAGTAATAGTATGATTTGATTTGAGTAATAGTGGTATTTGCAAGTGGCTTGATAAGACAGGGAAGGATGGTCCTCTTTGTACTCGGCCTTCAGAGAAGGCCAGTGTGTTTGGGAAGTCAGAGAGTGGAAAGTCAGAGGCTTTGAGGTCAAATAAGAGCAAAGTTGGGTTTTGCTACTGACAAGCTGGGTAACCTTGGACAAGTCCCTAAAGCCCTTTGAGTGTCAGTTTTCCCGTCTATAAAGTAGGATGCATACACTCACTGCTTGCTAGGTTTAGCAGGCCATGACCTGGGCATCTCAAGTACCTACCATGCCCTGCTGCTAAGAGGAGCCTGTGCTGGGCTGCAGCTCTCCTCCCAACCACAAGTTGGAAACTTTCAGCCCAGGAATCAGGGGAGCCCCACAGGCCCTTTGGATTGTGGGAGATCCCATCTGGAGGGCTTTGGGGCAGGGACCCTACCTCCCCTTACCAGAGACCCACTGCTGAGCAGGATCATGAAGATGATGAAGCTCTCAAACCAGCTGTGCTCCACGATGCGGTAGCAAGTCTTACGCACCTGCCAGCCCGTGGCCCATGGAGACTTGGAGGTATTCACTTTGCAGCAGGGACAGTGGCGAATGCAGCCTGTGGGGAGAGGTGACTGATGGTGAGTGATGTTCCACTGAGAAAGGAGGAGCATTTTGGCTCCAACCCTGCAGGGAAATCACTCTGCTGGGAAACCCACTTGCCGCCCCTTTGGAAAAGAATGCTTTCCTGGAATATGAGAGAAGCGGGGTTCCTTTCAGGCAGTCTCTCAGTCCTGCCCTTCAGGTGTTCCTCTCCACCATTGGTCTCGTCCACTCATCTCCGCCCCAGCCATCCTCCTTCTTACAGATACCAGTGGTCCCTGTCCTTATGCCTACTCATCTCTGGAGGCCTGACGGGTCATGGGGCCTGGGCCTGGTGCTGTCTGAGGGGCTATGTCCTGAGCCTGTGCTGAATTGAGGGGCTGCCACATGGCTGGGATGGGGCCTGGGTTCAGCCCAGCCAAGCCCAGTCCAGCCCAACCCAGGGTCACGTGCAACTAGAGACTCAATGAAGTGTTTTTTTTAATTTTTATTCTTTTATTATTGAGGATACAATTACTTCTATAGTATGAACTATATGTTTATTCATTTATTGCACAAATATCTATTGAGAACATAATGTGCCTCGCTGTTCTAAACATCAAGGAAAAAGAAGAGTGAGACGCAGGTTCTGCCTCTCCGAGTTACACAAAAGACTGAGGGGCACAGGCATGTCACGGCCCTCCTCTGGGTCCTTTACGTCCCAGATCAAGAGCATTTATGGTGGTGACCACCTTTTCTCTTTTCAACCTCAAGAGGGCTGGTTTACAACTCAGTGAGGTGTTTTCAGGGGTGATGAGGCAGGCACAGCATCGTTTGCAGTGTCTGACGGGGCGTGAGATGCAGATCCCACTGCCAGGCTGCTGTGAGTCGTGGTATTTGTGTTTGATGCTGGCCCTTCAAGCAGGAGTGAGGCAGCAAGGGGCCCTGTGTGTCATTCTCTTGTGGACTCCAGGCCAGCGCCCTAGACACAGAGGTGCCGGATGAGTGTTTGTTGAACCAGACTCTGACCCTAATTAACGTTAACATGAGGAAGCCTGTGGCTGCCACTTTACCTTCCGTGAAGCAGTCGTCTGGCTCTTCAAGGTCATCCGCCAGCTCAGAGATCTTCCTCAGCATCTCCTCAGGGTCTGGGCAGTCCACTGTGCTGCCTTCCGAGGAGCTCATGTCGTCCACTCTCTGCAGGGCAGAAGCTCAGGATAGTGAACTCTCAGCTTTCTGAGGGGCCAGTTAATCTGCACACGGTCATTGCAGGTGTGACTGCCCAAGAGCTCCGAGATGCAGGGAGAGCCCCTCAGACTGGACCACCACGACGTCCCTTGTGCATCTGGTGCCTCTACAGCTGACGCCCAGAACAGTGATGCTCTCTGTGGAGCCCCAGAGGTTTAGCTGTGTGAGGCTTTAAACCTCCAGGCCCCTGATGGAGTGCTGGCGATGGCCCGAGACACCGTAATTACACCCATAAAGACTCTCAGCATTCACTGGGCTTGAATATTTAATCACGGAGCAAGGCTGTGGGGGCCCTGCTGCCCTCCCGGCAGCTCCAGCCCTATAATGTCTCCAGATGAATTCAATTAGAAGTTGAAGCTGCTCTCACATTAGTAAACCTGATAGCTTGGCTAATGGACCCAAATGGTGGGGTGCGTCCCCATCTGTCACTGTCAGGCCCCTCCCTGCCTGGTCAGGGTCATGGACAGAAAAAACAAAAACAAAAACAAAACCAATACCCAGCAGTGGTATACTGAAAACATCGAGCAGAGAAAACTAGCCAGGGGAGTCCTTAAAGGGCTCAGCAGGAAAAACGACGTACATGAAGAAGGTGGCAGCCCTCACCCAGCCAGAACCGAGTGGCTTGTGTTCACCCAGGGCCCCCAAATCCCATCTCAGCCCACCCTCTTATCGCACCCTGCTGGGGTCAGCCTGGCCCAGGGGCACACAGCCAGTAGCTGACATTCCTCAGGCTGAAGGGCTTGATAACTTGGGGATGAATGATGTCTCCCTTATCTTTGCCCAGCCCAGTGCCTGTCCGAGTGTCAGCACTCAGTGGCTAGGTGTCAAGTTAAATTCCTGTGTTTAATACAGTGCTATTAAAGACGCTAAATCTTTACAGACACCTCTTTCCCTACAGCTTGTTTTCTTCAAATGTTTGTAGTGAAACCACCAAGTTTATTTTTACCTCCTGTAAGACATTCCTAAACCCTAATTCTTCTTCCTGCTCAGTCTGTGGAAGGCTGTCAGGACAGTACTCACTACAGACAGCCTCTCCAGAGCACCAGCATGTTTTTGGCTAGAGAAAATGATGTGGACAAAAGAAAGCCGAGGGGGGGATCACAGGGAAGACTTCTTCACCCACGAGCAGCTCCCACTTTCATCCGCTGGCTCGGAAAGATACTTAACTTTCTCTGTGCAATGTCTTTTGTTTCCTTTTTTCTTGGCTGTCATTTTCTGGGCACTTATTCCATTTCAGGCAGGAGCTAAACGCTTGACAAGCAGCATCTCATTTAAGGTTCCAAAGAATCCTAACAAGTAGGCTTTACATTTGGTTTCATAAATGAAGACACGGAGGCTCAGAGAGGTCGAGCCACTGGTCCTCGGCCCCCCAGCTCGTGGAGCCTCACTCTTCCCACTGAAACCGTGCTGATGAGCCCAGAGGTGAGGAGGGACTTTAAAAATTCTCAGGATGAGACACGAGGTTATGCAGTTGAGTCTGGAATACCCCATCTCCAGCTCCCACCATCCCACTGGTCGGTGTCTGGCAGGCTGTTCATCCTCTCCAGGACGCTCACATACCTACCTCTGCAGGGGCCTGAGCAGCAGCCTCGTCTTTCCACTTCTCACCCAGGTATGGAGCCAGGTCCTCAGAGGACATTCCAGAGCCTGGGCTCCTGGGTGCCAGGTGGTCCTCACATTTCCCGACTTGCTGCAGCTGCTCCTGCTAGTGAGAGAGGGTCCCAACTTGGTACCTGTGCCTACCCTCAGCTAAACACTTCTAAATTTGAAAATCTTGTACCTCATAGTCTGCCAGAACTAGGGACCTAACATAAGCAACTAACATACGTTTATATACATACATACATACAACACTTGTATGACTTGGGCATGGAGACTCTATGGCCAGATAGATCTGTTTAACTCTTGGCTCCATTACTTACAAGCTATGTGACCTTAGGCAAGTTATTTAACTTCTCTGATCTTCATTTTTCCCATCTGCAAAATTGAAAAAGCAAGATCTACTTCATTTGGTTATTTTTATGACTAAACATGTTAATGCTTGTAAAACACTTTGCATGAAGTACTTGGCTCAATAGATGTTAGCCATGACCATTATTACTTGTCTAGAGGTCACAGTGGTAGTGAACTTGGCCATCTGGAGTCCTCCAAGAACCCCAAAGTAACTGAAAATGCCTGTGACTGGAGACAGCCGTCACAGAGTTCATGTCCTTTTCTCTGGGGATGGTGACGCCCTGCCCTCGGCTGTCACCCAGACAAAGGCATGTAAAATATGGCAGCTGATAACAGCAGCTGCTGGAACACAAGAGAAGTGACAGCTGCAGGGGAAGAAGGCTATGGAAGAGCTACAGACTCAAAGCACAGCTGTCTGAGGCCACTTAGTGGCCTGGCCAGCAGCCCTGTGTATCCCCAGGCCCCACAGGAATCTCTGCCTTCCCACATTGTGCAGAAATGTGGGCCCCGAGTCGTTGAGAAGAGGTTAACAAGAGTTGATACACCAGCTTAAGGTAGTAGGGAACTGTGCAAAGTATTCAAAAATATATATTACCAAAAGGCTTAAATGTGCTTTCAATTCTTTTGTGTCAAAAGGAACAGGTGTCATTTCCCTGTGACATCCCTTGCTGGGAAAAGCAGGATAAATGAATCACATAATGATCAGGGCTCCTTAGGCTTCTGGTGAAGATTAGATGAGCCTTGCTCTTGGATAACATCCTGTTCTTAGAGGAATCTCATTAGCATCTCACACACAGAGCCTGAGTTGGGTCGAGCGAAGGGCAGCTGTGTGAAAGACAGTTCCCAGCACCTCAAAGTGGCCTGAGGCTCCAGTGCTGCCCTGCTCCCTGCTTGCCTGGGGAATTCTGACCCTTCCAGGCTCTGCCCAAATGCCGCCTCCTCTGGAAAGCCTGGCATGGCTTATGCTTCCTTAAGTCAAGGGCTCCTATGCCCAGGACTCTTCAAGGCTGTGCCAGCTCTGATGTTGGAAAACGTCGTATCACAATTTCCCTTCTGCCTCGGGTCACTACAGCCCTGAGGCCCCTCCCTGCTTCCTGTGGCTGTCCCATGGGACAACTCTCACCTGTCCTTGGGGGATCACTTCCTGCCTGGAGCTCTGAGCATCCTCCTCGCCATCCTCCTCCAAATCCTCCAGGTCGGATTCACCCTCGGCAATGGGCACCGAGACCCATATGTTAGGATTGGTGATGAAGTCACTGTGGTCATCCCTGGGGCCTCTGGGAGCCGGGAACCCTTCAGGGCTCCCCATGGCCACGCTGGCAGCAATGTGGTTCTCGGCTTTGGAGCTTGAGTGTGGGAGTTTCACTACCAGCTGGTGCTCTGCCTTGGGCCAGGGGAGCAGGCAGGGCCTGCTGAAGAAGCTGCCAAGGGCCTTCCTGGTGCGACGGCCAAACACCTGGATCCGTGCCAGGGCCATCTGCAGCTTGTTCACCTCCCCATCGTCCTCTGGGGCTGTGAGGTTGTCAGCGCTGAAAGAGTTCAGCAGCAGGGCGATGAACAGGTTGAGCACCTGGAGAGAAGAAATGGAAGGGAAGATCTCTCAATCAATGAGCTGAGCCCCTCCATGGCCCATGAGGTCAGCAGCCGGATGGCAGGACAGCCACACCTGGGCTTCTCCCTGCCCACCCAGGATGCTTTCCCTCTTGGGGGAATGGGCATTCTGAGAGCAACTGAGAGGAGCCTTGAGGATGTTCCAAGTGACCCATCTCATGTGGACAAGGCTTGGAAGTACATTCTCCATCATAGAGGAGGATCACCCCCACCAAGCAAAGGGACATTCAGGGACAAAAGAGAGGAGCAGGCATGGACCTGCCCTGGGGCCACCCTCATCTGCCAAAGCCCCGGGTTCTATTCCTCACTCTGGAATCCCAGGCACATCTCTTCACTGCTTCCAACTTCATGTTCTCCACCTGTAAGCAGGAAATGGGGATGCCCGACCTTTCAGAGTGGTTGTGAAGAGGAAATGACATGAGGGACGTAAAAGCGCTCAGACAGGCAGACTTCCTGCCTGAAGGTTAGGGCCCCCTGTGGCTCTGCAGGCACGGTGAGCTCAGACTGGAAGAGAGGAGCTTTGGCCAGCCCCCCACTTGGGAATGCGGACAGAAGGCATTTCTGGCTCAGGGACTCTGGTGGGAAAGACTTTGAAGAGTCTGGATTTATTGTTTCATTCCGTTTTTTGGGTTAGCTTTCTCTTGTCTGTAAGACCCTTACTGGAAAAGAATCTAAGTTGGTTGACTTCCAGGACAATGAGAAAGGGGCTCCTGGAAGTCCACGTCCCCCACAGGCAGCCAGTGCCGGGAGGGCAAGGGCACCCAGAACTGCAGTGGTGGAGACAAGCTACTGGCATAGAGCCTGGCTGGGACAGAAGTGTGCTGGGCCAACTGGCAGGAGGGTCTGCAGAGGGGCTCCCCCCAAAACTGGGAGTGGATTTTGTTATTGTCATTGTGACGCTGGATGTCGTCTGTGACCACCCAGCTTCTCTCTTGCATCTTGTCCCATTGTGCGGGTCCTCCTGTTCCTATCTAGGACTTGTGTAGCTTGGGGAAATCAGTCAGCTCTTACTCCATTGAAGAAAAATGTCTTCTGAGATCCCCTGGAGTGGGAAAGGAAATTTTTCCTTTAACAACTAACAGCTACCATTTATTGAGTTCCTGTCATAGCCCGGACACTGCACTAGGCAATTTGCATATGTCATCTCCTGTAATTTAATTCTCTCAGTAAGCCCATGAGTAAGCACTATTTTCTTGATTTTAAGGAAATTAAAGCTTGGGTAAATTGTCTCTTGGACTGGGTCACCCAGCTTTACTAGTGGTGGAGCTGGGATTCTAAACCAGGTCTTTCCTTCTCTGTCATATGTGCTCATTCCAGCAAGTCAGGGTGCCACCCAAGGGACAGTTCTTATAATGTGGCCCACATGACTTTGAAAAGTTTGAAAATGTTTCAGTCAGGGAGGTACAATGTGGGCATAAAAATGTGCCGTGACAAAGTTGTTTAGGATAACCCAGGAGTCTCCTCCATTGCCCCCTAAGACAGGGCCCCCATTGAGGGTTAGCACTCACCACCAGGTTCCCCAGTACCATCACCGTCAAGAAAAGGATGAGGCATATGGATTTCTGGCCTACTTGCATGCAGGCCCACATGTTCTCAATCCACTCTCCACAGAGGATCCGGAAGACGATGAGGAAGGAATGGAAGAAGTCATACATGTGCCAGCGCGGCCATTCCTCATTGGGCACGGAGATAATCTTCCGCTTCTTCTGGTAGTTGTTCCCGAGGAGCTGCTTGCCAACCAGAGCGAAGACAAAGACAATAATGGCCAGGATAATGGTGAGGTTCCCCAGAGCCCCCACTGAGTTTCCGATGATCTTGATGAGCGTGTTTAAAGTTGGCCAGGACTTGGCCAACTTGAAGACCCGCAGCTGGGGAGAAACAGAGACCGTATCAGGTCCTGGTGGCTGTTCTATCACCTTTCATCTCAAGTCTTGGCCAGAAACCAAAGGTCTGGGAAAAGCACAAGCAGCTCATTCCACTATTATGGGGTGCTCCCTGGAAGCTGCTTACAGAGCCCTTCCTTCCAGTGTCACCAGTTACTCAAAAATATGACTAGCCCTCTAGGGTCCCTATGTATCAATGTGCTTCACTGACTGTTCAAAGTCAGGGGTCTTACACTAGGCTGGTGGTCTTGCCACATGTACCTTATTCTGTAGTCACAGGCCTCCTGAATGTGGGCCTAGTCTATGGGGGATGGAGCTCACAAATAAGCGAGAACAGTCCACTTTGACCTGAAGAGAGGCTAGTCTCCTGCATGGAGGGCGTGAACCCCTGCATTTGAGACTTATTGGCTAACCACCTCTTAGAGCATTTCTCATCTTGGGGCTGTGGACAACATCTGTTGCCCCCACCAGCTCTGAAATGGCAAGTATCTATGATTTCACGGGCTCAGGATTCATATGTTTATTTAATTGACCAACCAAACTACCCACCTTATTGAGCACCAGCCATGCATGTGCATGGCACTATCCCAGCCTGTGAGGTGTGTGGAGAGAGGTGTGTGGACTCCTGCCCTCAGAGAACTAATGGTTTAGCTACAGAGAGAAGGCAAAGACCCAAAAAGTCTTCATTGTAAACTCAAATGTGTTAAGTCCTACAAGAGAGCAAAAGCACCATGCACAAAGATGTACAAACATTTGAAAAATACATTTGTGTAGTTCTCCAATTTTTTAGCTGTCATGGCCTATTTATGGAGCACCTGCTAGGAACCAGGCTCGGGCCTAGGTGCCAGGATGCTGTGCTGAACAGAATAGTGCAGCGACAGTTCTGTCACCCACACAGCAGTGAGGAAGTCCTGAGGGAGGATGTTTAATGCTCTTATACGGGATGTTCCACATCCACTTTTCCATGTGATGGGGGGTCCATGTTCACCTTAGCCCTGATCCAGAACTCATTCTCCTCATACTGGAAGCAGAGCTTAAAACACCAATTCTGTGGGACTGGACATAGAAGCAGCTGACAAACACAAATAAAAACCAAGTGTTAGTAACTGGACAGAGCCCTTTTGTGGAGGGCACTGGGAGTGTGCAATTTCCTTAGCAATATGATTGATAGAAGTTTCTGTTCTTACAGTAAACTCTGGACAAGCGCAAAAGCAGAGGCTGGAGTAGGGTCCTGACACAGGATAACAGCCACCCACCACACCACAGAGCCTTGTGGGGCATGACTGGGGACAGCGAGGGACACTTGAGGGGCACTTGGGCAAAAAGACTTGGGGCTGCCTCTCGCCTTAACTGCACTTGGCTAATGGTTTCCACTGGTTCCTTAGTTGGGGTGGGAGGGGGAGAGATTAGAAATGAATATCAGAATCCTCTTAGATAGCAGTTTGTTGTCCATAATCAAGCTTATGTTAAACTGTAAGCAAATTTTGTATAATTCTCATTATAGGGCATGAATAGAGTTGTCCTCTATTAACTCTTTTGTTGTCTTTATAAGGGCAAGAAAACAGGGTCCCTCCACTTGCTGTTCCAGAGATATCTGGGCTTGGAGGCCCCTACTATTAATCAGTCAGTCAACACACACTTACAGAGTGCCTGCTGCTGGGCTGTAGCACCCCAAAAGACCTGGCTGGCTCTTGCTGATGCCTAGAATGAGTGGTCCCCCATCCAGTTGCTCCCTGTGGTCTTTGCCCAGCTTAGCATTACATTAAAAGAATTTCTTCATATTATCACATAATATTTAAAAACTATTGCTTTTAATGTCTGCTGAATATTCCTTCACATTTTAACCATTTCTCTAGTTAATCTCATAATTAATATAAAAATTTCTATTAAGGGGAAAAAAGACTGGCAGGAAATAAACCTAGTTGGTAACATGGATATATTTGTATAGAAATATGTCCAAATATTTCTAATCATCAAGTCAAACTTTTCTTTTTCAACTTACTTTAATGAGGTTGCTTTACTTTTAGAATAGAATGAAAGGTAAGTCTAATATCCTTCCTCTGCTGGGGAAGTCACCACTTGGTGATGAAAGGGCCTTGCACTTGTGAAAAATATCAGAAGACAGGACAATATGGTAGACTACACTGGGCCCTCCTTAGCTTCCTCCTTCCATCAAAAATTTACTAAAAATGCTAAATAATAAAATCTTAAGTGTATTGATGATCTGTCAATAAAGTAAGTAATTCTTCAGCACTCAAAAATTAAATAAACATGGGAATTCAGAGATATAAACAGATTGCTGAAGCCAGCTTTTTCTCTGAGGACATTTGCAAAACTGAGTGAATCTGAGCATAGGTTTTAATGGTCTCATGAGGCATGAGGAGCAGGAAACACAGCCCAGGGCCTGGCTAAGGTAGAGAGTCTAACAGGAATTTCTCCCCCCATTAAGACTAGATCCCAAAGAGCTAAACCCTCCATGTAAGGACAAACCAGAAATAAACCCAGGAGAATACAAGAAAAATTAAATATCTACTGCCAGATACCAGGTAGAGGGGGGAAAGTTGACACTGAGAGTTTGGAACCCCAAAGTGGTGCTCACATAGGATTTTAGCTGGAATTCACACTATCTAGGTATTTCAAGCTGAGACTTCAATTTAGAGCAATCCTAGAAGGTGCCCTGCAGAAGTAAATGTAAATACTCTCTGAAGGAACCAGCCTGTATCTCAGGTCTCAAAGCATTCCCTGCCCCAAAGTGTCTAAGAGTTGCAGTAAAAAACCAACAAATACACAAATAATGACACTCTATGAGTGAGTAAGATCCTGGAGAAACCATAGATGTGGAAACAGCTATTCAATTTCCTCAGGTAATAAAATTATTAGCCGCGGATGACAGTATAATTAGATATAATATGCTTAAAGAAATAAAATACAAACTTGAAGGTATGTGTGGAGAACAAGAAACTATAAACAATAATCAAGAAGTTTTGAACATAACTAAATGGAACTTCTAGAAATAAAAAATATAACACTTTAACATCAAAAACTCTATGGAGGAGTTTCACATCAGATTTGGTACAGTTTAGGAGAGAATTAGTGAATTGAAGACATATCTGAAGAAAGTGTCCAGAATGCAGCCCAGAGAGATATAAGATGGAAAATATCAAAATTGTGTAGGAGACATGGAGGATAGAGCCAGAGAGTTTAACATACATCTAATCAAAATCCAGAAAGAGAAGAAATAGAATAGAGTGGAGGCTATATTTGTCCAGATAATATCTTGGAACTTTCCAGAACTGAAGAAAATCACAAATCTACAGATTCAAGAAGTCAATGAATCTTAAGCATCATTAATAAAAAGGAACCCATATCTAGACACATGATAATGAAATTACAGAACACCAAAGACAGAGAGAAGTTTTAAAAAGCATCTGGAGAGAAAGGAACAATGGTTAAATTGAAAGCTGACTGCTCATCAGCAACAACAGAGGCCAGAACACTGTGGAATAATATCTTCAATGAATTGAGATAAAATAACTGTCAACTAGAATTTTACAATCGTAAGAAATATCTCTCAAAGACAAGGGCACACTGAATGACAAATTTCCAGTAAACAAGATTGAAAGGTGACTGCCAGAAAGCACTCACTAGAAGAAATTCTAAAGGATGTGCTTCAGGCAGAAGGAAAGTGATCCGAGAAGGAAGGTATTACATGCAAGAATGTATAAAGAGCAAGAAAGTGCTAAGTATGAGAATGAATCTAGACAACATTGAATGGATACAACGATAATGTCTCCTGGGGTAGGGCAGAGGCTGGCTATATGGTCACCATTCACTTTTGCTCCTCTCAGATACAAAGGGAGACTGCTTTCCAGCTTTCCTTGCAAATAGTTGAGGTCATGTTATTGGGTTCTGGCTAATGGAACAGAGATGGAGACAGAAGTAATGTATGCTACTTTCAGGCATAGCTGCACACTTTCTCTTCCCCTCCAGTGGCCATCGGAGAGCCCACCCATTGTAGATGGTGTCATCACACTGTCCTGGATCCCTGAGTCACTACTTGGAGCAGACACTCCGGGAAAGCTTCCCAACCAGTGTTGAATATGCTGTGAAACGTAAACCTCTATTATGTTAACTCCCAGATTTAGAGATTGTCACTGCAACTAGTTGCACTTCTCTTGAGTAGTGTAGAAATTGGTATATTGAAAAGAGCTGTTGCTATTTCAAAAACATCAAACGTGTGGCACTGGCTTAGTGATCTTGCGGTGGCAACAAGGAAACCGACATAAGAAGGCTTGGAAAGTGTTGATCTGTGTTGCAGTGGCAAAACTACTGCCTGCAATAATTCTGGGGCAGATCATGAGCCTCGTGAGCCAGCAGCGCTAGGGGAAGGGTTTATAAAACAGAACCTTATCATTGTGTGTCAGTTGTAATTGGTTACGTTTGTCAAGATGTCACAAGAAGGAGATGAGCTCAGGGAATATTTGCCTAATTAATAAGAAATAAAAGGAAATAGAATCCAGAAGTTTAGAGCCTTGAAAGTTTAGGCAAATACAGTGCTTTTGACTCCAAACAGTAAGCAATGGGGTTAAGTCTTTAAGGGTTGAAGACCAGTTAAGTTTTTCAATGAAATGAAGCAAGTCTTAGCAAAGATTATATTAACGGGGTAGCCACCATTTGAGAGCCACCAGTTGAGAGAGAAAGGCATGGGGATAAGAAAGCAAAAAAAGAAAGTAGAATTGAGAACTTTATCAAAGAAAGCACTATCGGTGTGTGGGACACAGAGGGGTCTGAAGCCATCTAAGTTTTGAAGGAATTGTATTACAAAAGAAACCATTAGCCCTGACTGAAAAAGTTTTTGACTGTCTCCAAAGAAGATATACAGATGGCCAACAGACACATGAAAAGATGTTCAAAATCACTAACTATCAGGGAAATGCAAATCAAAACTACAATGAGATATCACCTCCCGCCCGTCAGAATGGCTATAATTAACAAGACAGGAAACAACATGTGTTGGAGAGGTTGTGGAGAGAAGGGAACTCTCATACACTGCTGGTGGGAGTGCAAACTGGTGCAGCCACTATGGAAAGCAGTATGGAGATTCCTCAAAAAATCAACGATAGAATTACCATATGATCCAGCTATTCCACTGTTGGGTATTTATCTAAAGAACTTGAAAACACCAATTTGCAAAGGTACATGCACCCCTGTGTTCATTGCAGCCTTATTCACAATAGCCAAGACTTGGAAGCAACCTAAGTGCCCATCAAGGGACGAATGGATAAAAAAGCTGTGGTATATATACACAATGGAATACTACTCAGCCATAAGAAACGATGAAATCCAGCCATTTGTGACAACATGGATGGACATTGAGGGCATGATGCAAAGTGAAATCAGTCAGAGGGAGAAGGTCAAATACCGTATGATTTCCTTCATTAAGTAGTAGATAATAACAACAATAAACAAACACATAGGGACAGAGATTGGATTGGTGGTTACCAGAGGGGAAGGGGGGAGGGAGGAGGGTGAAAGGGATAATTGGGTACATGTGTGTGGTGATGGGTTGTAATTAGTATTTTGGTGGTGAACATGATGTAATCTATGCAGAAATAGAAGTACAATGATGTACACCTGAAATTTTTACAATGTTATAAACCAATGTTACTGCAATAAACAAAAAATTAAAAAAAAAAAAAAAAAAAAAAAAAAAAAAAAGATAAAATGTAAAACAAGCCTTGGCCATCTTTCCACAGACAGGAGGCAAGCTTTGAAGGTTGTATGGGTTTCGGATGCGGCAAAGTCACTCCTCGGAGTCCCACCTAGAGCTAGAAATAAACCTTAATTGGGTTAAGCTACTGAGTTTGGGGGATTGTTTGTACAACAGCTAGAATTATTTATCATTGATTAAGTCAAATACCTTTTTAAAAACAAGATGAAATTAAAATGCTGAATACAGTAGTAAGTTGGGAAGGGGTAACTGGAATGAAAAATAAAGATTTTAGCTAACTTTTGGCTTTGATTAAGTTAACTACTCATGCTGTAATTTCTAAGGTAACTACTCAAAGAATAAAAACAGAGTATTTAGTTTCCAAAGCAATAAAGGAGGGAAATGGAACAAGGAAAAAAACAGTCCAAAATAAATTAAGAAGAGAAAGAGAGCGAGAACAAAAATACTAGAGGAGATGAAGCAAATAGAAAACCCAAAATATAATGATAGCCACATACCCAAATATATCAATATTCAAAATAAAATAAGTGGACTAAATGCTTTGGTTAAAAGACAAAGATTTGGATTGTCAGAACTGAACAAGAATACAAAATCTGTATGCTTTTTACAAGAGATATATAAAAACCATAAAGATATACAAAGGCTGGAAGTAAAAGGATGGATAAAGATATGTCAGGCAAATTCTAAAACAAAAGAAAACATGGTTATTTAATTAATATGAGGCAAAAGAGATTTTTAAGGCAAAAAGCATTTCTAGTGGTATAGAAGGTCAATTCTTATTGATAAAGGTTTCACTTTACTGGGAAGATATAAAACTTAATATATGTATGCATTTAATAACACAGCCTCAAGATAGAACCATAAGGAGAAACAGATCATGCCATAATCATAGTGGGAGATATTTTTATACACTACCCTCTCGGTAATTGCTAGAACAAGCAGACAAAAATAAGCAGAGATATAGAATATTTGGACCACCAATGAACTTTCTCTACCCAATGGATATATGCAGAGTATTGCATCCTACAACTGCAGAAGACACATTCTTTTCAAATTCATAAGAAACATTTTCAATATACTGAGCCAAAAGGAAATTATCAATAAACTTCAAAGCATTAAAATCATAGTGTATGTTCTCTGACTATAATACAATTAAGCTAGAACTCAGTAGCATAAAGATAACTAGAAATACCACATATGTTTCAAAATTAAGAACTATGCTTCTAATTAACCTTTGAGTCAAAGAATAAATCAAATTTGAAATTAGGAAATATTTAGAACAAAACAATAAGGAAAATTCTGCATATTAAAGCAGTTCTTAGAAGGAAATTGAGGTCTTAAATGAACATATTGGAAAAGAAAATAGGTTGAAAATTCCATCTTAAGAAGTTAGAAAAGAATAAAGTATGTAGAATGGAGGATGTAATTAAGATAAGATGCAAGACTAATTGAAACAGAAAACATCAATGAAGTAGAGAGGATCAACAAGCTAAAAGTTGGTTCTTTGAAAAGACTAATTAAATTGACAATCTTTGGCAAGACTAATAAAAAAAGATGACAGAAAGCACAAATCACTATTTTTAAAGAATGAAAAAGGTAATATAAGTACAGGTGATATAGACCCTTAAAAGATAAAAGCATAGCATATACAACTTTATGCCAAGAAACTTGAAAATTTAGATAAGAAAATTTTTAGAAAAATATAACTTAAAACCAAATTGAGAAATAGAAAACCTGACTAGTTCCATAGCCACTAAGAAAATTTAATCAGTAATGAAAAATCTTGACCTCCAGATGGCTTTATTGGTGAATTCTACCAAACCTATAAGGAACAAATAATTCCAATCTTACCCAAAGATTGGGTGTAGAAGAGAGAACTATTCCTCACCTCTTTTTATGGAGATTAGCATAACCTTGATACCTAGATACTAAAACCCAGCAAGGACAATGCAAGTAAGGAAAAATCACAGGCCAAGTATTACTCATCAATATGGATGCCAAAGTTTTAAGCAAATTATTAGCAAAGTGAATCTTCCAATGTATAAAAATGTATCATGATCAAGTTGGGTTTATTGAATGCAAAGTTGATTTAACATTAAAAAATCAATTAATAAAATTCACCACTTTAACAGATTAAAGGAGAAATTATCTTAATACATGCAGAACAATTGTCTAATAAAATTAAACATTTATTCGTGATAAATATTTTTAACAAAAGAGAACTTCCTAAACTGATAAAGGTTTTTTTTCAATCTCTAAAAAAACCTGCCACTAATATCAAACCTGGTGAAATATTGAAAGTATTCTCTTTGAGATCAGGAAAACAGCATGGATGTCTGCTATTACCACTTCTTTTCAACAGTGTGCTGGATGTCCTAATCAGCACAATAATGTAATTTAAAAAAAACCAAATGATATAAGGATTAGAAAAGAAGAAATAAAACTCATTGTTTGCATATAACATGATTGTATAAAAAATTTAAAATATTATATAGATAAATCATTAGAATTAATAAGAAAGATTTCTGGATACAAAAATATTAAATAGCAAATGCTAGCCAAACAAAACAAAACAAAACCAGAAAAGAACATCAAAAAGAGATTTCACTTAGAATAGCATAATGAACTAAGGAATATCTAGGAATAAATCTAACAAAAGATATGGAGAAAATCCTTTGTGGAGAAAATTATAAAACTTTATGGAGAAATTATAAAAGTATTAAAAGATTGAAATAAATGGAGAATATGCTATTTCCATACATTAAAAACTATATAATGTCAAGATTACTTTTATTCCCAAATTGTTCTATAGATGATTGCAGTCCCAGTAGAAAAAAATCAAGTTTTGTGTGTATGTGGATATGGAACTTGGCAGGTTGATTCTAAAATAAATATGGAAGTGCAAGGGCCAAGATATTTTTGAAGAAATAAAACAAAGGTGGGTGACTTGCCTTACAGACACAGACATATTCAAGGCAAGTGCAGTAATTAAGACAGCGTGGTATTGGTACAAGGACAGACCAACGAATTAACGGAGCAAGGGTGTAAATGATGAGAAGATAAGCAATGCTTCATTGAAAGGGAGGAATAAGCAAGAATGAAGATACAGAATTTTCATTTCTTCCTTTTTTTCCTTTTTTTTCCTCTTCTTTCTTTCCTTCCTTCCTTCAATCAACAAATGTTTATTGAGTTCCTATTTATGTGCTGGGCCTTGTGCTAGGCCCTTGGGATAGAATGGTAAACAAGAAAACTCTGTTTTTTGTCTCATAGACTATCAGGATAATTGTAAACTGTGAAAAAAAGGTTAGTTTGATGAAAGAATCTAACTTTAGATAATGTGGTTGGGGAGGACCTTTCTGAGGAGGTGACATGTGAGTTGAGCCAAGAAAGATGAGAATGAATGAGCTAAGTAAAGAATGGGGGAAGAGCATTCCAGGCAGAGGGAATAAACGTGCAAAGGCCCGGAGGCAGAAACAGCTCTGTTATGTGTGAGGATGAGAAAGGAGGCTTCCCTTGCAGGAGCAAAGTGGGCAAGAGGAGACGTTTGGAGAGGCAGGTAGGCCCTGATTATGCAGAACTTTGTAGACCATCACAAGGACTCTGGATTTTATTCTCAGAGCAATGGGAAACCACTGAAGGGTTACTTGTGAGAAAGGTACCATACTGACACAAGACAATGATAAGAGGAAAAACTGTGTGTATGTGTGTGTGTGTGGGGGGTGGGTGGGTGGGTATATGAGAACTCTCTGTACTATCTGCTCAGTTTTTCTAAAAAAACCTAAAACTGTTCTAAAAAACAAATCCTCCTAATAAAAAATATGAAGCTGACGATCTGGGCCATGTGAATTTTCTGCTGTCATGTCCACAGCTCAGATGCAGGCATGGCAGAGGGAAATATTTGGCTTCAACGCCCGGGTAGGGTTTTGCCAAACACAAAATTGTGAAGGGGCGGAGGGGAAGGTGGCTGAGTTTGTTTTCAAGGGCATAATAATATTGATGGACCATGAAATCTAAGCCAGGTAATGAGGGAAGTGGAGATGGTAGGGGCGGAGGACTAAAAGACCCCAAGAAAGTGTTGGGTTGGTGGCCGTAGTTGGGGAACTGTGAGTTGATCCGCATGTTAAGATCAGGAGGCGGCAGGAGGGAGGGACCTGGGGAATTCTGTAGGTTCAGGCTGTGGAGTACACCTGCCTATTTTTGGTTGTTTGAGACTACAGACTTCACGGAATCACAGCAAAAGCAGCATGTAGACTTTAAAACACCAAGCTTGTGTTTCCTCAAGTGTACCAAAAATGTTTATATTTTATTAGGAAACTAACTTCAGGCCCTCCTGGGGCATGGTGAGGATGGAATCTTGCTCCCTCAATGTTTGTGCATGGAGGTCTTCTGTTGACCATTGGCTTAGGTGCCTGCCTTTTGTCCTCATTTTCCAGATACTTAGAGAAATCTGTCCTTCTGAAAATGTGATTTAATTCTGATCTTCTCAAGTTTTCAGGTTAAGGATAAAGAGCTCTGCAGGCTCACTGTGCCCTTCTCCTCCACAGGGGGAGGAGGGCACCATCATCTCAGGCAGAGTCGTCAACCAATGGTGCATGGCACAAATGCATCCAGGACAGGCTTTGTTTGGCCTTTAGAGTGTTTTTTAAAAAAATTGGATTAGTAGCCAATGTTAAAAATATTCACATAAAAATCTAGATTTCTTGTTTCTCATGAAAAATTGGAAACTATGACAGTAATGGACAGGGCCACCTCTTTGGCCTAAGTCACACTGATTTCTGTGTCTATGTCCCTCCCTGGAGTTGTGCTGGCTCTGCCGAGGCAGGACTGAGTCGTCCCTGCCTGTTTACATGGAACAAATATTCAGTGCCAATATCTCTTCCTTGCTAGTTTTATTTCATCGCCTGCCTGGTTCCTATAGGATTTGAGTTTGCCACCCTGGTGCAGGTAAACCAACTCCAGGAACTCAGTGTTATTTTGCTGGCTCCCCTGTAAGGGGACCAGCAGACTTTCTGGCCTAGAAGTGGACTTAGTGAGATTGCTGGGCACTCTCTCCTTCATGTCTCTCCAAAGCTAGACACAGGGCCCCTGGTTGGCACTGAGAGAATACTGAGAACAAGGGTCCAGTGCTAACAAGCCACACCATTTCTTCAGGCCTCTTGCCCACTCCCAAGTGTGAGCAAGGCGCCACGCTTCCTCCAGATGGCCTGGGGAACTGGAAGACCCCAGTGACCCCAGACTCTCCTCCTGGAAATCTGACAAATCCAACAGCTGTGGCTCTCATAAGAGGGAGTGACCAGCCAGTGGGCAGTGGGGCACCAGTGACTTGAATAGGGAGCTCCTCCTGTAGAGGGCATCCCAGAGCTGAGTTTGGAGAAGAGCCGGGACATGAGGCTAGTTGGAGGCAGTTTTCGAGGTACGTGAGACATTGGGGCTGTGATTTGGGCACCAGGGGATCAGGACGACGTCCTTGAGGCGGGAGGAAGTGGAACTCCGGAGTCAGGCAACCTGGCTTTGAGATGCAGGTCGCTTGGCAGCTGGGAGGCTGTGGGTCATCATTTAACCACTCTGTGTCTCAGTTTTCCTCCTCTATTCCTGGGGATATTAAAAGCAACTCTCTCTCAGGGTCACTGTGAGCATAAAACGAGGCATGTTATGTCAGAGGTTTACCACTGTGCCCGACACAATGTCAGTGTTCAAGAAACAGTAGCTGCTATGATTATTGTTCTTATTGTTATTTGAAAGAGAAGAGGAGGGTGCTGGGAAGTCCTCTCTTGTGCAGGTGAGGGGACCCAGGCCCAGAGAGGAGAAGGCATGCCCCCACTTTGAGTAAGTGGAGCAACAAGTCTCCAGCTCCCAGGAGCCATGCCCTGCCTCCCTCCCCCAGGGATAGGAGAGGAAGAGGGAGCTGGCTGGTGGTGTTCCCAAAGGACCGTGTCTGTTCCCAGGGGTGAGTCTCCCTGGATGTGGGGGGAGTTTCCCCAAGTCGCCCAGAGAGAACATTACCAGACGGAAGGTGCGCAGCACCGACATGCTTCCCTTCTTGGCGGCGCCCAGCTCCATCAGGCTCACAGTGACGATGATGCAGTCAAAGATGTTCCACCTCTTCTGGAAGTAATAGTAGGGGTCGAAGGCAATGATTTTGAAGACCATTTCAGCAGTAAAAAACACAGTGAAGACCTGCAGATGGAAACAAGGATCCATCTCAGCAGGATCTATGGGGTCAGGACGCAATATCAAATAGGGCAGCAGGAAAGTGTCTTGTTTATAAAATAGCAAATCCTTTTATCTTGTCTTTATTCAGTTTCTATATTATGTGCAGGCTCCCGAAAGATTGGAGATGGGAACACTCAATGTGGCCCATAGAGAAATCTCTGGACCCGTGCTCAGGGAATATGCATTAGAACCCCTGCTTCTGTGTTTCCCTAAGAATGGTGGTAGACGTGGAGTAAGTGGATAATCATCACGATAATAATTATTATATAATTATGTAAATGAGGCATCATTCTGGTTCAGTAGTTTAAAAGCATGGATTGTGGACAGACCCAGAAGCACAGACCCAGAAAAAAATTGCAGCTCCGCCATTTCCTAGCTTGTGCAAGCTTGGACAAGGAATGCATCCTCTAGGCACCTCAATTTCCTCATCTGTACAATGTGCATAAAATGAGATAGTGCATATGCAGTTCTTAGCAAAGGTCCTGGCAGATAGTAATTCATTGATAAATAATAGCTATTAGCAAGAACAATAATAATACATTGTCTCTAATATTCTTTCAGCTCTAGTGTCTTTAATTGTCTTAAACAGGATGGAAGTCTGACAATGAGAGAGGTCAGGACCAGGCTCAGGCCACGCAATAACCAGCAGGAGAGGGAGACAGATAAGGAAGAAAGCAAAGATCAGGGTCAGGCGCTTTTCTCTCATTTGCTCTCATCAAAGCCTCCGGCCGGCCTGGGAAACAGAGGTGACTGCATCCCTTTTACAGAGAAGGGACTGGCTGAAAGTTTAGGTGACTTGCCTGATGCCACAAGACTACAACTGTGTAATTCAAAGAGCATCTACTGAGTGCCTGTTGTAGAGAAGCAGTGTGGTGTGGCAGGGGGTGGGGTTGAGGTCCTGTGCCCTAGAGAGACTCAAGTCAACTCTGGCTCTACCTTCACCAGCTATGCCACCTTGGGCAGGATATTCAACCTCTGTGAGTCTTAGTGCCTTCTTTTGGGCTGTGAGGGTGGCTGATAAACTCATAGCATTGAGTGACATGGAGATAAGACTTATCAAGTCTCGGACTCATCGTAAGCACCAAACAATGCCTGCCTTTCTTTCTAAAAAATGGCGCTGTGCTCTGTCACAGGGGTAAAGCCTTTTCTCTTTCTTGCCTCAACTTCTCCAATGTAAAATGAGGGTGTGAGCTCAGAGGTCTCTTCCATAGGCCCTCTGTAGTCTATGCTGACTTCTTGGAGAATAAGCTCTCCCTTCTCTTTCCATTTCTTCTTTTCACACCAACTTTAAATAGAATGCCACCTCTTAGCTTAGGGGCTGCCAAAAGGTAAGGCATGCTGGTTCCACAGTATCCCAGAACCTACTGGAATCCTTTTTGCATCCCTGGATTTTGAGGGAGGGGGGAGGTTTCTAAGGAAGAGTGGTCACATTTTCTGAGACCCCTCCTTCTACCTAAATCTGCAGCCTACAAGGATTCAGAAGAGCTGGACAGTCCTGATGGACCTAGTCAGCCACCTTTAGTCGGGTGAACACTGGTGTGGAGGACCACATGGTGTAGGGTGAAGACATGGAGGCAAGACCCTGACCTTTCCAGCTTCTGCTGATCATGTGTGCGTGGGTGTACTCTCTTGTTCGTTCTTACGCACATTCCCATACACTCATACACACATGTGCACTCAACATGCACACTCTGTCACACACATCAGCAGGTCCTGAGAGGCAGTTTAGCCCAGGACTTGAGAAGTGTGAGCTCTGGAGCCAGTTGGCCTGGGTTCAAATCTCATTTCTGCCTCTTACTCACCTCTAGGACCTTGGGCAAATTATTTAACCTCCTGTGCCTCAGTTTTTCCATCTGTGAAAGGGAATAATAATAATACCTACCAGGTACCTACTGAGGGTTGTTGTGAAAATACAATGAGATACTCCATGAGAAGCATCTGAGACCATGTCCGGTCTTGAGTACGTGTTCAAATAAAGTTGGCTCTGTTATTATTCCTGTGAGGGGGCACAGGTTGAGGACAGTTGCTTTCCCTCTGAGTCAGACACTTTACTCAGCATGCAGTGAAATCCAGTATGGATTTTATCTTGTTAAAAGAAAATAATACTAAAAATTAATGGAGGAAAATTTAAAGTACCGTCACGTCTAAGCCAGATATGAAAGAAAAGTTCTGACTCCCTGATGCTTTTGTTACAACAGCAATCAGGTTTCCATGTTCCCTCCCTCTCAGTATCTTCCTCTTCCCTCTCCCACTCTTTGTGCCCTTAGACGGCAGCACTGAAAAACCACAGCCACTGTGTTTTGCAGTCATAAAAGCAATAAAATTGGAAGGAAACTTGCAAGTCTGTAGATTGTCTTTAGTTGGGAAAGGGACATTTATCCTCATTTCAAGGTAGAGGCAGGTGAGATCCGGAGAATTCAAGTGGCTGTCCTAAGTTCTGTAAAGGAGGAGCTAGCTGCCCCTAGATCAGGACTGTCTTGGTCCTCTTCTCTGCGCTTGTTCATCCCAAAGCAATTCCCACCAGCTCAGCCTGGTCCTCCAGACTTGACTTCCTGCACTCAGTGTCCACTCATCTCTCACACTGCTCCTCTGCTCTCAGCTAGGTAGATCAACACTCCAACAAATGAGGGCATGCTGCCACACCACCCAAAGCCCCCAACCATGACAGCCTAGGCGATGGCTGCCAGTGCACTCACAATGTTGCCTATCTGGAGCATGGCTTCAAAGGCGGGGCTCATGCCGTGGTGCTCCATGGCCATGAAGACTGTGTTCACCACGATGCACAAGGTGATGGTGAGCTCCGCAAAGGGGTCCGTCACAATCTCAAAGAGAAATGTCTTGAGCTTCACCCACGTGGGGCAGCACTCCCAGATCAGATACTTCTGAGCCAAGCTGGTCAAGCAGGGCGGGCATCTCTGTTCAGACTCCTCGAGTTCTGCATCACAGGTGTGGTCAATGATAGCTGTTAGCCATGTGTCACCTCAGAGCCCCATCCCATGGCCATCCCCGAGACCTTGCCATTACTAATAACTACCACCTCCAATCTCCACTTCAGCACCACCCCCCCCATTACCATTTCCTACTTTTTGAACTCCTTCAGTGTAGCAAGTGCAATCCAGTCTCCGTCCCATTCAGTCCTCCAAACCATGGGCCCTACTCTTTTTAACTGCCCATTGCCTATGTCTTGTCCTTACTTCTCAACTTACCCAGCTTAGATTTCATGTCCACCCCTCTATATACTCCCTTGCAGATACCCTCGATTCCCTTGCCCCTCTCTCCCTCCATTGTACTTGCTTGCAAAACCCCAGCCCTGAATAAACCCCACATGCAGACTGCTCTGCACCTGCACCCAACCAGGTGAACCTAGCTGGAAAAATACACAACCATGCTGACTGGTCCCGCTAGAGATACGTGAGTCCCCGCTTGTCACTGCCCAGAAATCCTGCTGCCTTTCTCCATTTCAGTCCACACCTTCAGTCTCCCAGACTAGCATTTCTCATCTCCTCCAGCCTCCACCTCTCCTTCTCTAAACCTCACTCTCTCTTGATGAGCTCCCTTTGATTCCCTCAGAATGCAGAATCACTCACCAAAGAACTTCCTCTTCTTCCTATCACTGAGTCTCCAAAGAATCTGCGAGTCCATCCCCATGTTCTGCTCCACGCCCACACAGTGCCTGAACTTGCTGTACTCCTCCCCTCTGTGCCGGGGCCCCTCCCTCTCACACCTACTCAAAGCCTGTGTCACCCCCCTCCCTCCCCTCTGGACCATTCCCATCAGCATGTGAACATGCTTTAATTATATCTCCACTTTTAAAAAGGTCTCCCTGGACCCATGTTATCCTTCATCTACTGTCCCCTTAACAGCAAAATTCCTCACATGAGTTTTCTACACTTAATTTTCTCCGCTTTCCCACTTCCTGTTCCCTCCCTGACCCCTAGAATCAGCCCTTTACCCCTTCTAAATTCAAATCCTCAATTTCTAGTCCTCACCTTACTGTGTCTCTCACAGCATTTAACAGAATTTATAATGCTCTCCTTGAAACCTTTTGTCTCTCTGGCTTCCAGGACATCACAATCTCTTGGTTTTTCTCCCATATCAGTGACTGCTTCTTCTCAGTTTCTATTCTTGTCTCCCTCTTCCCTTCCTGCCTCTACACATTGGAGAACTCAAGCATTCTCTCCTTGTTCTCACTTTTTTTTCTCTCTCTAGGTAATCTCATTGAGCCCCATGGCCTTAAAAAGCCATCTCTATGCTGATTCCCCTCAAATTATATGTCCAGTTTCTGATCTCTTCCTTAAGCACCAGGCTCATCTCTCTAGCTGCGTCCATTAAATCTCAACTTAGTTGTGTAACTGGGACCACCCCTGTGGAGGGCAATTGCATAGCTTTAGGTCTGTCTACAAATTCCACTGTAAGACACGCACCCAGCAGATATACCAGCCTATGTGGGCAAAGAGAGATGATGTCCATTGTTTATAATAGTAATAAAAAAGGAAAAAACTGGTAAAGCACGTTATGAAAAAGGATGAGGCAGATTTATTTATGGAGATATAAAAAAACTTTATATATATGTGATATGTGTGTCTGTGTGTGTATTTGTGTGTACGTGTGCTCATAGATGCATAGAATATTGCAAGCAGGACACAAGAGAAACTGGTGAAGTGCACCGGGAGCCTGGGGAGCAGGGAGGATCTTTAGTGGAAGGGAGACATTGTTGTCATTGTCTACACATGGTAGTGTTTGACCATTTTTTTGCTATATGCATTTTTTTTTCCAAAAGAAATGGGTTTATAGAAATAAGCATATGCTCCCAAATTCTGCTAACAGTTTCTTTTTCCCATAGGTCATTAGAAAATTTATATGTGGTCAAATTTATCAGTGCTGTTCTTTATGATTTCTTGCTTTCATGCTTTGCAAATAAAGCCTTTCTCACTGTGAGATTTGGAAAAAATCTATGTTTTCTTCTAGTTCTTTTGTAGTTTCACCTTTTTCATTTAAAATTTTGGTGCATCTGCAGTTTATTTTGAGTATGGAGTAAGATATTGATCCAGTTAATTTTTTCCAATATCTGATTATTTATATCAACACTATTTATTGCATAATACCTCACTTCCCAAAGGATTTGAAATTTCATTTTTGTCATAAGTTATTCCCATATATGTCCATATATTTTCATATGCATATACATAATCATGTGTCCATTTTTTTCCATAGATCAGACTATTTATTTTCACTATCATACTGTTATAATGACTTACTGTGGATTTATAATCTAAAACATTTGGTCAAATAAAGTAAAAAAATGAGAAAAATAATCGTGGCTCATATCATAGACAAAATGCTAATTTCATTACTAAATAAGAACTCTTAAAAATCAATGAGAAAAAGACCAACCCAATAGAAAAACAATCAGATAGTTTCTGAAAAGAAAATTCAAATGGTTTGTAAATATTTGAAAAGATTGTCAACAATACTTAAAATGAGAGAAATGCAAAATAAAACTGTACTGAGATATTATTCTCACTGATCAGAAAAGACAAAACAGTCTAAAAATCATGTTCAGGAGGGTGTGGGTTGAAAGGCAATATCATCTATCGCTTGGGTGGGTAAAAATTTTTACATTTATGGAAAGTATCCACCATCTTTCAAAATTAAAAAGGCATACCCCCTTTGACAAAGCAATTTCACTTCAAGGCGTTTAACCTATGGTTAAACCTCTACATCTAGAAAGTGATGTATTGACTGCAGAGTTTACTTCCCATCAAGAGTAGATTGGTTAAATAAATTATGGTACATCCATACAATGTAATACTAACTGTTATCTGAAAGCATAAGGGTACTTATGTAGAATGATTTTCAAAATACATTAATTGAACAAATTGTGGTACAGAATAGTATATATGATATGCTACCATTTGCAAGGAATAAAAAGGGCTATATATTTTTGATTGAACATACATAGAATATTTTTGGAAAGAAACACAAAACAACTGGTTTGAGTATTGTTTCTGGGGAAGGGAACAGGGTGGACAGAGGGATATTTCTTTTTTATATATGCCTTTTTTCATATGCCCTTTTGTACCTTTTAAATTCTGTGTAATATATTGCCTATTCAAACAAAAATGTTCTAAATAAAAATTTGATACAGAGATTCTATTTAAAATTGTGGAGTAAAAAATGTGCTGCCCTTTCTACTTCCAGAAATCAACAAAGGCGTCAAGGAGACTGAGAAATAAAAATGCAAACTCTTGGCAATGATTTTCTGGATTTCACACCAAAAGCAAAGGCAACAAAAGCAAAAATAAACAAGTGGGACTATACCAAACTAAAAAGCTTCTGCACAGCAAAGGAAACCATCAACAAAATGAAATGTCAACCTACCGAATGGGAGAAAATATTTGCAAATCATATATCTAACAAGGGGTTATTATCAAAAATATATAAAGAACTCATATAACTCAATAGCAAAAAACCAAAATCTAATTAAAAAATGGGTAGAGGAACTGAATAGAATTTTTTCCAAAGAAAACATACAAATGGCCAACAGGATATAAAAAAGTATTCTACATAACTAATCATCAGGGACACGCAAATTGAAACCACAATGAGCTATCACCTCACACGCATTGGAATGGCTATTATGAAAAAGACAAGACATAACAAGTGTTGCCAAGGATGTGGAGGAAAGGGAACCCCTGTGCGTTGTTGATGGGAATGTAAATTGTGCAGCCACTATGGAAAGCACTATGGTCGTTCCTCAAAAAATTAAAAATAGAACCATCATATGATCCAGCAATCCCACTTCTGGCTATACATCCAAAGGAAATGAAAACAAGATATCAAAGAAATATCTGCACTCCCATGTTTATTGCAGCTTTATTCACAGTAGCCAAGATATGGAAAAAACTGAAGTGTCCATCAATGCATGAATGGATAAAGAAGAAGTGGTATATATATATATATGCACACACACAATGGAGTCTTATTCAGTCATGAGAAAGGAGGAAATCTTGGTGTTTGCCCTCAACCTTGAGGGCATGATGCTAAGTAAAATAAGCCAGACAAAGACAAATACTGATACTGCATGATATCACTTATATGTGGAATCTAAAAAAAAAAAGTTGAACTCGCGGAAACAGAGAGTAGAAAAGTGGTTGTTAGGAGCTGGAAGGTGAGGGAAATGGGGAGAGGTTGGTAAAAGGATACAAACTTTCAGCTAAAAGATGAATAAGGTATGAGAATCTAATGTAAAACATGGTGACTATAGCTGATAACACTGTATAATTGAAATTTGTTAGGAGAGTAGAACTTAAATGTTCTCACCAAAAAAAAAAAAAAAAACATAAATACATGAGGTGATGAATATATTGATTAACTAGATGGGGGGAGTCCTTTCACAATGTATATGTATATCAAATCATCACAATGTATACTTTAAATATCTTACAACTTTATTTGTCAATTATACCTTAATAAAACTGAAAAAAATCTTCCCAATTAAAAAAAAAAAGAATGTGCTGCCCCTTTTACTTCCAGAAAGCTCCAAAGGCATCAAGGAGACTGAGCAAGAGAAATGCAAACTCTATTTTTGATCAAACTAGGTAACACCTGTAAACTCAAATAGTAAGTTATGTTCAAAGGCTATCAAATGCGGCACGGGTCAATCAGGGTGCAGGAGGGTGTTCTGGAGGGGCGCTGGAAACTATAGAGATCAAAACTGGCAAAGCATAGCTCTCTAAAGAAGTTAGTATGTCCTGGGATCAAAATCAACACACTCCAGTTGAAACAAAAGCAGGAGCTTCCCTGGACCTATTTTGCACCTAAAAAGCAGCACAGGAAGTAGGACCGAATGAGGAATCTTGCAGATACGCCATTAGGTCAGGAAGCAGCCTGTCTGTGAGGCAGGACAGGAAAGAGACGCAGCCTTGTAAACAGCCTTAACTTTGCTGATCTTGACTGTCTGGGGAGACACCAGAGGCTAAAAGAATCACGCAGTTGCTGGCTTGCAACGTGATCATAGTTTCTCCCCAAAAGAATCTCCTGCAAAAAGCTAATCCAGAAAGAACTTTCCTCCTTTCCTTCTTTACAATTAGAGATGTCCCTTCTCCTACTAACAGCCAATGTCTCCACTCATGCGGCCTCTCCTGCCACTTCAGGAATTTATTGAATATTTCCTCTCTTTCCTTTATCTTCAGTCCTTCCCATTCTCACAGATCCTCCCGCTTAGCAAGTAAATATGCTTAAAAAAACCCACACAGGAAAACCAAAAAACCTTCCTTCAACTCTACTTACACCTTAGTGTTATTTTACTATCTCCTCCCCTTCACAGGCAAACTTCTTGAAAAAGTTGTCTGTATACTATATCTCCAGTTCCTCACCTCTCACTCACTCTTCAACCCCCTCCAATGTGGCCTCTCTCTACTTCCCTACTCCACTAATCCTCTCTTGCTCAGATCACCAAAGACGTGCATGTGACTAAAGCCCTTGGACTCTTTTCAGGCTTGATCTTACTTGGTCTTTCTATAGCATTGCCTCTTTTGACCTTTCTCTTCTTCCTGAAGGAACTTATACTCTTGGCTCTGCGAGGTATTCTTTTTGGTCTTCTCGCATTTCTAGGCATTCATTCTCAGCCTCCTCTACTGGCTCCATCTCTTCTCCTCAATCGTTAAACATTGTAGTTTCTTAGAACTCTGTCCCAGACCTTATTCTCTTCTAACGTGATTCTCTCTATGTCATCTTATCCACTTGCACCATTTCAAAATTACTACGTATATTCAAACTGCTTTCAAATATGTATCTCAAGGCCACCCTCGTCTTCTAAGTTCTAGACCCATTTATCATAAAGCCAGCTTCCTACTGGACATGCCTACCTGACTGTCTCAAGGGCTCCTGAAACCCAATATGTCCCACACTGAACTCATGATCTTACCCTCTCATCTTTCCCCAGTGAATCCCTCTGCTCCCTCTAAAGTGTTCGCTTTATGAGTCTTTGCACCGGCATCCCTTCAGTTGCTTACACCAGAACCATGTGACCACCAAGTCCTGAATCTTATGCCCCTTAGGTAGCTCTCAAATCCTCCCATTTCCCATCATCCCCACTGCCACTGCCCCAGAGTCCAGGCAATGCCGTCTCTCACCTGGCTTCTGCCTAACTGGTTTCCCTGCTAATGCTCTGTCCTTCTTAGTTCCCTTCTCTACACAAATTCAGAGTAACCTTTATAAAATGCAAATGTAGCTCCCCTGCCTTCAATCTTTTAATGGCACCTCACTGCTTTTAGGATGAAGTCCAAAACCCTTAATATGATGTAGAAAGTTCTGTGGGTCTGGCCCCAGTCCATCTCTCTAGCCTTATTTTGAGCCCCTCTCCTTGCTCTCTATGCTCCAGCGACATCAGCCTTTTTCATTTCTTCAAATGTTATGCTCTCTTCTGCTGCAGGAATTTTGCTGTCTTTTCTGCCTGGCATACTTCCCTAACCCCAGGCTAGCCTTACCGTATTTCCCTTAGCATCCTGCACTTCTCCTTCAAGACACTCAGCACCTGGTAATAACTCACTTCCTGTCCTTCTCTCCCACTCAGCATGAGGGCAGAGACGGGGCTGTGCTCACTGCTGTGCTCCTGCTTATGGTCTTCTGGTTTGGACAACTGTCAAGTCTTAGCTTGTATGCCAAGGATAGGTGGTTCATGTGCCCTGAGCTCAGTGAATTACCAAGTTCTTACTAGCTTGGGCCAAACTTTCTCAGGCACAATCATCCCCAAAGAGGTAGACTTTGTAAATCCTATCACAACTCTGACAGCATCAAGCATCCTTCATGTATTCCATGGATGTAGTGGATAGACTGTCCAACCGGAGAAGATCACAGGTCATCTGTCCTATGCTCAAAAAACTTTGACCTCTTTGACCTAACCTAAGGACATCTTTACCCAGATTCTCTTAAAAATATCAATGTTTCTCCTGCCTTTCCTAGTCTTCTCTCCCAGAATCTTCCTTGAGAGAAAGTCTTTCCTACCTCAGGATATCTGATCATTCCTTATTCTCTTCCTCTTCATCAGTTCAGGTCATTATAAATTAGCATCACCCTCCCCCAGCATTACCTTTATTCATCACACTCCTTCACTATTCACTCAAGAACTGTTTGTTGAGTGCCTACCATGTGCCATGCACTGCTCTTCTAGGAACTGGAAATCCAGTTGCGAGCAAAACAGACACATGTCTGTCCTCATGGAATTTACAACCTTGTGAATAACAATAGCCAACATCTGCTGAGTATTCCCTGTGTGCCAGTCACAGATCCAAGCGCTTTACTTATGCTAACTCATTTAATCCTCACAAAACACCACAAGATAAGTACATTTTCACTATTTTACAGGTGAGAAAACTGAGGCACAAAGCAGTTAATGGAGCTCCAAGGTTGCACAGCTTACCATAAGGGGCAGAGCCGGAGTGCAAACCCAGGCAGTCAGGTTCCAGGGTCTGTGTTCTCAACTACTACCCTCTGTTGCCTCTCATCCATCTTGAGACTTCTTTTGTTCTTACCTAAATTGGGGTGTGTTTAGGACACTCATTTGGTTCATTCCTTTCTCATTCCTGCAAAATGCACTGCATTTACTGTTCGTCTGTCTAGAACTCTCTCTCCCAGGTTCTCACAAGGCTGATTCCCTCACTTTATTCAGATTTCTGGTCTCCTTAGAGAGAATGGCCTTCTGCAACCACTATATGTAAAATAGCCCCTTCTGCAGCCCCCTATTCTCTATCTTCTTCCCTATTTTATTTTTTCTCCTACTTCTTATCACTACCTGAAAATCTGTTTGTATTTGTCATCTGTACACCCTGGCCCCAGGATGTGGATTCCATGAGCACAGCACAGGCTTCTATCTTGTTCACCACTGAATCCCCAGCACCTGGAACCATGCCAGACACATGGCAGGTGCTCAGCAAATGTTTGTTGATGGGTGAAGAAATGAACACAGAGGGAAGGAGGAAGCTTGATAATTCTGAGGAATAAATGAAAAAGCAAGCTGTTTGTATTTAATGTTTGCTGTTTGATGGCTAAAAGAAAAAAACAAAAACAAAACAAGCAACCCACCTGTTCAACAAAAAACCATGGGCACAGCAGCATGGTTAAATTCTACACAGCCGTGAAAAATGTTAAGCATGCAGACACTATTCCAATGAAAAGTGATTATTAAATAAATATCAATGAGGAAAAATCATGTAAGAGTATGTGCACACTGTTGTTACTGGAATGTGTACACATTTCTCAAAACACAAACTCTGGTATGCAAGAAGTGTAACTTAAGCGTTGCTTTTCCCTATAATAGAATTCAATTTATACTTCAAGTTCCCAACCTGGGGACTCTGTTTTGGTTAATTTAATGTCTGCTTCCACTTTGTTGTCTGAGGGGGTGTCTGAGTTCTGGGGCGCTCAAAGGTGGTGGGGTTGAGCTGGTCCTTAGTCATTGCCAGGTGTATTTACTTGAGTCATCATAGTTCCCACCTGGTCTCTGGTGGGAAAGCCACGGAGACTGCTGTTCCCTCTTTGCCTCTCCAGGTTCCCTTTTTGGCTCTCACTCATTTTCTTCTGTAGCCTTCATTGGGGGTGAGGTCATCATCCAGCTACTCTCCTGTTGTGCTGGGGCCACAGGCCCCTCTCTGAGGCTGCCCCAGGGCTTCTCTACCAGGTACCTTACTGGCCCATTCTACTCTACAGTTTCTGTGCCATACTGGGCATGGGGGTCTCTTTCTAAGGCTTGCCACCTCTGGCTTCACCTAGAAAGTAGGGCACAGATTGGCTCTGTTTCAAATCCCTCAAACATTTTTCTTTTGGTTTCTCTTGTCTACCTTGCTCTCCCTTGCAGTTAGGATTCAGCCCAGGCTGGGAGGAGAGCACACAGGCCCCCTTCTCAGGAACAACCAACATCCAAGCTCCCTTCTCCCTCCTCCAGCCCATGACATTTTAAACATGTCTAGGGGAGATAAATAACTGGATATGACTAAGGCCATATTTTCCATATCCCAAGGCAAAATAAAACCTGGATAAGAAGACAGGCCTTATACTCAGGGAGAAGAGAATGCAGATCTTTGGAAACTTGAATGTCAGGTGGCCATGACCCAGTGCCATTCTTTTCCTCCACCCTTAGCTTGGTGTAAGCAACTGGAACTTGGACGCATCCCTAGGGATACTGAGTAGATTCCCACTTGATTGATGGAACCTTGAATTAACAAGGATTTGGGTAAATTAATCGATTAATTTACTTAAATTGCCTTCCAATGCTCAGCATAATGGGGGCTTGAGACAGAAATTAAGTTATAACCGTAAAAGTTACAGCCATCAGAAACATCAGGATAATTTTGCCATGTTTGAAAATGAAAGACTATTAAATTTATATATCTGAGTGGTAGCTTGAAATTCTCTGGTGCCTGCCAGATCACTTCTTAAAATCTAGTTTTGTGAATACATATGAAGCAGATGTTAATTTGAATAAAAGATGAACTCAGGCATTTCATTCATTGGATTCTATTGTTTTTGAAAAATTATCCACATTAAAAAAATTGATAAAGGGTGATGGAGCCAAGGGCATAAAAAAGAGGAGTATTAGGATCCCAGGGCACAGAGATGCGTGCCCATTGACACAGGTTTGGGGCATTCCCTCTGCTGCTCATGTGAAGACTCATCAGGACATAACGGATGGACATTCCACTGAGCAGTACTTACCCTCGAGGATGGAGGTCATGATACTGACAACACTCATTGCCCTTTGGACTTGGAAAGGTTCATTCAAGTATTCTGCTGATAAGAAATTCTTCTTTTGTCCTGCATCAAGTGCCTGCTGGGACACAAACAGAGTCAGGACACTCCTCCAACCTGAAGTCTTCAGTGACAAAGACAGATCACTCAGCCTCTTATTGGCCAGTCTCATGGGATTGTGAGCTGCCCAGGGAAGTTATGATCCTCTCCTTGGAGTCACGCTTGGAGAAACAGGCTACTGCTTGAACTTGGGGTAAGAGCTCAAGTGTGAGGACCAGGATGCAGAGTTAGGGTGCAACCAGAGCATATGTTTGTGGCTAACAGAGGGACCTGGGCTCACCTGAGGTCCTACAAACTCCTGCCCCAGGATAGGTACCTGGGCACCAGGGTGGGGACTGGGCTGCCTCCAGGCTCCCTGAGGTTTCTACCAAAGGGAAGTGACAGCTGCAAGAGCAGCAGGCCGGGCAGTCATTATGAGACTTCCTCTGGGCTGTACCTATGATGTTACACAGAATTCCTACTCCACGATAGGCTTTCTTGACCTCCCTTCCAATAGGCCCATTCCCCACGCAATGCACAACTCCGTTCCAATTCCACCCAGTCACTTTCTGAGGGAATATTTGTGTGTGTTGATTGTCCAGTTTTAGTTGTCTGACACAATCCTTTTGACCCTTCCTCTTTGGACCTTCACCGGAAGTTCTGTCTGGGCTCTGGGTCAGGCCCCTACCTCTAGTCACACCCAGCCCCTGGATGTGGGGAATCCAAGGCCCACAGCAGCTGATTCAGCTCTGCACAAACCATTCAGAATCCAAATTCAGGAAGCATCTATTGAGCAACTGCCATAGGCGAAGCTCATAGGTATGTAGTAAGCACTTAGTCCATATAAAGAAGGTTTAGAAAGTTTTCAACCATGAGGACTCAACAAAAGATACTCACAGCTGCTGTTGCTGCTTGTCAGACATATGTATATAAATGTAGGCACTTTATTATTCTATTTAGCCCTTCAGCTATTTAGAAACCTTTTTATAAGGGGAGACATGGAGGCTTGAAGAATTTAAGGGAGTTGCTACAGGACTCAGTTGGTAAATGGCACAGCTGTGATTGAAACCCAGGTCCATGGGACATGGAAGGGCTTAAAGAGTTTATCTTGCACAAGTCAAATACTTTAACTAAAATGAATCAAGGTCAGAATATCTAGGAAAGTGGTAGTCTGGGGAGCAATAATGAGGTTTCTTGAATGAGGCATTTTCTAGAGTGTTCAAGCACCTCCTGCAGGCTGGCTTTGACTTTAGCACTGTGCTGGTGATTCTCTGTGGCCTTTGGAGACCTGCTCTCCACCTTCTCTGCCCTGTTCTGTGCCTGAGGAGGGTGACCTGTGAAAACTGCATCACGCTCACCTTCTAGTTCTGGTGAGGTTTGGCTGGTGGGAGGCACAGATAGGAGATTAGAAACTGGAAGGAGAAGGAGTCAGCTATCTGTCACCTGGTTTCTTCCCTGCTGGGCTGTGGCTGGGCTGTGGCTGAGTTGTGGCCAGGATCCTCCACCTGAGATCACAGATTCTGTCTGGCCACCTCTCACACACAGCTACAGCTCTTGCTGGGTTCTGGTTCTGGTCCTTTCCCTCACCCCCTAGCCTAGGCACATAACAGCTTCTCACTTTTGCTAGTCTCTAGGTGCCTCACTGTCCCTTCTTAGTTCCAGAGTCCAGCGCACACCTCTGTAAATACTTCAATAAACTCTCTCCCCTTGCCCATTGAAGTGGTTCATCTGTTTCTTGCTGGGACCCTGAATCACATGACAACCAATCAGAGATGGAGCTGAGGTAACTCTGTAGGACTTATCCAAGTCAGTAGAGCCATATAATGGTCAGTTCACCAGTCTGTTTGCAAACTGCTCTCTGTCCTTGGCTAGCAAGAGAGGGCAAATGAAAAACACTAGAAGCATCATTACTGAAACTGGAGGGAGAGCTCAAATTAAATCACAGCTCCCAATCCAATGAGGAGTCCCTGGTTTGCCATTACATTCTGTGATTATTCTATTAAGAGTGCTAGCCAGTTAGTCACTGTTGCCTAATTTGTGCATTTTGGCAAGTTATCTCTGGGTAAAGCAAGGATTACTTTGCTTCTGCTAAGATCTATCCAGGGCGTCTCCCAGGATTTCTCTGAGTCCCATTTGCCAAGCCCAGGGTAGTTGTCACAGAACTACAGGCAGGTAGAGAAGAACTTTCAAATTTTCTCCTGCTCATCCAGGGAGCAAGCAGGCCTATCTCTAAAGCAATGATATGGAGAGAGGACAGAGAAACACTGGAAAAAATATGGGATTACCTGGAAAATAATCCATATCACTGTACTGCAAGGTAAGCCAGAAAACCTGTTTGACCTCAGTTAAACCCAGTCTCTCTCTCTGGGTCTCACCAGTGCTGTCTGTAAAATGGGAGTAGGTGGGAGGTATTGGGCAGAGTGATGTCTAAAGGACCCTTCCATGGGTGACGCTCAAGGCTTCTTGGCCAGAGGCCTCTAGCTGGAGGGCAGCCCAAGAGAGTTGGAATATTCACAAACTCACCGAGACTTCGATGGCTCCAGGGGCAAGCTCACTAGCGGGCAGTGTGGAGTGTCCATCTTCTCCATGCCCTGAGCTAGGGTTGGGAGGTTGAGGCAGTGGACTCCCAGGGAGGGGCCCTTGCTGGCTGGCACCCCTACCCAGCAGCAGGGAGCCCCGACGGCTTTCACAATCTCCGGGAAAGGCTCCATCATCTGTGACCCCATCAGGGAATGAGACATCTTGGCCAGGGGCCCGGAAATGGAACACACTGCCATGGCTAGCCCGGCGTCTCCCAGAGGTAAGGCCTAGGAAAGACTGGACATTGCCCCAGAGGAGCAGGAAAGAAGACAGGCTGGAAGCTCAGCGCGTCCCTCCACCCACTCCCATTTCCCTGCCCTTATTCTCATGACTTTCCAGTAGAAAATTAAAGACAGATCTAAAGGGTATTCTAGGTAAACATGAGTAGAGAACAAGGAAAAGAATATTCTTGACATAGCCTGGAAAAAGGGCAAGAGAGATGAGATTACGGTGCTTAGGATCAGCAAATAGATCATGAAGGCCAAGGGCATGTCAGAGGACTACCTTGTCACTCAGATGGGTCATAGTTCTGGACAAAGCTATCTCAAATTCCCTGCTCCGCATGCAAAATTATAACCTAAGGAGACTGTTATGCACACCAGTACTGGAACAAGCTTGGTAAATGGTTGTTGAATGAATGAGTGCACTTTATTGTCTGAAAATTAGGTTCTACAATTCATTAGATCCAACCTATGCATGTGTGAGAGTTTGTGTTGCAAAGGAGGAGACAAGAGCTTTATAACGTAATGCGCTTCCAGGATCCCTTGAGGCAAACTTTGAACAGTTAACAATGGGGAGATTGAAGAAAGCATAGCAGCCTAATTTCCTGGAAGAATAATGCCATTCCTCTAAATCAATAAACATTTCCCATCAAAATCTTCCTGTGAGGGAACTGTGTAGCTTACAGTTGCCAGAGGAAAGGAGCTAATTTCATAGGCTCAGAAACCCTAAAATATGTTGGGTTCATTAGTTCCCATGACTACTATGGGAACCTGACCATAACCAAGTTATCAATTCTGTCCTCAGGTCATATAAAGTATATCTAAAATCTAAACATTGACGTCCCACCAAACTCCAATAATACTGCTGAATTTTTTCCCCCTTCCTTAATTCCTTTTATTTACTAAACTACAAAAGTTGGGACGTCTTGTCAATTAGAGTCCATCCCACAGAACTGAAGTTTTCTTTCTTGATAATTTGGAGCCCAATCCTGTTCAGCAATCATCATTGCAATCTCTATATTATAAAGTGAGCACTCTTTGCCTAGAATATATGCCCAAGGACTATGGAACTCATAAAAATCCATGAATCCTTCCCACTTTTATAGCAAAGAAGGAGAATTGGCAAATCCTTGTTAAAGATGGGACAATTGAGTTATTTGCACTTGGGTACTAAGCAAACTAACGAAGAAACTAAGAAGAAAATTTGGGTCCCATATTTGACAGGCCGTACCTCCTCGGCCACCAATTAACATTTCAGAATTAACCTGCTTGACAAAGGGTGGGCAATGACCTCTGAATCTAAGTATTAGATTTGCCTTAAAATGCATCATCCAGGCAGGCCATCTGGTTTCCCGCCAAACCTCTGCTGTGTCTCTCCTAGGTGCTACCCCAAACCTTTCTCTTATTACTGCTGGTCAGAAAATGGTTTTATATAAAAACTGCCTATGGTCTATTTACCACATGAATACACCTGGAGAAAGAGGAAGGGAATGCCTTCTTGAATGGACTCCACTTAATCAGTTAGCATTAAAGAAGTGCCCAAACCGTGCCTCCCTGTCTATGTACGTGTTCTTCTTTCTGCCTGGAAAATACTCCTCCCCAAACCCTTCCAGTCCTCAATTACTGGAGGAATCCTTACTCGCTATTTACTATTCATTTCAATTATCCCCTCCTCCAGGAAGCCTTTCCTGATATACCCTCCACCCCCATAAGAGTGGATGTTTCCTTTTCTATTCCCAAAACACCATGTATGTCTCCCTATTACTGTATTTAACATATAGCTGTTTTTATATCTGCCTCCTCCACCCAAATGGAAGTCCTTGGGAAATGGACCATGTTTTAGTCATCTGTTTATACCAAGCACCTAGTATTGTTAATTAACAAGACACAGTTCCTCTTTTTCTCCTGTGAAGGTAAGCCTAGTTGGAGAGATAAGCACACACACCAAACAGTTATTGGACATCCAGGTGCGAACCTATGTGGGGCTAACTGAATGGGGGAAATTAAAGACCAATTCAGAGTGTCATTGACATTTCCATGGAAGCTGTGATTCATTCTGACCTATGATTTTCAGAACCCTAGTCAAATCTCCTCTGAAACATCTTCTGAACTGTGCCCTGTGCATGCCTGGTGCTGCTCAAAAGAGGCAGAACAAGGAAAGAAAGGGCGTAGACTCGGATAGATGCTGAAGTGTGAGTATCACTGAGGCCAGTGTGCATGTGAGCATACCTGTGTACGTTTATGCACACATAAATCTGGAGGTGTAGCAATAGTATTCCAAAAAGTAGAACATTTTTCAGATGAGCACAGGAAAAGAGACTAAGAGGGAAGTGAGTGTCAGAAGGCCTGAAAAATAGCCATGATGGTCCCCTTTCCTGTACTATTAGTGCAGGAAGTACTCTCTACAAAGGTCTTATTATCTCTAAGGCCTGAGGAAAGGGCATAATTGGGGTACACAGGACTTTCAAGGGAGAGGAAGGTGGTGGAGGAAACTTTGTGAGTACAGGGGATCTTGGAGTGGGAGGTAGAAAGTTACGATGGTGGGCAGAATTGCTACAGGGTCTGAAGTGAGGTACTGAAATTGTTCCTAGGCTGGATTGTATCACAGAGATGAGTGCTGTGTTCTTCTGTGCCGATAATAGGTGAGAATTTGAGCTGCAGGGGCTGAGGCATGAGGTCAGAAAGAAGCTTGTAAATAATTTCAGTACCATGGACAGCGACCACCCCCCCCAGCCCCGCCCTGCTCCAGAATTGCAGATAAGAGTGTCAGAAGGAAGATGACCCTTGATGTCCGCAGGTCCACAGACACCTCAAGGTCAGAATGTCCAGTGTGGGCTCACCATCTTCCCTACAAACCTGGGTTCTTCCTCAAGTGCTCCTGTTAGAATCACCACTCATCTAATTACTGAATCCACGGGGTTGGCCCCGTGGCTTAGCGGTTAAGTGCGCGCACTCCGCTGATGGCGGCCGGGGTTCGGATCCCCGGCGTGCACCGACGCACCGCTTCTCTGGCCATGCTGAGGCCGCGTCCCACATACAGCAA
Source organism: Ceratotherium simum simum (assembly GCF_057802395.1). NCBI lineage: Eukaryota > Metazoa > Chordata > Mammalia > Perissodactyla > Rhinocerotidae > Ceratotherium > Ceratotherium simum. The sequence goes on from NC_141904.1 coordinate 41,840,979, forward strand.
CTAGAAGGCTGTGCAACTATGACATACAACTATCTACTGGTGCTTTGGGGGAAAAAAAATAAAAATAAAATAAATAAATAATTACTCAATCCTGAAGCCTGGGAGTCATTTCGAACTCCTCTCTCTTTTTTACACATTCCACAGTCTCAATCTTGTTGCTTCCTTCCCACCCCATGAGTCTTTATAATTCACCCCCTTTTCCCATCCATACTGCCTCTGTCCTAGTTTAGACCACTGTGGTCGGGGGCCGGGGTCTGGATTACTTAAATGTCCTCTTAATCTCTTTGTCTCCAGCTCTTTGCCTGCTACGAACCTCTTTCCACTTCAACCTATTGTTCATGGAAGCTGCCAAGATAGGTAATCTTTAGAGCATAAACCTGAACCCCTTACCCTCCTGCGCTGTTTGTAAGACTCAGATTGGGGTGATTTGTTGTCATCTGTGGAGCTCTCTGATACCCTTGGCTTCATTCTGTGCCTTCTGTCATTGGCATTTTTGGAGGCTAAAGGTGATCCATTGTAGGATTGGAGAGAGGCTGTGTCAATCCCCAGTGCTGCCAGCATCTGAAGAGAGAGAACAGCAGCTTCAGCCGATAGTATCTAGTTGAGCTCAGCATAAATGTGCTCCCCAGACACGGGGTGTCACAGAGGTGACGGTGTCTGAAACAGAGGAGGTCAGGATTAGGATCTGGGTGGTAGTGGGATTGAGACATGGCATGAAGAGCCACCTCTGTGTCACCTCCCTCATTCCCACCTTGCAGTAGACCCTATTGATGCCTTGCCCAGATCCCTTTTACCAGGTCAGTGCACTCATCTCCAGCTGCTTGAGCATTAGCTGCTAATGGACAACAGCTACAGTATTCTGCAGAAAATTTTCTTTGACTACATTTGGCTGGGGCAGGTGTGGGGATACAAAAGGCCAGCTCCCTTGTCTCAAGGTAAGGCTAACTCTGTGGTATAAGTCATGCCCCAGAGCTCCCCATAGGATCAGGCTGAAGATAGTCTCTGCTGAGGCCACATTCTTATGCAATTCTTCCCCTGTCCCATCCTGCTTCCTTCACTCTCCTTCTCCTGAGAGCACCCCTCAATAAATCATTTGCATGAGATCTTTGCTCAGGTTCTTTTTTGAGAAAACCTGCCTTAAGATGGTCCGTGAGATAAGACGACTCTTCCCACAGTTCCCTAGAATGACAGCCTTAATCTAAATGGCTGATCCAGTCCTCTGCCCAAGAATGTACAGCATGCAACAGACTTCACAAAGCTTTCACCCCTCACAGACCTCTTGCTCCTTCCGGAGCGTCTCAAGGGCCTCCTGGAACTTCTTTTCCTTGGCTTCAATTTCATCGATGGTTGCCTGGTTCTGCTCCTCATATGCCATGGTGACCACAGCCAAGATCAGGTTTACCAGGTAGAAGGACCCCAGGAAGATGACAATCACAAAAAAGACCATATATATTTTCCCAGAAGCCCTCAGCGTCTGCAGATTCAAGAGAAAGAAGAGAATTATGTACCCAGAGTACAAGGGTCCCTGATGTTGTCAGGCTCCTCCAGGAAAAATGTAGACATGTGGCTGACCCCCCAGCCTCCAACCAAGTCTGTATGGGGACATGCAGATCAATACCTGCTGGTAGAGTCGTTCCCATGAATCCTGTGTCATGAGGCGGAACAGTGAGAGGAAAGCCCAGGCAAAGGAATCAAAGCTGGTGTAGTTAAAATCTGGGTTGTCAGATGTTTTAAGGCAGAAATAGCCTTTAGGGCAGTGGCTGCAGCAAAAACAGAGAAGGTTGTCAATTGCACAGCCCCCTGTTTATTGCGGGTAAGGCAGCCCAGGGCTGCAGGAAGACCACAGGGTTTGAAGTCAAAGATGGGCCTTCCTCTTATTAGCTGGATGACCTTGAACACTTAGTCTCTTTTGGTCTCATTATATGGGACCATCGCCCAAATGGTCACATTGCCCATTAGATGGGGATGATAATACTTTCACTTCAGAGTTTCATGCAAAGAGGAGTGGCCTGGAGAAGGCCAGCTGACTGCCCAGACATGACCCACTAAGGTAGTAAGCTCTTTGCAAGTTCACACCAGGGGAAGGACAGTCAGTATCAACAGTGCAGACTTAAAACCTGAGCCAGTTGGCATCAGCTGCAGAGTTGTCTATCAAAGGATGACTCACATTAGCCAAATCCACTGACCAATTATACATAACAATGAAAACGACACTTTCCACTTACTGAGCACTCACTGTGTGCCTCTCTCTCCTAAGTGCTTTACAAACACTATAATTTAATCATCTCAACAATCCTTTTTTACAGATGTGGAAGCTGAGGTTCAGAGAGAAGAAATCAGTTGCCTAAAACCACACAGATGCCAATGTATTTATTTAAAAGGAGAAATATAACTGTCAAGCAGCCTGTGAAGACTGACCTATGAAGGAAGGCCAAACTGAAGATGACTGCTTGGTGAGTACTGGGTTGGGGGTGACGGACTCATCTCTCTCTTATAATAAGGGGGTAAGTTGACATCAAGAAGTATCTCCAAGCTCAGGGTATGTGAGGTGCTCTCATGCATTCCAGTGGGATGGCCTGGCTGAAAACACGGTCACGTGTTGTTTACAGTTGGGAGTGCTACTACTCCAGGATTCCTCCACCAACACCGACTTCTGGGGCTGTCTTTATTCCAGACATCCGTGCAAACACACAATCCTGGGACCCATACAATTAACTAGGGTCCCGGAGACTTGATTATAATCAATCCCAATTCTGTTTCTAATCTTGTTTGGAGATGTGTGAATTCCCAGGCTCTGTAGATCCACATTTAAAGGCAGTCTCTTGGTTTGCTCTCCCAAGGAACTTGTCAACCCATTACCTATGTTACCCATTTCTATGTCTTCCACAGAACCCCCTTACAGCTGTTCCACATCAACAGCTAACTGCTCTGAGAGTTAAATGAGCCCACAGTGCAAAACCTCTTGCATGGTGCCTTCAGCATAGTAAATATTATGTGTAAAATGCAAATTAAAATTCCTGCTGTTTTTAACCTGATGCTACCAAAAGGATGGACTGAAATAATACATGTGAAAGAAAGTTGACAATCATCAAATATTTCCTAGTACGTGTTCTCCACCTTGAGATCTCAGACTTTCCTCCCACAGTGCCTCTGGTCAGCGTGGGCTTTGCTCAGGGCTCAGGCTTCTCTGCAGCCCAGCACAGGACACAGCTTTGGTGTTCACAGCCTGCCCTTCAGGGCTCACTCTGCCATTGTCCTGAGCTGACCTCTACTTACCATCCAAGTCCTATCCACTCCTTCACCTCCTGGCCAGGATGTCTGGCCTCTCTTGGAGCTGGGAGGGGGCATGAATGGATCCTACAACTTTACTACGGACTGCGCTTGGGCTACTCTGGAGCCATCACCTTGAGAAATGCCATTATCCAGACAGGCAAAGGACACTGAGGGGGCCCTCGGTTTAAATTTAAGTCAAAGGCAAATGAAAACTGACATGGGAACAATCCTCTCCCTGAGCCGAGGGACCAAATGCCAAGTGCATTTGTGAAGAAAGAGGCCAAGGACCCTACGTTGATCAAATTCTCCTGTTTGTCCCCACTCCTCAGCTCTATCTGAGATTGTTTTCCTAGTGAGTTGAGTAAGGCAGAGCTCCATAAAGGTCTCACCCAGCTCCACTTGGGCAATATGGCTGTTAGCCACTCAGGGAGTGGGGTTGTGTGGGCTCGGGGTTCAGATCTCCAGCCATGGAGATGGGAGAGACAAGCCGTTCTGATCTGTTGCCTGAACTCTTTCTGCTCACACCCCCTCCGGTGGTCAAAGCAGCCGGCAGACCTGAGGGGTCCCTTACCCCTTTGCTTTGTCTCACATTTTGTTCTGCCACCTGGAATGGCTTCCATCCAAACCATCTCTTGTTCACCCAGCTTGGAGACATTGTGCTTGCCCTTCAATGCTCACCTCAACCACCTCCAGAAAACCTTCCCTGACCTCCTCCCCTGCCTCACACCATCACCTCACTGTGTTTCCCCAGCCTGTGGAGCCTCTAGCGCAGCATTGCTTCTGCACTGTGTAGTATCCTGATGCATATGCATCAGAGCTCACAAACTGGCAGCTTGCAGAAATCTTTGGTTTGGCCCATAATATGTAAACATTTTTTTGAAACTGATAGAGAATGTTTATTGTTGGGAGATTCCACATAAAAATCTAAATTTCCAGTCCCTCTTTTAAAAGTTGGAACAGCTAGAAGCAGTGGACCCACATGGCAACCGAAAGCTGGACTGAGCAGTGGCTGTCCCCTTTATATGGGGCATGAACTCTCATTGCCATGGTTCCACTCAGCCTACTCCTCTCATTTGTTGTGATGTGTCTGGCTTCTGTAAGAACTTGAAATTGTGAAGTCTGATGCATGTGTCTCTTCCTCTTTTATGTGAGGATAATGAAACCCATGTGATAGAGTTGTGGTGATTAAATGTAGAGCATTTGACACAAACCATATTTAATAAGTATTAGTTCCTTCTTGGGGTAGATTGGTTGCAAAAACGGCCACAATTATTCCCTTCCCTGTATCCACGCCCCTTTGCAATATGGTGTTGCAGTTCCTCCTATCAAGAGGTAGAGCCTATTTCCCCATCCCTTGGATCTGGACTGGCCTGTGACTTGCTTTGGTCAATAGAATGCATTAGAAGTGACACTGTGCCAGTTCCAAGCCTAGGACTCAAGAGACCTTGCACACTACCACTTTTTCTCTTGGAACCCTGCCTCTGCCATGAAAACAAGCCCAAGCTAGCCTGCTGGGGGATGAGAGACAATATGGAGCAGAGACAAGCCATACCAGCTGAGGCGATCCTAGATCAGACAGCCCCCAGCTAATATGTCCACTGTCTGCAGATGCATGAATGAGCCCAGTCAATGCCAGAAGAACACTGGGCTGATCTCAGCCCAGCATTCTGATGCACTAATCCTGAGCTAAATAAATGGCTGGTGTTTTAAGCCACAAAATCTTGGAGTTGTTTGTTACACAGCAAAAGTCTACACTCCCTCCCCATGAGCCTGGGATGGCACAGGCTATGACTTATTCATTTCTACATCTTCCTCAGGACCTGCAACCCAGTCTCTGTCCAGAAAATGCTGATGACAAGAAGGAGAATGGACTGCTGGGCACTGGTGCTTTGTCATGGGTTGGGCACTCACCCGGAATCAGATCCATTGCCACACAGTAAGGGATCAGAAGTGCCCTGCTTAATGAAGTAGAAATCTGCAAAAGAAAGGAGGGAATGAGGGCCTCACCTATGGTTCTGAACACCCCCAACTCAAGCCTTGTTTGGTGAAGGCAACGTCTCCCCAGTCTTCTGCCCAAGCAAGGAGAGTTCCCTTGGCTATGTGCACTCAGTGGGCATGCTGGGACACTTGGAATGGGAAAAGTCCTATCTGGGAAGAGAAAAGCTGAGCAGTGACTTCAGCTCTGAGCCTTCCCCAGCAGAGGTAGAATGACTTGCTCCTGGATTTATAGCTCATTTCCTCGTAAAAGGGACATTGGGCAACAGAAAACAGGGGACCCACAAGTGAAACACAACTCAGGAGAAGCATTTCAGAAGGAAAGAGGAATCAAAATATATGTCTCTATAGGTATGCAGGGGCTTTACACCCCTTGCCAACCAGACCTTTGTCCATATGGCAAAAATTCCACTCGTGTTCTTCGTAAGAGGAGTAATTGGCCATCTCGTTGAGAGCTGTGCAATTTTTGACACATTTGTTCTTGAGGTTGCCCTTGAAAAGCTGCAGGCCCACCAGGGCAAAGACGCTCAGGCAGAAGACGGTGAGGATGGTCACATCAGCCAGCTTTTTCACTGAGTGGATCAGGGCCCCCACGATGACCTTCAGCCCTGTGGGAAGATGACAGTGACACTCCCACATGGGTGAGGTCCCACACACAAAGCATACGTGTGTGCCTGGCACACTTGCTTCTTAGCCATCCCACCCTCTCACTACATACAGGTGGGAGGTATTTTACAACCTCTAGGGCAGTTCTAAGCCCAGTTCCTCACCTGAACCTTGCAATAACCCTGAGAGGCAGGCAGGCGGGCAGAGACTATTGTGCCTCCATAAAGGTGAGGCAACTGAGACCCAGGCCATGCATTTCTTATCATCTTAAGCTTAATAAGTTCCTGACAGTAGCAATTCAATTTAGAAAACGATTGTTGAGTATCTGCTATGTTCCAGGCACTGTGCTGGGCGTGATGCTACTAACTTCACTTAGTCATTTGGCATCTGTCTGTCTGTACTCAGCTCAGTTCTCAGAAGCAGCTCGAGGCTGGGGACACATGAACCTCAGTGTGTGTGTATGTGTGTGTGTGTGTGTGTCTGAGAGAGAAAGAGAGAGAGAGAGACAGAGAGAGAGAGATACAAGGGAGATAGAATGAGACAGAGAAAGAGCAACAGAGACACAAAAACACAGAGAGATGAACATTGCAATAGAGTGAGACCATGAGAGACCGTGAGAGAGTCACTGAAGCAGAAACAGAATCTGAGAAGGAGCTATCTCAGAGCCAAGCACAGCTGGCAGCAAAGATGGGACCCTACTTATTTAAGGAGGAATAATTTGTTGCTCGGGGAAATGAATTCACCTTCTTTGGGAGAGCAGCTTCACAGGTAGCAGAAAGAGCTCTGACCAGGGGAGCATTCTAGGACCTATCCTCGCCTTGTAATTTTGTTCAACAAATAACCCACTGAGCATGACCCGTGTCAGTCCCTGGGCTGGGAGCTGAGCAAAGGTTAAGGCACTGGCATGTAGTGTTGTTGTCTGACAATTGAGTGGAAACTCCATAGCATTATCGAGCAGGTGGGCACACATTGGAGCAGCCCCTAACTGAAGCCTGGGAGTGGGGATAGGGTGGGGTGGAGTGTGGGGAATTGGGACAGACCAGGGAGTCTCCTTGAGGAGGTCAAACCTTGGCAGAGCCCTGAGGGATGAATATGAGCTGAGTAAAGAGAGGAGGAAGGACTCTCCTGACAGAAGAAGCAACACGGCCGAAAGCTGGGAGATGAGCAGAAGTGTGGAGTATTTGTGGAACTACAGGTAGATTTTGGAACGGGATGTGAGGTGGATAGAGGAGAGAGATGAGGCAGGAGAGGGAGTCTGGACAGGCCAGGTCCTGTAGACAAGACTCAGGGTCTTCCTGGCTAGGAGTAGGTAAGAGAGATACCAAGTGGCAGAACTGACTACTTATTGTTTAGGATCTCTTCATGAAGAAGCTTGTCCAGTGGAAGTCGGCAAAGACTTTCCAATCGTTCCCTGCAGAGGCAGACATAGAATGGTAGAAAGGGACTTCCACTCCAGCATGAGTGTTTCTATTTTCTAGACGAGGGAATTGATTCTCTGGGGTGAGGGTGGGGAGATAATCCATCAGGCCACAAGGGGGAAGCCTTGAGTCCTGTCTCAGTGCTGTCACCGTCCCTCCACCAACCAATGAGGAGTATCACTGGGCTACTGGTGACAACAGAGATCTTGGAGGCCCAAGAAAATGAGCTCTGGTGGACTACTTTTGTTTATGAATTCTCTGTAATCAAGAATTGCCTGACTCTTTTCTCCTCTGGGGTCCAAAGCTAGGGTTGAGCCTCAAGCTTTCGGATCTATGGACACGGCAAAGACACTCACCAAAGCCTCGGATTGCCTTCTCTCTTCCTCCCTATGTCCAAGTTTACACCTTTGGCTTAAGGTATAAATGAGAATCTGACTGGAGTCTTGCCTGAACCCCACAACAAGAACATAAAATGAGGACGTGACTTTCTGATCATTTATTGATGGTGAGGCCATGAGGTACTGTGGACAGAGCATTGGCCTGGAATCGAGACATTAGGTTTCCAGGTCACACTTTAACCTCTTCCTAGTGATGAGGACTTGAGATTGTGTTTTCTGCTCTCTGGCCCTCAGTTTCTTTGTCTCTTAAATGGGGACAATAGTCCATGCCCTGGAACTTTATAGGGCTCTTGTGAAAATCAGAGCTGTGGAAACCAACACATGCTCTGAATAAATGTGCTGGATAAAGCAGCTCACCTGGGATCACAGAAACTGTTTTTAAAGCTCTAAGAACTCTGAACGTCTGCAGGCCCGAGATCTTTCGGAGATCTATCGCTTCACCAATGTATCTGTAGGACCAGAAGTCAGTCAGCATCTCTGTAAGGGAGGGTCCTGGGAATGCATGCAGCATAAATGAGGACAATTTGGGGTAACATGAGCCTAGGAAGGACCCAGAATAGACACAGAATCTAGTAGCACTTCCACCCATAGACTGACACGAACACTGATTTCATTATTGCACTATCTTTCAGAATGGCCCCTTTGTGAAGATGCATTGTGTGTGGGGGCTCCATGTGCTACACGTACAAATGGATGATATTCAAGCATGTGGGCTTGGCCAACCAGTCTTCTCAGACACTGGTTCCTCAGGGAAAGAAATGGATGATATTCAAGCATGTGGGCTTGGCCAACCAGTCTTCTCAGACACTGGTTCCTCAGGGAAAGAACTTCACGTCAGGTAGGTACAAGGCTGAGCTTTGTCTGATCCACTTCCACAGGCCAGTTATCAGCTCAAATTTGAGGTCTCTGACTTCTCCCTGAGGGTGTGGGACTAACCCTGGGAAGTGATTCCCAAAGCAACAGTTGGTAGCAAGAAAACCCCAGGCCATGCAGTCCCAAATGAGGAAGCTGGATCGAGATAAGGAAACACCTCCAGAGTGTGAGCCTGGACACACCCAGAAGCCGCAGGCAGACACACATACACATCAGCATGGAGAAATACTCACGCCAGGGTGATGACACTAAAATCCAGCCAGTTCCAAGGATCTCGCAGGTAAGTGAACTCATTTAGACAAAATCCTCTTGCCAGTATCTTTATCAAGGCTTCAAAGGTATAAATGACAGTGAAGACATACCTGGGAGAAAAGGTGGAAAAGGAGTATTGACTGTGCCATGGAGAGAGCTCAGAGGGAGAGCTGCTGTGATTGCTCCAAAGGAAAATGTGCAAAGACCATCACCAAGGTGTGAAAGGGAAGAAGGGAAGGGAAGGAGATAAGACACAGACTGAGGGACTCAGAGGAGTCACACAGATGGGTGAGATGGGGAGGGATGTGCGTGGCTGAGACGATGGGCAGCATCTGCTACTCTGAAGGTAGGCAGAGGGCAATGGCAGACGAATAACCAGCACAAGGTTCAGGACAAGGATCCTCCTATTCCGTGAGGTTTCCAGAGGCTCCCTGCCCTGAGGGAAGCTGGAGGCACCTCTCTGAACCTATTGATGGCTGGAGATGTGGAAGAGGGACGAGGCCCTGCTACATCCCTCTGCTGGGCACTTTGTGGGTTTGGATTTGAAGAGATGGATCTGGAGCTGAGGTTGAGAGTAGGGTAGGGTTTCTCAAACATTCAGAATCCCTCAGTCACCTACAGCAGTCGTTCTCAAACTCTAGTGAGCATCTGAACCACCTGGAAGGCTTGTTCAAACATAGATTTTTGGGTTCTATCCCCGGAGTTTCTGATTTGGGAAATCTAGAGGAAGGGCCTAAGAATTTGCATTTCTAAGAATTTCCCAGCTGATGCTAATGCTCCTAGCCCGGAGAACTACCCTTTTAGAACCACTGACCAAAGGGATTCAGATGCACACATAAATCACACATGATTTTGGATACGTTAAAATTTTTAAATTATGAAATTAGAAACATAAACAGTGGTATTAAAAATGAGAAGACTTGATTAAATATGACAGATCGAACATATGTATTTACGTCCATCCTTTCTGAAATCCTTCTTAAACGAGTAAAAGGATTTCTTAAAAAGCACAAACCCACTAGGACAAAGATAATGGAGAACACAGCAATAGCATTTTGGAAACCAGAGTGCAGATGGATGAGTGGTAAGGGAGGAAGCAGACCCGAGGAAGCTGAAACCTTAGCTGGAAGTGGGGAGTTCCCAGAAGCAAGCCAACCTACACTGCAGAACTGCTCAGGTCTCAGAGACGCTCAAGACCTCTGAAAGTGGGGCTTGGGGAGAGGGTGGCAAGTGGGGCTGGAAGGACAGTTTGAAAATGTTTAAAGAAGCAGCTGGGCTTTCTAGACCCCGCTCCACACCACCCATTCGTGAGGAACTGACTGCTCTGCTCTGGAAATAGATTGGATCTTCATTCTCTCAAGAGCTGAACAACAGGGAGAGAGCTGCATACTGAAACAGGTGTATAAAGAAAAAATTTACATGCTGAAGGCGGACAACCCTCCCACCCACCAACTTCTTCCTCTCAGTAAGTGTCTAGAAGCCTGGCAGTCAGGTTAATAGCTCAAGACGTTGCTACACTTTTAATATGGACAGCCGGCCAAAGAGCATCAGGAATTTGAAGGATGCTTCTAATACCAAGGACTAAAGCAACAAAATAGGAAAAAAAAAAAAAAAGAAAAGAAAAGAAAAAGAGATAAGTTGGGGAGCAGAAGAAAAGTTAGGGGGAAAATCCTATCATTAATATTTTTAGAGAGTTAAGAGATGAGAAGATACTGGACACATAGAACAAGAACAGAAGGCCATAAACAAGAATATTCAGGGGCCGGCCCCGTGGCTTAGTGGTTAAGTGCCCACACTCTGCTGCTGGTGGCACGGGTTCGGATCCCGGGCGCGCACTGACGCACTGCTTGTCTGGCCATGCTGAGGCCGCGTCCCACATACAGCAACTAGAAGGATGTGCAGCTATGACATACAACTATCTACTGGGGCTTTAGGAGAAAAAACAAAAAAAGAATATTCAAAGAACAAAACATAACTTTTGAAAACAAAAATATGATAGTAAAAGTAAAACATTAATAGGAGGACTGGAAATAAAGTTGAGGAAATCTCACAGAAAATGGAACAAAAAGACAGAAATGGATAAGAGGTGATACAAAGTATGAAAACTAGAGAATCAGACCAGTAGGTACAATGTCTGACTAATAAGACATCTAGGAAGAAATAGACAAAGAAATAGATAGGAGAAAATTATCAAAGAAATAATTCAAGAAAATGTCCCCAAACTGAAGGATCTAAGTATTCAGTTAAAAACACTCACAAGTGTTCAGGAAAATGAATGAAAAAGGCTCATATCAACACATAACATCACAAAATTTCAGAACCTTGTGCACAAAGAGAAGAATCTAACTTTTTTTGAGGGAGGGAAAATCACAGGTCACATACAAAGGATTGAGAATCAAAATACCATCAGACTTCTTAATAGCAACCTTGGCGGTTATAAGACAACAGAATGATGACTTCAAAATTTTGAGGGAAACAATTTCTAATATAGAATTTCTTCTCCAGCTAAACTTCTAAGATGAGGGTAGAATAGACAACTACAGATATATGCAGTCTCAGAAAATTTACTTCCTATCTACCCTTCTAAGAAATTTACTAGAGGACATGCTCCAAAAAACAAGGAAATAACTAATAAAGAGGAAGATATGGGATGCAGGGGAGAGACAAATGGAATCCAAGAGAGGATGGAGAAGGAAAAGTTTCCAGGAAAGAGCTGTGCATCAGGCCAAGAGAACATCTAGGCTAGATTAAAGCAGGAGATGGAGGTCTCCAGGAGTGATTTCCCCAAGAAAAATGGAAACTGATGGATAACCTGATGTGCTTGAATAAATTGAAGCAACAATTAAACCTCTGGAGAAAAGTTGGGGAACAAATTAGTGATAAATGTATAGAAAACTGAGCAAATGAAGAAATGAAATCCTTGTTAACTCTGAAGAAAGCAAAAACATTGTGCAAAAAGGAATGACACAGCTGCAAATAGTATTTGCTTAGCAACGCTATTATAAAATCATATATGTAGTTGGACAATGTACATATTATCTGATTATCTAACCAAAAATTATGACATAACTATATTGGGAAGATGAGTGTGAGAGGAAATGAGTGTATGTATGTGGACCTAATTCTTTTTTTCCATAACAGAAAGCCAATAGATGATATCTAAAATGTAAAAATAAAAAAAATAGTAGTATGAGTATATTATTAGAGATAGAGAGATATCAGAAGAAAGAGGTAAAAAAGCTGAGAGTGGTTGCCTCTGGAAATATGGGATTAGGGGTGAGGAGATGAGAAACACGAAATTGCTGTTTCTATTAGAATCTTTATGGAACTATGTGACCTTTTAAACCATGAATCTGTATATCTTAAATAAAAGTAAAAAGCAAATTAAAAAGTGAATAGCAGTAATGTTTTTCCATATCTGTGAGAGGAGAAATAGTGTTTGAAATCATTCACGAAGAAATCTATATCTGGCTGGTAGCTGCTTGAGCTGTCAGCGTCCATACCTTGTTGGTTTTTCCCCAACTCTTATGTTTTTTAAATTAGAAAATCTTAAGTCAGAATTATAGGTTGTTGGGAAACTTTGACGGATATGTCTGGCTTTTCAGATCAAATGCAGATCCAGAAATTATGGAGAGAGTTCTCTTTAAAGACTATTTTCAGTGTTTTACCAGCTTAGCGTGGCTGAAAGCAGAAGGTTAAATGTCTCAATTTGGTTTGGGAGACAGCAGCTGATAGAGTGACATCCTCTCTCCGGTGGCATTTGGCTCAGAAGGTGTTCTTCATGCTCAGTTGCAGCTTTTGGCTGTGATTTTTAATATGCAAAAGACGTATCCTAAGTGTTTCTCTGATGAATGAAGAAAATCATTGGGCGTTGGGAAAAAGTCAAACTCTCAGCCGTTGAGCCATCTGCACCACTGCTCGGTTTTGAGAAATCTGATGTCTAATCATTAAAAAATCCCGATATTGAGGCTCTGAAGTCAAAAGATCCATACTGCTCGAAATCCTAAATGTATTACTGAGACACACCATGTGTGTGTGGTCATTTAAAAAGATTTCATTCCTTATTTTAAAACACTACAAACCTTTTTTGTTTGCCAGCCAGGTCAATTCCATGTGGGAGAGCAGCATCTCATACTCACTTTTTGTTTCAGCCATGTAGGCTGAGAAGACATATACTAAGTGGCCACAATCAGTTTGTATTCACAATTTCCACTATGTCCCTCAACAGCAAATCAGAGTCTGGAGGCATGCTATGGACTCCTTGCTGTTTTCCATGAATAAGGCAAGTACTGCATTTGGAAGCAACATTTTTCATTTGTATAGCAGTGCCTTCCCTTGCTGACCATGTGGCTGGAGCTTCTTCAATACCAATTCATCAGATCTTTTTTTTTCCAATTGTAGAAAAACATACATAGGATAAAATTTACTACTTTAACCGTTTTGAAGTATAAAATTCAGCGGCATTAAGTCCATTCACACTATTGTGCGATCATCACCATTATCCATCTCCAGAACTTTTTCATCATCCCAAACAAAAACTCTGTACTCATTAAACAACAACTCCCCATTCCTCCCTCCCCTACTCCCTGGCAACCTCTATTCTACATTCTGTCTCTGTAAGTTTGCCTATTCTAGGTATCTCATATGAGTGGAATCACCATATTAGTCCTTTGGTGTCTTGCTAATTTTACCTAGCATAATGTTTTAAAGTTGCATCCATGTTGTAGCATGTATCAGAATTTCATTCATTTTTAAGGCTGAATAATATTCCATTGTATGTATATACCACATTTTGTTTATCCACTCACCTGTCAGTGGATATTTGGGTTGTTTCTACCTTTTGGCTATAGTGAATAATGCTGCTATGAACATTGGTGTACAAGCTAACATACGTTTTTAAGTCTATTTCATAGTTTACAAACTATTAATTAATTAAACCAGAAATCTCTTCTTTTAAAATTAACTTCTTGATAAATAGGGCAAAAAGTCATTGAGCACTTCTCTCTCACATATATGGTGACAACTGATTTATTCATAGTTTTATTCACCTAGAAAGTAAAATGTCTGCTTGTTTACATACAAAGCAGTCATCGATTTTAAATGCCAGTCACATTACAAGAAATCCAATAATTCTGATAAAGGAATTTTACCAATTGTTTCCTGATTTCTTTCCAACCGCAATATTTCTCATTGATTTTGAAGCTGGTTTCCTATCTTACCAGCAAGAGTATAATTGTATTTGTTTTTGCCACGAGGACGAATGATGGCTATATAGTTTTCATGTCTCTTCAACTTTTAATATCAAATTTCGACAATTTTGTACGAGAAAGCCTTATTTTGTGTTTGTACTAGAGACAGTCAATTGGTTTAAAAGTGAGGTTGATAAGCTTTATGGGAAAATAATATGGAATTTTTGGTAGTTTTATATTATTATTTGATAAAGGTGTTAACAGATAAGAAACTGAGTACTAGGACAAAAGGATCATTGATCCAATAAAATTTAACTATCATTTTTCATTGTCATGCTTCCTGCTTTCTCATTTATTTTTTATCTGCCTTTGTGAAATTATCCATCTCCATTGTCCACTTGTCTCATGACATACATATTCAAGTTTATATTTATGACAGAGTCCATTCATTACTTATATTTGTGACCTTATTTCATACTGTAGGATTTATTTTCTATTTTTGTCACTATTGTTGTATTTCTGCAAACCGCTTTTGAAATCATGACTCATTTTTTTGAATTGTGACATTATGCAATGCAACAGTAACAATGACAAATGCAAATTGAGCACATGGAAACGGTAACTGTCAAATGACAATAAAATACATTAGTTAAGATAAACTACCTATGATTAATTCCATGTTAACCAGTATGAACTAAATCAGTCCTTGAAGCACGTACACTGCTTTTAAGACCATAAAAAGACAGAAATTCTATGAAAATTATAATTCACCTTACATTTCAGATTTTTGAATTATCTGTACATAAAATGACTGCATTGCTTTTTCTTCTGAATTTGTCAAATGCTTTAGAGGTTACTGAGAGACTCCTCGTAATCAATAGAGATCTTTAGATCACTTATTGAGAAACATTGTAGGGGATAAAGAGAGCTGAATTTCTCTGCCAAGCAGAGTGAGAAGAATTTGGGGTTCCCAGGGGCAATACGGAAGGAAGACAGTGAGGCAGAGAGAGGAAAAGCAGCCCAAAGGCACAGTTTATGAGAGAAGATTATAAGTCAGCCTCATTTACCAAGATAGATGAAATGAAATATTGGCAAACTGAATCCAGCAATGATCAAGCTGGAACCATAAAAAATAGATTAGCAAATTTATTAATGTAATCTCTACATTAACAGATGAAAGACTACATAATAATCTTAATAAACATAGAAATATTGATAAAAACGAACTACACCCATTCAAAATGAAACTTTTGACAAATCAGAAGTGGAAAGAAATTTCCCTAATTTGGTTAAGGATAATTATGAGAATCCCATAGTCATCATGATAATTGTGAAATATTAGAAGCATACTTTTTAAAAATCAAGAGCAAAAGCAATATGCTCACAATTACTGCTGCAAGTCAGCATTGTGCTGAAAGTCCTGGCCAGCTCAATAAGACAGGAAAAATAAACAAGTGGTATAAGAATCATAAAGAAAGAAACAAGTTCATCATTATTTGCAGATGACATAGTTGTTTAAATAGAAAATCCAAGAGAATCTACAGAGAAATGTTATAGCTTGTTAAGGAGTTCAGCAAGATTGCTGGATGAAAAACCAATATATAAAAATTAATAACATTCATATATTTTAGCAAGAAAAATAAATATTCAAAAGGGCAACCAAAATGATAATGTACCTAAGGATAAGATACGTTAAGAACTTTGCAGAAGACATTATAAAATGTTATGGAAAAACATAAAAGAAGACCTATATTAATTGGGAGGTAGGTACACTGTGCTGATGTGTGGGAAGGCTTGGTATTATAAATGTGGCAATTCTTCTTGTGGTAATAAGTAAAATCAGTGCATCTACAATCAAAGTTTCAGCAGAGTTGTAAGAAAAAAGCTTGAAAATCTGACCCTTACATTGATATGGAAAAGTCAAGAAGCAGGAAGAACCAAGATGATTTCCAAGAAGACAAATAAGGAGGGGTGCTATTGATCAACCAGGTAAAACCTTATTATAAAGCATTTAGATCCATGTGGTGTTCACTCAAGGAGTGACAAATAGATTACTGGGAGAAACAGACTTGAGTATGATTGGGAATCTGGTGCATGACAGAGGTGGTAGAAAGAATCACTTGGGAAATGACGATCTATTAAAAATGGTTGGGGATAATCCATATGGAAAAATATTAGAAGCCTATCTCATACCATGCATACACACACACACACAAAAGTCTAGGAGGATGAAATATCTAAATGTAGAAAGAAATATTATGACTTTTAGAAGAAAATACAGGAGAATATCTTTATGGAATATTATATAGCAGTAAAAAATGAATGAAATGTCTACATGTATCCATTTAGACAAACCTGAAAAACACAATATTGATTTTTAAAAAGCATCAGCTAAAGCATGCATACAGTAGGGGATCATTCATATAAATTTGAAAAGACACAAATACTTTATGCATGCAGTGCCAGACACACATTCCCCTGTTTGCCATAGATTTGGCTTCATTTCACGTCTTTTCCAGGTGAGAAAACATTTATCTTTTCACTGTGCTTTTCCCTGCAACTAAATTGCTGTATTTTGTCAAATGTTTCTCTGGATTCTCAGTATGACTAGCGATGAGTGTCCTAGGACTATCAGCAGGCCTCTTCATTGATTCTCTGTGAACTCAGGGGATGGGGATTGTGGGAAAGTTCTGCTCCAATCACTGTTAACATTTTTGCATTCCCCTGCACTTTTCATCTCCTGCTGGGGCCCAATCTGACGTGTTCTTCTCCACTTTGGCCCCAGTGAATTTCTAGTTTCTTTCTGAGCACAAGAAAGGATTAAAAAATGGAATACACACACACACACACGCACACACACAATGGAATATATATATAACCTTTCTGCAAGCAGACAGATAGGCAGGCAGTCAAGGAGGCAGGGAGCTACCTTTATCACCAGGTAACAGCGCAAAGCTAATGTTTCAGGGAGGTATAACGGCAGGGGAGGAGATAAAGGATGAGAACAGCTTGTGTCCAAAACACTGTATCAAGAACAAGGCAATAGGATCGGCTTCTGGTTCCTCACTGGCTACAATTTAATTTTTACTAAAAAACACACAGCATGATCTTTATAGCCCCAGTGTATCCCAAGGACATTTGTTCTTTTCCTCTGGGCTCCCAGCAACATAGTAAACAACTAATGACTGTTATCAGTCTGCATTTCAAAAATAAACTCTGGGGTCTGATAATTTTTATGAGGCCCAGGATGCTGAACATCATCCAATACCTGTCATATAAATTTCTATGACTAGAACCAGATAGGTAGATTTTTATGGTTTATATTTTTTCAAAGTGTGTTTATAAAGGAAACTTGTAACCGATTTAGTTAATACAAATCTGACAAAGAATGGGTTTAATAATTAGTAGGAGTGAAAATTGGTACAATTTTGGAAAACAATTAGGCAATATCTCAAAAACTAAAATTGTGTGTCCCTTTAACCCAGCAATGCCACATCTAGGAATTCACCCTTCACATTTACCCACGTTATGTGTACAAAGATATGTGTGTGAGGATATTCGCCAAAGAATCGTGATGGCAAAATAAGAGGATTGTGTTGATTAGGATCAACATAAATGCCTAGTGATAGGATAACAGTTAAATAAACTTGCATCATCCAAGTAAGTAAAATCTATTCAGTCAATTTCTACAAAACATGTGCTCTTGGGATTTTTATTGGGATTTTATGGAATATAAAGATTGATTTGGGCAGCAGTGACATTTCAATAATAGGGAGTCTTCTAATCCATTAACGTGAGATATCTTTAAATTTATTTAGATACTTTAAAATTTCTCTTGGGGCCGGACGTGTGGCATAGTGGTTAAGCGAGTGCGCTCCGCTGCTGGCAGCCCAGGTTCGGATCCCGGGTGCGCACCGATGCACCGCTTGTCAGGCCATGCTGTGGCAGCGTCCCACATAAAGTGGAGGAAGATCGGCACGGATGTTAGCTCAGGGCCAGTCTTCCTCAGCAGAAAAAGAGGAGGATTGGCATGGATGTTAGCTTAGGGATGATCTTCCTCACACACACAAAAAAATTTCTCTCAATAGTGTTTTGTCATTGTCAAAATACTTTATACTGTCATTTTTCTGTATAAAGGTCTTGTGCATATTTTCTACAACAGCTTTTGGGTTTATTAATTCTACTCTTCTGTTTTCTAACTAATTTTTTCTTTTAAATTATTTCTTCTTTCTGTTTTCATTTATTTTATTGTGCTTTTTCTAGTTTTATGTTAGGTACTTAAATAATTCTTTTCATTTTTTACTGATATAAATATTCTATGCTTCAATACTATGGATTATCCCCAAAGCACATCTTTAACTGCACCCTATAGGTTCTGATTAAAGTGTTTTTAATTTTCTTCCCTAGAAATTCTATAATTTTAGTTTGTAGTTTTCTTTCATCTAAAAGTTATTTAAGAGAGGTTTTTAATATTACCAAATGGAAAGGTTTCTCTTCTTTTTCCTAATTTTATTATTTTCTAGTTTTATTGCAGTGTGATCAGAGAATGTTTTCTTTCTCATTTCTACATTTTGGAGCATATTGAATTTTTTGTTGTGGTTCAATATTTGGTCAGTTTGTATCAACATTTGAAAAGACAGTGTATTCTCTATTTTTCAGGGAATATAGTTTGATATGTATTAGTCAGATTTATCTTATTAATTACATTACTCAGGTCATCTATATTTTTACATCCTTTTTTATACGTTTGATCTCTGTCATAGGCTGAAAGGAATTAATTACACTTTCCTATCCCTACAATGTTTTTGTCTGTTTAACCTTATACTTTTATAGTATTTGTTTTGTGAACATGGTTGCCACATTATTTGTTACAAAGATATGTGTTACTGTTATGTTTTATTTAGCATTACGAAGTGTCATTTTTGTCCTGTTTAATGATTTTTGACCTAAATTCCACCTTCTCTGTTATTAAAATCGTGCCTTCTGCTCTCTTTCTATTTGTCTTTGCTCATATCTTTGCCCAATCTTTAATTTTGACCTTTCTGTATCGCTTTGAGCAGTGTATTTTTATTCAACGTAGAGTTGGATATTGCTTTGTTATATAATATGAATTTTTTTGAAACAGATGAGTCAAATCCATTTATATTTATTGACATGACAGATTTGTTTGATCTTAGTTTGCATATATTACTTTGTGTTATGTATTTAATAATATTTTAAATATTTCATTGACTGGTATGTTTTATTTGTTTTATTTTTTGTGTATGATTCTGAATTTAGAAAAGTTTTTATTTCAGTTCTAGTGGTTGCCTTTATAAGTATTAAATTTATAATTATAATTAAAACCATGTAATACGTTGCCCTTAGTATGCTATCTCTTTAAACAATATCTCTTATTTCCATTTGGTAATTCTCTTTCCTTTCTTCTCTGTTTGATCATCTGATTGTATTTAACAATATCTTTTTCGTGCTTACCTTTGTACTGTTAAATACAATTATTTTCCATTCCTTGATTTATTAACTTTAAAGAGTACTCTTTAACTTCCTGCTATTAATAGAAGCAGCAATAAGTGAACATTCTCTGCTCTCAGGTTCTTTCCTCTTTCTACTCCTAGTGTTTGCTATTTGTATCCTGTTGACATTTCCAGAGCCTCTGGGGATTCAGGGGGTAAAACGCCTCGCTCCACATTCTTCTCCCTCTCTGGGGCACTGTAGTTTAACAAGCCCTGATCTGCTGCGTCATTTGCCAGCCCTCCGCCCACTTTCGGTCTTCTCGGGTTGTTTTGACATCTTTTGTCCTCTGTGCTTTCCTCTCTCCATCTCTTTGTTCTTGTATATTTATGCAGGTCTTATTCCCATGCTGTTAGTTTACTGGCATTTTGAGAGGGTCGGGGTAAGATGTACGCAGGCTATCTTCCATATTTAACCAGAATTCCCAGCTAACTCTTACTTTTGAGAGAAAATGCTTTGCATTAAAAGTCCAAAAGAAGGATAGAAATTTTACATGCTATATGATCTCAGTCATTACACAGAAAGAGAGAGAGAAAAGGACAGTAAGCTAAAATACTAACAGTGATCTCTACCTAGTTACTATTTTCTGAGTTATACTTTTCAGTCCTGTGAATTTTATGCAATGGTCATTTACTTTTAAAATTATTTTGTTTTTAAACTATTTGTTATGATATGTAACATGCATATGTTATAACCTCATTTTACCTTAATTACCGCCTTAAAGGCCCCTTCTCCAATATAGTTACATGGAGGTTTATGGCTTCAGCATATGAATTTGGGGGAGAGGGGACACAATTCAGTCCATAGCAGCTGTGTGAAAACTACTCACACAATGGAATATTATGAGCACCCCCACAATTATGCCCTCCTTCCTGTGCCCTAGAGGTCACTACTATCCTAATTTTTGGTATTTTTTCTTGTTTTTTTAAATTTATATTTTTACCTCCTAAGTATACATCCCTAAACAAAATAGTTAAGTTTTGCTTGTTTTTGAATTTTGTGTAAATGGAATCATACTTACGTAATCTTTTGTGTCTGGCTTTTTTCGTTCAAAATTATATTCTTAAAACTCATCCTGTTGTTGTGTGCAGCTATAATTTATTGAGTTTCATTGCTGTACATTATCCCATTTTAAGAATATAATAGAGATATTTAAGTATTCAAAAATTTGTAGACATTTCCAATTTTTGGGTTGTTTCCACTTTTTGGCTTTTATGGACAGTGTTCATAAACTTCCTTGGAGCTGTATCCTGGTGCCCATAAGTCCATGCTTCTGTTGAGTGTAGGTACCTCAGAGTACAATTAGAGGATCACAGTATATGTGTGTCCTCACCTTTATTTGGTAATACCCACTGCTTTCCAAAGAGGTTGTGCAAATTCACATTCCCACCAGCAGTATATGAGTTTCTGTTGCTCCATATCTTTCTCAATGCTTGGTATTGTCACAATTAAAAATTTTCCTCACGTGATGAGTATATAATAATCTCTCAGTGTGATTTTAATTCACATTCCCTTGATTAAGAAAAAGGTTAAGAATATTTTCATATGTTTATTGACTATTTGGATTTCTACTTTTGTAAAACATCAATTTAAATTTTTTGCTCATTTTAAAATTGATTGCTCTGACATATTTCTAATTGATTTGTGGAGGCTCATTATTCTGGATATAAACACTTTTTAGGTATATGTGTTGCAAATATCTTCTACTCAAGAGGCTTGCTTTTTCACATATAAAGTTGTCTTCTGATAAACAGATATTCTTAATTTTGGTGTACCAAAATGTGTCAGGTTTTTTTCCTCTATGGTTAGTGCTTCTTGTGTCATATGCAATAAAATCTTCCCCTAACCTGAGGTCATGAAGATATTCTTCTTCGTTTGTGTGTGTGTTTTTCCTTCTAAAAGCTTTATGTCTTTGTCTGTCACAAAGAAATTTAGATCTTAATCCACCTAGAATTGATTCTTGTTTTGGTGTAAAGTTGAATCTTCAATGTAATTTTTCGTTTTTTTTGGTGTTTTACCAAAATTAAAAAATGTTTTATTAAAAAGTGCAAATTTTTAGGGGCTGGCCTGGTGAAATAGTGGTTAAGTTCGTATGCTCTGCTTCGGTGGCCCGGGGTTCACAGGTTTGGATCCCAGGCATGGACGTACACACTGCTTATCAAGCTATGCTGTGGCGGTGTCACACATATAAAATAGAGGAACAGGGGTGCAGATGTTAGCTCAGGGCCAATCTTCCTCAGCAAAAAGAGGAGGATTGGTAACAGATGTTAGCTCAGGGCTACTCTTCCTCACCAGAAAAAAAAAAAAAGTGCAAATTTTAAAAAATGAACAGAAAAAAATACTTTTCACTTAAATCAAAAGTACAAACATTATAAAAACATTTTAAAAATAAATAGTGTTGTGCATTCATATTTATCTCAAATCTGTTTATTTTATTTATTATATCATGTTCTTTATATACCATAAGATTCAACGTAATTTTTCTATTGGGCTTCTTAATTCTTCAGCATCATTTATGGTAGACTATCCTTTCCTCACTGTTCTGCAGAACCACCTTTGTCACAAATTCAACGTCTGTGTGTGCATTGACCTGTTTACGGGCCGGCTATTCTGTTCCACTCGTCTAACTAATCTTACTCCAGCGGCACACTACTTCTATTATTAGAGCTTTGTAGTAAATCTTGACATTCAGTAGAGCAAGTTCTCTTCTCCCATCTTGTTTTTCTTCCTCAAAAATGTCTTGGATATAATTTGCTTTTCGCATTTTCATATAAATCTTAGAATCAGTTTGTCAAGTAATACAAAAAGAGCCTGTTGGGGGCCGCCCCGTGGCTTAGCAGTTAAGTGCGCATGCTCTGCTACTGGCGGCCCTGGTTCGGATCCTGGGCGTGCACCGACGCACCGCTTCCGGCCATGCTGAGGCCGTGTCCCACATACAGCAACTAGAAGGATGCGCAACTATGACATACAGCTATCTACTGGGGCTTTGGGGGAAATAAAAGGAGGAGGATTGGCAATAGATGTTAGCTCAGAGCCGGTCTTCCTCAGCAAAAAGAGGAGGATTAGCATGGATGTTAGCTCAGGGCTGATCTTCCTCACACACACACACACACACAAAAACAGCCTGTTGGGATTTTGATTGGGATCACGTTAAATTTATTAGTCATTTTGGGGAATCTTACAATATTGTGACTTGGAATCCAGGAATCTAATATATCTCTCCATTTATTGGTTTTTCTGTAATATTACTCAATATTTTTTATAATTTTCTTGTAAAGATCTTACTCATATTTTGATAATCTTATTTCTAGATACTTGATATTTTAAAATGGCAGTGTAAATGGTATTTTGAAAAGCTATTTTATTTTCTATTTCTTACTAGTACATATTGATTTATGTACATTAATTTGTACCTAGCTACCTTGCTATCCTCTCTTATCAACTCTAATAGTTTATCTCTAGATTATATTGGCTATTTTACGCACACAATCATATTATCTGTAAATCACGACATCTTTGATACTTCTTTTCTTGTTCTTACACCTTTTATTTCTTTTTCTTGCATTACTACACTGGCTAGGATCTCCTTTACAAAGCTGAATAGAACTGATGAAACAGACGTCTTTGCTTGTTTTTTCCTTCTGATCTCAAAGAGAAAGCTTGCCATGTTTCATAAGTTGGTATGAAGTTTGCTACTTTCTTTGAAGTGGTTTCCATTTATTAGAGTACAGCCACTCCCTTCTGTTCCTTCTTTTCTAAGAGTTTTTAATTATAAACAGATATTAAACTTTATCAAATGATTTTTCAGCATCAATTAAGATGACCACATGATTTTTCTTCTTCAATTCATTGATAGAAATAGAACATATTTCCTATGGTGCATGTATTAATGTTATAGTCGGCAAAAGACATTTAGAAATTGGAAAAAGAGAAAGCTCTACAGAGCTCTTGTTATTATACTGAAGGTATGCCAGGCTTGAACTGGGGAAGGGGCACCTCTTCCACATGTGTTGGTGCAGGATGTTTTTGGAAAAGCCGTACATTCTGAATCTATAGAGATTCCATCTGTTAACCAGGGAGATAGAATAATCTCAGAAATATTAAGGTTACTTTGAAGTGGGCCACGACAACTTAAACAGCTTCATTCATGGGTTATTTTCTGAATATGTTCCAGAAAGATTTATTCTTAATTCTGTCTCAATTTTGCTCCTGCCTGCCTTTCAGAGTAGGCCTTCCCTAAACTTTAGTCGTGTGTGCACCTAGCAGGTGAATGTGTGTGTGTTGGGCAGGAATGTGTGTGGGCTCATCTGGCCAGGCCACCCAGACCGATGAAATTGGACACTTTGGGACCGAGACCAAAGCATCAATATTTAAAAAATCTCTCTAGGGGATTCCAATGCACTTCCAAGTTTGAGAACCATGAATCTATAGCTCTTCAGAGCTGAAAATCATATACGCGTTTATGAAACAAAGTCCACAGAGGAGAAGATATCTAACCATTACAAAATCAGATAGACAATAGGATTCCGCATTACCCAAATGAGACCCAGCAGGATAAATAAAGGAAAAAAGCCACCAAGTGAAAGAAGGGAAGAAGAGGACAAAAACAGAAGGCACAAGAATGACAGCAAATCTACTCACTCGAGTCTCTCTGGAGGTTTGGTTTGGGTCATGTACGCGCAATTGACCAAAATAGTGACAGTAATAAATAAACTGAACCACCTGAGAGACCTGTGTTAAGGAAAAGCCAAGAGTCACCATGTTTCCCTGATGTCATCTATGATGACCTTGACGCTGAATGGTTAAATTCATAACTCTTAGCTAGGATCAGCTTTACGGTCTTGACACACAATAACCACCAACACTTACTGAGTGCCTCCCCTGGTCTGAGTACTTCTCCACATTATTTCTAATACAACTAACCACAGGTGGATATTATTATCTACGTTTTGAAGCTACGAAAACAGGCTAACAAAGCTTAAATAATTTTTCCAAGGTCACATAGCTAGTCCACCATGGCGGTGAGATGTGAACTCAGATCATCTGAACCCTGAGCAAGATGGAAGGAAAGAGAATCTCTTTTCCAAAATGTCCTTCTGACCTGAAGTCTTCATTTCGTTATACAATATGGCCTGAAATTTCATCCAGCAAATGTCTCTTTTATCCTAAAAGACAAAGGGAGTACTCCTAGGAGGTAGAGATAAGCGGAGGCTGTAAGCTTCCAGGGGCATTAGATTGTTTTCCTAACTTAGCTGAGATCAGTCACGCCGAGGGAATGGACTTCTGGCCAGGAATGGTGGAGGCAGACACAAGAAGTGAAGTGCTGACTCAAGGAGAAAATTCCAAATAGGGTTAGGCTGTAGTGGAGAACTCTGAATAGCTAGAGAGGAGAATCTTGGAGGAGAGGTTGGGCAAAGGGATTACCAGAAAGGGAAGGAGACACTGAAAATGTAGGTGAGTGGATGGGGGTAAATAGATGGGAAGAAATGTTGGTAGGAAAAATTCAAACATAAATTTCTCCCATTGGACATTTTTCTCAGGACTACTTGGGCAATTACTTAACAATTACTTCCTAAAGTAAAACAAAGCTTGAAGATAAACTTGACCTACAGAGAGAATGAACCACTCATCTTTCATAATTTCAATTTGAGCAGAAGTATTTAAATCTATTTTAGTTTTCTCTAAATAGCCTTTAAGGTGCCCTGTTTTACGGTTACTTAGGAACACATCTATTTTTGAAAAGGGAAATTCTACTAATTAAACCACATTTTCCGATTGACTTGCAATTAAATTAAGAAATGTGTTCACATGGGGGGAAAATGTTAACCCAAGGATTAAATTAAAATCATATCTCCAATGCCACAAACCCTTAAAAGTAATGTGATATATTATGTATAATATTACTTGTGAAAACTTTCATTTCAATTCTTATCAATTTGCTAAGAACTATAATTTTAGTGAAATGTTAACAATAGGACACTGAGAATTCCATACCTCGAAGAATATCTTTTGGGGCTGGAGCTACCAAGTTTATGAGATTTAAATATATAAATGCAGACTTTTGTGAGAAGGAGAACCTCAACAGCTTTTCTGTCCAGCTGGGACTCCACTCAGCATACTGGTCAAATCTCAAGATGAAAAGAATATTCATTGGTCACTTGGTTCTTTAAAGGGATTTTATTTCTAATTAGCTATTTCTTACTTATCTAGATGTAGTTCAACTGGGATGCCTGGAGAGGAGTTTGTATATTTGCTGTTTTTCTTTATTTGCAATTTTTATGTAATTGCATATATATATTTAAAAAAGACCCAAGTAGAGATGACATACCGAGAGAATAAATTATCCTAATTCATTTCCATTAACGGTCTACTTCCTTATTGCTGATATGGCTCTATGCAGGATGCAGGCTGGACCTTTTAACTATCTGTGTGAATTTGGACAATTTTTTAAATGCTTCTGAGTGTCGGTTCATCATCTGTAAAATGGCAGTGCTAATCCCTTCCTCAAGGGTTTCTGTACCTATGACAGTGTTGACGTTTAGGAGGTATTTAGCAAGAGGGAGCCAACTACTATCAAA
The DNA here is from genome assembly GCF_057802395.1 of Ceratotherium simum simum. Taxonomy (NCBI): domain Eukaryota; kingdom Metazoa; phylum Chordata; class Mammalia; order Perissodactyla; family Rhinocerotidae; genus Ceratotherium; species Ceratotherium simum. Next base: position 41,867,072 of record NC_141904.1, read on the forward strand.
TATCCTTCTATAGAATCAGAAAATCCAAGATTTAAATAAGAAAATATAATTATTAATATAATTGTAATATAATATATATGTAATACAATATAATTAAAATATAATAATGAAATAACTCCCACTGGTTGGCCATAAAGATAAAACATGTAAAGGGGAAATGTAATACAACTACATCAAGCAGTGCATTTCCTGTTGAGATGACTCTGTGCCAGGGCTACAGCTCACTGAGTGCTGTCCAGCAATCCAATAAGCCACCCCAGAGTCGGGGGAGAGGGCTCCTTTCACTGGAGCCTCCTAAAAAGAGGCTAGCTACCATCTGCCAGGCAGCTGAGGCAAGGCTGTTCTTGCAAATCAACCTCCTGGAATCCAGGGCTGAATTTGTCATTAGGAACTTCCAATTTGGACAGTCACCAGGGAAGATCCTTGGAAACCAAGCCAAAGTCTCTTTTTTGTCCTAGTTTGGCTTGCCTTGAAAAACAAAACAAAACAAAAACTGAAGGCAGCTTCTGAAGCTACCTAAAGCAATTAATATGACACAGACATTTGACCAATGTGTTTCTAATCATTACTACATTCCCCAGTGGCATGAACCTCAGACTATTGACATTTTTAACCTGGTGGTAGTGTTGGGTAACCTGTGATGTTGGCAGTGCGCCATGACCAGCGTGGTCCCAGTGAGACAAGCTACGCTCTGCCCATTTGCAGTCTGTTCTCTTTGCTCTCTAGGAGATGCTGCTCTTTTGCTCAATGAGCAGCCACTCCCCAGCATAGTCAGGGCACAGAGTAACAACCCATGCCTATCTCATCTGTCCAAAGAAGGCTTGGGCCCCCTCACTGGTTATTATGTTGTGGGACGAGCAGGCTACATATGGTGAGAATGTGCGTGGGTGCATCAGCAAAGCTCCCCTCAGACAGGAGACATTTTTCCAGCTGTGCATGCACAGGTATGTCCAGACTAGTCTAGGTGAACCCAAACTCACTGCGGGTTGCATGAACACTTTTTCTGTCTTGGGACTGCTTTTGGATGTTGGACACGTAAAACCACATACATTTTTTTTCAGTTTAATGATCTCTTTGTTTCAGGATTCAGTTGGAGGAAAGCTCTATTGCTAAGCTCTGAAGAAGACACTGGACACAGTGGGCAAGCCCTAATTCTAACATGTGGAAGAAGCAACGGTGCAAAGGATATGAGTGGACAGACACTTTGATGGCTGTTCTTCTGATCAGGTTGAAAGGACTGAATAAGCACAGGGCCCGAGTGGCACTAAACCGGGAAATGGTCCTCCCTTTGTTCAGCACCATAAATGTCTAAAAGAAAACAAAGCAGAAGGTGGACCTCCAGTGAGAAACATGTGCCCTCATACAACCATGTTTTTGAGCATGAGTGGTATCCCCTCAGGCTCAGGAGCAAGAAGGGCTCTGGGAACCAGGGGTCAATGACAGCCAAATTGAGGGGCAGAGAGTTAGGGAGGATCATATCCTCACCTTCCTAGCAAGACCCCAGGCCCTGTGGCTGACTGTGCATCAAGACAAGCCCACTGAGAGTGCTTGATGGACAGGTAACTGACCCTGGGACTGGTAAGAGGCGTTAGACCCAGGGCGAGGATTCTGGCGGCAGGAGGATGGAGTTCTGGTTGCATTTAATTCCTCTTCTGATCAGTGGACGCTGCCTGGTCCTGTGATGTTCCTTCTGTTCTCCACCTGCTAGGTCTCCCCTTTTAAACCCTCTACTGGTTCCTACCTCTGAGAATCTAGGAGGGTGAGGGCTCTTGGCAGGTGAGAGGAGGGAGAAAGACATTCCAGTGTTTTTTTATTTTCTCTACAAACCATATTCGAGGTGGCAGATTCCTGCCCCTCCCAACTCCCAAACATGCACACACCATAATTTTGGCTGTGAGTATATCTAAGATACAGTAAAAACAGGATAATTGTCATCAAACAACTCTTGTTTAAACTGGTGATTCTCAAACTTTTTGATATCAGGACAATTTTTTACTCTCAAAAACTACTGAGGACCCCGAAGAGATTTTGTTAATGTTTATACGTTTTTGCTTATACCATATGTGTGTGTGTATGTGTGTGTATATGTGCATGTGTGTGAATATATATATGTAATACTAGAAATTAAAAATGTAGGAAATTTTAAAACACAGAAATATACATTTTAGTAGTTGTTAGACTGATGATGTTATCCTCCATCAATAGCCTCTACATTCACTATTGTAGCTTCACAAAAGAGTGTGAGTGAAGAGGACAAATGACATCTAAGTATTATTTTGAAATAGTTTTGACCTCCTGAACCCACTAAAAGGGTTTTGGGAACCCCAGGGGTTCTGAGCTCATCCTTTCAGGACCACTGGTTTAAGTCATCCTGATTTCTATTGCCCCTCCCTATCTCAAGATCTCTGCTCCCCACTTGCAGAGAGAGCCAACACCTCTGGAGATCCTAGGCCAGAGCTCATACAAGGGAGCAGCACACTTCCTCTGAAAACTCCACACCAGTTGTCACTGCTTTGGAGGATTTGGGTTTCATTAGCCTCTATCATAAATACCAGGAAGATTCAAAGATAGCATCAAAGACGTGAGTTAGAAATACTTTTTATTAACAAGTCTAGCTGATAGCCATATCACCCAGCGTGTGGGAGGACTCCCTGGGCTGGATGGGACAGGGGCTTCCTCTCCCAGAGCTGATAACAACCGTTCCAGCTAGTAGCCCTTACCCGGTGTGTACTGTAGAAGGGGTCCAAGTCCTCCAGGGGCTCCCCAACCAGCTCTGCCGGGAGCTCACCATAGAACTTGGGCAGCTGGTTGCAGGCTTTCAAGTTTAGCTGGGGCCGAGTTTTCTCTTCTGGGTCCTTCTGCTCCCTGTGCTTATCTTTGGCTTTCTTTGCTGCCTGCTTGGCAGCAATTCGTTTTTCAATCTCCACCAGGGACTCCGGAGTGAACCGACGGAAGTTGTTAGTTTCCAGAGACCCAAAGGGGAATTCCATCTTCTCATTCTTCTTCAGGAAGAATTTATACTCTTATAAGAATGAACATAACCACAGAAAGGTAACATCCTGCCCATTGGCTCTCTCCCTCCCATCCCTCCCACCTTGCTTGCTAGAATAGCTCCCCCACCCACCTCTCCGGTTCTTTCCTTGACTCACACTGAGCTCCCCCAGGACCCCATTGCTCCTGCAGCTCTCTCAGGGGAGGCTGTTTATTCCGTCTTACTCCAGGTACCTCAGGGGGATGTCTATGCTCTCCATGAGCTTCTGAGTCATTGCTCCTTCATCATTTTGTAACATCACCACCTCAACCACCAGATTGAGCCATACTGCCGTCTCTTCTCATTTCCATGACCACTGAGCAACAGGCACTCTCTGTCATCCATCAAAGACTTTGGTTCACGTCCTACTTTATCTTGAGTCTCATCCTACTTTCTGACCACAACCTTTTATTTATTGACATTTTCAATGTTTCTCCCCCTCTCTGAACTTCATTTGGACCCCTAGGCTACATTCTTTTTGTCCGTGGCTGAACACTTCTCTCCATATTAAGATCAGATCCTGTGGTCTGCCATTATGACCTCTCTCTTGTCCTTATCCTAAATACCAAGCCTAGGTCAATCTGGATGAGTCTAATTCCAGTTTTTGTGAATCTGGACAGCCGAGGGGTGAAGGGGAACACGAATGCTGCTTGGGAATCGTAAGTTTTCCCTAAGCAACAGTTTCTTCTAGTCTGATATTTCAAATACTGTTCATCGTTTCTGACTATTCCCTATTTTCCCCTTGCAGTAAGACAATGGCCATGTTCCCTACTTTATGAAGAAAACGGAACTCTCTCAACTTCATGCCCCAAACCTCCAACCCGCCTGCATCTACATCCTCTGTTCCTTCTTCCCTCCTGTCACAACCAGGAGGATATCATCCCTCATTCTGGCTCAGGCCAACCTTTTCCCTCTGCTTTGAATCTTATCCCCTCACTACCTCATTTCTCTCTCCCTACTTGTCTACTGGCTCCTTCCTATCAGTGTTTAGAGATTCTCAAGTCTCTTTCAACTTTAAAAACTTTACTTGATACACAGGCCATCCAGATCTCCCCTTATCTCTCCCCCATTTCTCTGTTGAGTTTCATAAAGGACTCATTTCCACTCACTGTCTCTGGTCACTCTTCAGTCCTAGCAGCCGGGCTTCTGTGTCCACTACCTCCCTAAAATGCCTCCTTACAAGGACACCAGAGATCTTCTTGTGGCTAAATTCAGGGGGACCTTTTCAGTTCTTATCTTGATGGTCCTATTGCCTGTTTTAATCACTTCCTTCTTCTTGAAACATGATCTCTCCTCAACTGCTGTGACACTTTCTCTTGGTTTTCCTAAGTTTCTGTCTGCTCCTTCTCCGTCTGCTCTTCCTCAGTTTCTCCCATACGTGATTGTGAATTTGGGGGCTCTATGTTATGCTTTTTAAATTTTTGAATAATGACATTAGTAATAACATCAACAGCACCCATAATACTAGCATTTACAGAGATTCCACTATGTTCCAGACTCTGGATTAAGCAATCTGCGTGCGTTATCCCATTAACCATCACTGTACCCTGTGAAGTATTATCTCTAATATATAAATGAGAAACCAGAGTGGCAAAGTTAACTTTCCCAGAATCACATTACTAATAAGCGGCAGGACAGGTACTCAATCCCGGGCCTGTCTGACACAATCTTCTGAGATTATCTCATCCGTTCCCCTGGCTTCAATTCTCATCCATATGCAGATGACTCCTGAGTCTTTATCTCCAGTTCTCATTGTGTCCTTGGTGCTCAGACCCTAATTTGGCATCTCCACTTGAATGTCTAATGGGCACCTCAAATTCAGCATGCCCCAAACTGAACTCATTATCACCTCTACACCCCTTTCTAATACCTACCTCTCCTCTCAGGCTCTCTCCCTCTGTGAATAGCCCGAAATAGCCTATTTCTGTGCCTGCCCACAACCTGGGTATCATCGTTATGTCCTTTCTATTTCACTCCCACATCCAATCAGACATTCAGTGCTATTGATTCCGTCTCCTTAGTATCTTCTCTCTGTGTCTCTTTAACCTCACCATTGTACCAATGGTCCAGTCACTGTCATCCCAATGACGTCCCATGTGTCCTTTTGCTTCCCCTCAAGTCCTTTCTAACCTATTTTCCAACTATAACCAAATGATCTTTCTAAAATGCAAATCTGGTTATGTTATATCCTTATTTAAAATCCTTCTAAAACTCTCCACAGCACTCAATATAACCCAAACTCTGTGCTTACTTCTCCACTATTGTGGTTGCCAGCCATATCCTTTTTATTAGTTTCTCTTTGAATATGAATCATTCTTTTTCATCTTAAGGCCTGTCCATGTTCCATTTCCTTTGCCTGAAATTATTCTCCCATCTTGCTTTGCCTGACTAATCCCCTCTCATTCTTTAACTCCTCCGTTTCCGACCCTGTATGAAGTCTGTATTAGGATTCCCATTTCATGCTCCCATAACTTGCTGCATTTTTCTCTATAAACCTCTGATATGTAATTGCTATTTGCTTCTCTATTTCTCTAACTAAATTGTAAGCTCAGTGAGGGCTAGGAACACATCTGTCCTGTTCAGCACTGATTCTCTAGGCCCTGGCACAGTGCCTGGCATTTAGTAGATACTTAATAGATATTTTTTGTGTGTGTGTGAGGAAGATCAGCTCTGAGCTAACATCCATGCTAATCCTCCTCTTTTTGCTGAGGAAGACTGGCTCTGAGCTAACATCTATTGCCAATCCTCCTCCTTTCTTCCCCCAAAGCCCCAGTAGATAGTTGTATGTCATAGTTGCACATCCTTCTAGTTGCTGTATGTGGGACACGGCCTCAGCATGGCCGGAGAAGTGGTGCATCAGTGCGTGCCCAGGATCTGAACCCGGGCCGCCAGTAGCGGAGCACGTGCACTTTAACGGCTAAGCCACGGGGCTGGCCCTGATATTTTTAAAATGAATAGTGTAACTACAAACTTCAGAAACTGAAAAACTAAACAACATTTTGTGTGGAAAAGTGCAGCAAAAATCACAAATCAAATCATAGAAATACAAGGAATCAAAGAGATTATCAAGTCTAGTGACTTTTTTAGACTAGCACACCTCAAAGTCAAGCAGATGGTAGCAGGGGCAGCTCTTGAATCCAGTATCCCTATGATGGAGACCCTGCTTGCTGTTGCCAGTTCTCCTGTGTACTGTGGTCCTTGGAGGAGCCCTCACCCCTCTGACACCACCTCTCTTCCTTAATGCCCATGATGTTTTTATGCAATGGTTGCTCAAACATTGTTGACTTGATTGAATCCAATTGGTGTCGTTAATTCTTCCCTTTTGAGGAATAAGAGCTGAGTTAACTTTCTCTTCTTTGTCTAGGGAGAAGAGCTACTCATATGTCAGAACCAAATTGAGTCCCAGCACTCAGTTACAGAGGAACAATGCAAGGAGTGCCTGTGACACTGGGATGCAATGTTGAGAACTGAGCACAGGACTAAGCCAGAATTACAGAGGATAGAAATGGAGCTGGAGGTCATAGCAGGCTCAGCCATAAGGCTGATTTGATGCCAAGTGTCCATAATAATTCTGCTGGGCTACCATAAATCCCTTTGGCCAAGGACATGGTTGTTCTCAGAGTTAGGGGGTGAGATTATGCTCACAGGTGGGAATTTGTAGTGATGTGATGTAGTACAAGGGCCCAGTCCCTCTCCCAAGATTTTCCAATAAGGAGAGAGCTCTGGACTTGAGGTCCCTTGATCAAAGTGGTCTCTTTCTTTCCATCTATTGCCCAGCGATTTTACATGGCGCCCTGGGACAACAATTGGGTGAAAGTAGTTTATTTGAGAGCTAATTCCAAGAAACTCAGAGAAGACGAAAAAGTAGGATAAAAAGAAGACAGCCAATAGTATTTTTATGATCAGATTACTCTGGCAGCCAGGGCTCCGAATTGTTTCACTGAAGGGTAAGAACATTGAGGTTTTATCTATCAGTCCTGCACCTTAACAGTGGAGGGTCGCTCCAAGAATGTTAACTCTGTAGAATTTATAGTAGTAACGAGAGAAAGCCCTAGGCAGAGAGAGATGCAGGAAGCCAACATGTAAGGAAAGCATCTGCAGGTAACCTCTGGGCCCCTGGGAGATTTGGGCAAGACACAGATAGTGACTGCTACATTCCCGGGCTGTTGTGTAGCTGCTTGCAGACCTAATTGGGAAACCTTATTTCTGGATCCATTTGAATGCAGTGGGGAAGGGATGTCCCTTGTGAAGCAGCCATATTGGACCTATGTGTTTCAAGATTAGTCTGGACCTGGGATTCACTTCTTGGATTGATGGCTGGGGAGGAGCCAATCCAAGAAACTTCTATTTGGCTTCGATTCCAAGCTTAGCCTTGGCTTTTAAACAGTCCACTTGAGTGTTTGCAGTTATATTCCTTCCAGCTCAGTAGCTGTTCCTGCTAAGCAAGGCTCCCTTTTTGGTGGACATGCAGCTCTCTCAAGATGAGCCCACAGGGCTATTTGGTTCCCTCTGCCCTCCTAACATCAGGTGGGAGAGGACCTTTGTCTATTGCTCCTCTAAAGAGCCCATGTTATCTGGAGCCTGCAGGATTCTCTGGGGAAAGGTTAAGCTCCCATAATGCTAACCTCAGTGATGGACTAGTTATAGGAGACTAGCTAGGAGATTAGCTACAGGGCCAGAGCTTTCTTCTCTGTAGTAGGGTTTCTCTCTGGTTCCGGCTCGCATGAGCCAGACCCAGGCCCACAGAAATTCCTCTCACAACAGGCCGCATCACTCATATTGTGTGATCAGTCACAGGGGTTTGGGCTCAGAGCCCTCAGAGAGGACTTGTGCAACCCTGCATTTCTAAGTTCTGCAGAATTTTAGTGCACTATAAACTGGTGGTCTGTGAGAAAAACAATGCTAGTTAAAATTCCCCCATGAAAATGCATTTGTTAAAAAGTATAGAAGACACTAGTATGTTTTATTGTTCTTTTTATTATGTAATGGAATGCTTTTAAGAAGTGACAGCCATTCCTGAACGTGACAGGGAGACAGAGAAGGCCCAGCTCCTTGTGCACATGGCTGCACTTGCCAACTGAGAGTGTGCTGTCTGCTCGATCCTCTACAGCTTGGCAGTATATTTGTAATTTTTTTATTCTTTATAAAATAAATTATTTAGTTTTTATAATTGGCTCCTTTTTCTTATAACATGGTTTTTTTTTTTTAAATCATAGAATAAGATTTTGATTATTTCTTCAGGTGATTGATTCATAAGCCCATTTTTGCTGTTTATTTTATTTTTTATTTTTTGAGGAAGATTGGCCCTGAAGTAATGTCCGTTGTCAATCTTCCTATTTTTTTTCGTTTTTCTCCCCAACGCCTCCAGTATATAATTGTATATCCTAGTTCTAGGTCATTCTAGTTCTTTTATGTGGGACGCCACCTCAGCATGGCTTGATGAGGGGTGAGCAGGTCCGTGTCCAGGATCTGAACTGGTGAACCCCGAGCCGTGGAAGCAAAACACGTGAACTTAACCACTGCGCCACTGGGCTGGCCCAGTTTTTATTCTCAGTGCCCTTGTATCTCCTGAAAGCCCATTGATGACTTAACAGTGAATGATGATTTTAAAATTGTTCTCTGGTCCCATAAGTTTGCAAAATCCTGACCTAACAGATGGTCTCTAACGCTGCCACACTGGGTCTCTGGGATCCTGGTCCATCATGGTCCATGCAAAACCTGGAAGGCACTGCAATGACTCTCTAGGTTTTCTGTGGGATGCAATGTTCTCAGCAAGCCTTGACCCCTAGAGCTAGTCTGGAAGTAAACAGGATGGCTTGCCATCACAGATGAGAAGAGCAGTATCTATGTGGCATTTTTCTTACTTACCCTAGGGAAGCTAGATCTGAAGCTCCTACAATAAGCATCCATCCTCTTAGTTCTCTGCAGCAACCACTGGCTCTGTGAATAATGTAATTTCCCCAACTGCTCTAGTTCTACAGTGATCTTCAAATGCCAGTCCACAGTCTGATGCTGGGCCAGCTGCATCACTGTCACAGGGGGAGTGAGTTAAAATACAGATTCCTGGACCCCGCCTGCAACAGTGCTCATTCAATAGGTCGAGGCCTAGGAAGCTGCATTTTACAAGTTTATAACTGAAGCTGTTGGAAGTGTTCTGCCTTCAAGAGGCACTGGAAGCCTCTGCAACTGTGGACGTGAGACAGTGCAGGTCAGGGTTACAGGATCAGAGTGGGATCTGATGACTTACTCCCACAGCTCTAGAGCTTGAATGAAAGTCTTCCAGGATTCTTGAGGCAGGTCAGAAGCCAGTGTTGGGTGTGTTAGGGAAGAAGAGATCTGGAACCAAGTGGTGGGGTGTTCTTGGGAACCAAGGTTCTGAGTTACCTTCCCAAGATACTCTGACTCCTCAGAGGGTTTTGTGGGGCAGTCCTTGGGACCACCTCCCTTCTGTTGTCAGAATTAGGGCAACTGCTGGCCAGAAACTTTGAAGAGCTTACACTCAGGGGATGGAAACAAAAAGTGGAATTTGGTTGTTTCTGAGCATCAAGCTTCTGTAGGCATTTACCCTGTGTCTGAGATTTCTAAGCTACAAGAGGACCCACTGGGTCTCCTCTTGATGGGACATAGAGGTGTCTTATGAGACCTCTATGAGCTCTAATGAGCGAGCAGTTTCTAAGAAGAAACACAATCAACTAAAGGTGATTGAACAGATGTTTCAATTTGGTGTTTCATGTTTGTCATTTCACTGATAATGGAAATAGATTTGGTTTGTTTTTGGTCAAGACCTATGGTGTGGGAGGGACAGCAGATTCAGGGCTGCTAAATGAAGGTGGGTGTCTATAAGGGTGCAAATGAGGGTCTCCCTGAGATTACAACGGGAAGAGCAGGACAGGGGATCCTTTCTCACAGCTTCTGTTGTACTTAGTAGGAAAAAAGTTTTTCTGATCATGCGGCAAGAGTGAGTTGCTCACAGAGACGACTGAGCCTCATGAGAAGAACTACTTAAATCCTCAATCCACAACAACATCAACAGTGGGCATAATGCATAATTATCTCTTTTAATCCCCACAGAAATCCTGTGGAGTAGGTAGAAGTATTTTCTTACGTATAAGGGAACTATGAATCAGTGAGGGTCTGTGTTTACTATAGATTACAGAGGTATCAATTGGACTAAACAAGCTTGTCTCTTGAGTCTTTTGATTCCAGACCCAGTGCTCTTCTATTACTGGCATAGGTCTGGTTGGCTGGAGTAGTTCTAGAATCCTACTGACTGGGGCATCATTGGAGGGCTCTGGGACTTGAGAGAGGCAGGGGCTGATCTGAATGCATTCATATTTGGTGAGGTTTCCAGGGGCCTCAGAGAATAGCTTCTTTGTCTTATATAGCTCATTGAGACTCTTAAGACTCCAATAGAGGACTTTCCCCACTGATGTGGCATTTGGCTCTGTATGGTAGATCTGATGTGGGCAAATAGGCAATTATAGTTTTTCCAGAGCCTGATTAGTAGGTAAAAATATCAGCCCTCGCCCCATTTAGGATTGCATTTTCTCATGCTTCTCATGGTTGCTCTCGTCTACTTATATACAACCAAAATTATCATTTTCATGCAACTGATTCCTGAATCTGGACCCTTCCTCTGAACTCCAGACCAGCTAATCCAATGCCTTTGGACACATCCCCTTGAGTGCTCCCTAGACATCTCAAAATTATTGTCTCCTATGATCTCTTCATCTTCTCTCCTCCCCAAATTCTCTTCCTCCTGTGTTTCTTATCTCAAAAAATTGCATATCCATTTTTCTAAGATAGAAACTTAAGGGTCCTCCTTTATGCCTCTTTCTCCCTCAAGTCTTCCTCTCTCATTTCAGACGTAGTTTTAGACTCTGGGGATACAGCAGTAAACAAGCTTCAGATCCATAACCTTTGGGAGCTTAAATGTAGCTCTGAGTCTTAGCCAATTTTCTAGCCAGCTTCCCAGACAGACACTTTCCAGAGAAGAAAAATACTGAAGTTATGATGATGACATGGGTAGTCTGGAGTAACATTTGAAACATAAATCTAAATTTATGTCTCCAGCCTGGGCCTTTCACCTACATTCTACATTGTTATATTCAACCGTCCTCTCATCACCCCTCACCTGGATGTCCGGTAGACGTTATAAAGCCTAACTATTGATTTCTTTACCCCAAATGTACTCTTCCCTTAGTCATACTAGGTTCAATAAATGAAAACTTCATCCTTCCCATGGCTCAGGCCCCAAGTCTTGACACTTTGGAATTATCCATTACTTCTCTCTATCAAATCTCAAATGCAGTCCCTTGGAAAATTCTAATGACCCTGCTTCTGAAGCATAGCTGTCTAATTCTCATCACAGCCTGCTACCACCATAATCTAAACCACTATCACCCACCTCCATTGCTACTGCCATAGTCCAATTCACTGTTAGCTCTTGCCTGGGCTCCTATTATGTCTTCTCAACATGTCTCACTGCTAGCATTCTCTCAAATCCTTGCAGCCTATACTATTTGCAGCAATCAGAGTGATCCTTTAAAAACATACCCTGAAGTGTGTTCCAATAAACTTCATCTCTGACTTTGCCTCATATCATTCTCTCCCTTAATCACTGGAACCCAGTCCCACAGACCACTTTGCTATTTCTTGGACACCCCAAGCACACTCTTGCCTCAAGGTTTTTGAACGTGCTGTTTGCTCTGCCTGGTACTCACTTCCCATTTATAAACCGCATGGCCCATTTAAATATCACCATATTAGGGAAGCCTCCCCTGACCATCCTTTCCCAAACAACAGCCCCTGGCTGCTCTCTATCCCTTATCTCTCTTCATTTTTCCTCATAGGGAAACTAATATTAACATTTTATTTGTTTATTATCTATCTCCTTCAACTAGAGTTTTTGTTCCCTGAAGGTATAGATTGTGTCTGGTTAACTGTTGAACGCTTAACACTGAGACCAGTGCTTGGCATGTACTAGGTGATCAACAAATATTTGTGGAATAAATTAATGAATAAATTCAAGGGATCCTGAATGAGTATGTATCAGATAATTACAGAACACTGCTAGAGCTTTTCATCTGCCATCAGGATTGAGTTTGGGATATACGGGGAAGAGAAAGCACAAATACCTGAACTGTGAGACCAGGATCAGTGGAAACTGACCACCTCCCATATTATGGGGAAAAAAGGGTTTTCTGTTCAATAAGAGCTAAGGCTTGGGGTTCCTAAAATCCATCCTGATTTGGAATAAATTGGTTCTCCAAGGTGAGAGGAGAACAATGAGGGCTGGAACTTGGAGGGCTGTGTGGGCAGAGAGGCACTGAACATTACAGAGATGCTGTAGACAAAGAGGGAGAAGAACAAGGATAAATCAGTGTCATAGAAACAGCAGAAAGAAAAATTTTAAGAACTGCTGAGCCTTGTTCTAGTAGTGAGAATGGCTTTAGTCATAGAGATTCAGGGGGAGTGTGAATAAATTCCATGGAGTGGATGGGATGTGACTAGATTGCTCGAATTGCTGAAAGAGGGGGGTTGGGATATGGGTGTAACTGCAAATATGACTAAACTAATTATAAGAGGAACCCAAAGAGCAGGACCATGATAATGAGCTGCTGTCATAACTTAGCTGCCTGGTGGAACAGCAAGCATGTTGTCAGGATGTCACTAGGACTGAGAATGCGGTTGGACCTTTCATGGCACTGGATTGAGAGTGTGACTAAGTAACTAAGCCATTGACACAGTTGAGTGAAACTGCATTGTGCATGGTGCTGAGAGTGTGGCTAGGCTTTCTAGTTCATAGAATGAGCAACCAAGCTAGCTTTAGCACTGGGAATATTGCTGGGCTCTCCATGTTAATGGGAGCATGAAATTAAAAGTCTCTGTTTTGGGAGATATGGCCAGACTAGGCAAGACTTAGAGAAGTCCCTGAGATGTCAGCATTTTAGATAGTCAGTGATACTGACATGTGCCTAGCTGAGCTGTCCATTGCCCTGAAAATTTTAATTGTTATGCATCTGATTGGAGCAACAGGGCACTGAACATTTGAGTAAGCTGTCCGGGGAAAAGATAGAATTTGAAGTAGATATGCCACTGGGAAAGTGTAATAAACTGTTTGTGGTGATGAAAGTGAGACCACATTATCCATAATTCGGCCCGGTAGTCAGAGATGGAGCCTTAGCTATCTGTGGCACCAGAAAAATATCACTAAGCTGTCTTTGAAGTTGAGTAGTCTTGAGTTGCCCCTGGTATTAAAGGAATGGGGCTCTGGGAATCCTTGCTGAACATGATTTACCTCCAAATGATCCAGAGATAATAGCTAGCTAATCTGTTGTCCAAGGGTGGAGTACAACAGAGGTATTTACATTGTAGAGGAACAGGCATGTACTGTCCGTGGTTCTGAAAGAGCAAGACAGTGTCTAGTATAGCCTTGAGCTGTCCATGGTGCTGGGCAAGAACTGTGGGGCTAGGTGAGAGCTGAGTGGGTCTAGTTTTCTGTGAGGCTGGGTGAGTAACTGATCTGTTTGTAGTGCTGAATGAGTGTGCCAGGCTGAAGTGCTGAGAAGAACTGAGTTTCTGTGGGGGTTAAAGTGGAAGAAAGGAGTAATTCAAGGAAGAAAGAAATCTGGGAGTTGGGTGAAAAAAGTATCTAAAAGAGGCTTAATTGAAACATCTCTGCCCACAAGACTGGAGATCCAAATGAAGTTGCAGAGGAGGGAAATATTCCTTTCTCAAGGGTCTTTGCCTCCATATCACCTCCCTCAAGCATTGAAAATGGGTCAGAATGAGGAAAAGATATTTGTCACTAAGGAAGAAAGCAAGTTTCTCATCACGTGATCCGGGAGTGTTGTGGACTCAGAAACTCAGGGTGGTGGATTGAACCAGCTTAAAAGATTTTGATTATAATTGTTCAAAAAACCCAGAGAGGTAGTGTGATTTTGTCAAAATAGCACTGGGCATGGAGACAGGAAATTTGAGTTCTGATACTAACCAGGTCTTTTGAATTCTCTGACCCTGATTTCTATGATTTGTAAGCTGGAGATGATGACTTCTGCCCTGCTAATCTGACACTGTCGTTGGGAGAATCGAATAATGTATGTGAAAGCATTTTGTAAGCTAAGTACCATACAAATGCACAATATAGACTTTAATGTTTCCCATTGCACATGTGATTTAATAGCCAATAGCCACTTAGTCTATTTCAATTCCACACTACTAGCTCTCAGCATATAAACTAAATAAATATGTGAGATCATTTACAATTAAACACAATATAAAGAATTCATAATGTTTCCACTTTATTTCTGCATCCCCCATCTTTAGTGTGTGAATACTTTTGAATATGGTTCAGCTGCCCAAAATAAAAGTGTTTATTTAATAAGGTAATACAAGTTACAATAAACTCAAGAATTTGAAGGAGATTCATGCTGTGGATAAGAGTTTTTATTTAATACGTATAGAATGTACTTCCTTTCTTCTATTCCTAATACAGATTTCTTGTCCTATTCAACAAGACTCTAACAGAATATATCACTAATAGATCTTTAGAATCCTTGGGGGAGGGGACCTGGCAAGCACGGTGAGTTTTTATAATCTTTAAAACTGTAGCTTAACATGCCCAGGTTCATTTAAGTAAGGCAAAGATTTTGTAAGGATAAAGTGCAAGTTAGATTCAACAAGGATATTAAAATCACCATATAGGTGATTCTTTGCCATTTATAAAGTCCTAGTGGACAGTAGAATTCAGGCAGTCGATTTCATAACTGATTAAGGCTTTATAGGGATGCTGTGGTCCCCTAGCATCAGATTTAACTAGAAGACATAATATCATAAAAGACATGCATGACAAATGCATCCTTTAATACATATCATTACTGCTCCATACACTCTAATATGTCCCTCCTAGCCTCTTTCTCCAAAGCTTTTATTAAGTTGTAAATGACCTCCAGGGTGCCAAATCCAGAGAAACTTTTAGATCTTGACTTACTTGACTTCTCAGCAGGATTCGACACAGTTGATCACTCTATTTTTCTTGAAATCCTCTCTGTCTGTTCCATCTGAGATTTCATTGAAAGCTTCTTTTCTTTCTGGCCATTAAATATTGGAGCTTCTTGGGGTTCTGTCTTAGCCCTCTTCTACATCCTCTCTCATGGAGATCTAATCTACTTTCATGGTTTTAACTTCCACTCAAACGTGTCTCCTGTGCCAGACTTGACTGCCTTCCTGTTCTTTTTGGATATCTCCTTCATCTAAATTGACTTCTTCCTTGTTCCCTATTTTGGTAAGTGGCACCATCAAGCACCTGGTTGCTCACATCATAAACACATAGACTGTCTCTCTCCCTCACTCTCCACATACGCTCCAACCACCAATCCACAGCCGTCTCTTATCTGGCCTCTCTGCTTGCTTATTAACTGGTCTTTCTGCATACTCTGTTTTGCCTACATACATAGCAACCAATATAATCTTTTAAAAATGTAAATATGATCATATCACGCCTCTGATTATACCTTTCAAAGGCTTCCCAAGACCTTCAGACAATGTCTAAATTCATTCATATGGCACATAGGCCTGGCATTATCTGGTCCGTGCCCGTCACCTCCTTCAACATCACTCTTTCCCTTGTTTTCCTCCTAGTACTTACTCTGGTCTTCTTTCAGTTACCCAATTCACTAAGTTCCTTTCTGCTTTGGTAGCTTCAGACTTGCACTTTTTTCTCTCAACAATGCTTTTTCCATCCCTTTCCCCTACTGGATTCTATTTTTCCTTCAGTTTAGTTTAAATATCACTTCTCCAGAGCAGCCTTTCCTGACTCTCTGGACTAGACTAGTTTTCTTTGTTACTCACTCGCATGGCAGGCTGCACTTTCATGGTGGCCATCTTTCAGTAATTATCTGTTCAGTGTCAGCTCTTATGCTAGAAAGTAAGCTCCCCGATGTGAGGGACCATGTCCATCTTTTCCCCTACTGTATCCTTAGCACCTAGGACAATGTGACATATGCAGGTGCTTGATAAACATTTGCTGAGTAAAGGAATAAATGAATGAAGGATAGTGGCTTTCTCAGAGACTGACTATTTTAGAGAAGCCTCATGAATGTGACCCATGATTGTTCTGTCCAGAGTTTCTGTAGTCAGTTTGCCTAATTTGACCTTAGAATGACCTTAGAATTCCCACTCCCCAATGACTGGGCTTCTCTGGTGTGGAAAGAGGAGTCTGGAACTGTACATGGAGGCAAGAAAACTGAAATGGGGGAGAAGATGACTGAAGGGGAATTCAGTGATATTTGCTGAGACAGTCATTGTGATGCAATGGAAAGAATGAGGATTTGGGAGTGAGGAGACCTGGGTTCAGCCCTGGACCTTCTGCTGACTTGCTTTCTCATGTTGAGTATGTTTTTTTGGTGTCTGAGAAGCAGTTACCACACAGGAAGATAAGTTAGTGCTCTGAAGTGACCTTTCTGAGCTCTGGTACCTTATGAATCTGGAAGTAATGCTATGGGTTTGGCTCATTCTGATTCTGATCTTGTGAGGAAACTAAGGTTTTGTCTAATCAAGGACTAGGCAAGTTCCGTGAAGACGGGTTGACTTTGCAATAGCAGGAGTGGGTTTGATCATGCACCTGGCAGGACTGGTCTGTTCAGTTGCCTTCTGGATGCAACTTCTGGAAGAATAAGAGGATTCTCCTTCATATTTATTTTGGTTCTTGACTTTAGGGAATAAGAAGCAACAAATCTGTGTTCTCTTGGCTACAGTCAAATGTGAACATGGCCTTGTGCCTTTAAGGTTCTGGGGCTTGGGCTTCTTTCTTGAAATTGTCATAGCCTGGAAGTGCCCAGCTGAGCTGCTGGAATTAGGAATACTTATCAAATGTTCAGACATTTTTTCATTCTTAGTAATGGCTGAAGGTCTACTGTGCATTTAGCACTATTAGATGTTGTGGAAGATGGTGTGGTGTGCAGGAAAGAGCACTGGGCTAGAATTTAGAAAACTGGAGTCCCAGCCACAGGTCTGTAATAAACCATGTTCAGTCTTTGCATATCTTCTCCCTCTGGATTTCAGTTTTCTCATCTGTACAATGAGGGGATTGGTCTAGGTGTATACTGAGGCCTTTCCACCTTGACAAAAAGCCATGTTTCTTGTTTTGGAGGCCTTTGAGTCTTCTCGGGGAGAAAGTAAACCCTTACAACCAGGAAATAATTAGAAAAATAAATAAGGACTAAACTATGTGGTTCTGACCATGGAGTTTTAAGCAATAAAGACAAGTGCCTCAAGGTATTGAAGAAGGGAGGAACCCACATAGATGAGAGAAGCTGCCAAAGACTTCCTGGAGGAAGCTGTTTGCAGACCGTTTTTATGACTGTATGAGTCACAATATGAATGCCACATCCTCTAGCTGGGAGAGGCTCTGGACCCTAAAGAATAGGCAAATGCACACCCAGGCTGAAGTTTCCCACTGGGGCGCTTCCTCTCTGTGTCTGGCCTTGGTTGAATTCCTCCTATAAGCAGAGGCACCTCTATGGGGTCCCTTTCCATGAGGTAATTCTACAGTTGTTAATCTTCTTAAACATTAATTATTTTAGAGTCAAATATGTTTCTCATGAACAATAACCCCCCTTTTTCTTTGCTAAGATTCTAAAGAAAAAATATGCAAATTCTGACAGGTAGAAATGGGTTTTGGACAAGGTTCTAAGGCAAGAGCATTGTGAATGTTATGTAAATGCAAAGCAATATAATGCAGCCCGTCGGTTTATTCCGGGGAAGCAAAGGGTACTCAGGAAACCCAGTGATGCTGCATGTCTCCCGACATTGAAGGAATCTGTCTTTTGTCCACAAATCACCTTCTGATCTGGCCCTCAAATTCTGCTTCCAAATTGCAAATTCTGACAAAAATAGTGCATCTTCTTTTAGGTCGCTGCTTACATGTCACTTCCTCAGAGAGGCCCTCCTTAATCTTGCCTTTCTAAATTAGGTGACTTCAAGATGATCTCCCAAAGAATCCTGTTCTTTCCTGACACTTATCACTGTTGATAATTATATTTGTGTTTGTTTAATATCTGTCTACCCCACTAGACCGTAGGTCCTGTAAGGGCAGAAACAAAATTTATTCTGTCCGCAGCTCTGTGCCCCCAGTGCACAGCAGGAAAGATTGTCATTAAGTAAAAATTGGGTCTCAGTGAAATAGCCACATTTAAAAAACTTTGCAGTCTATGCTTAGTGTTTCAAATCTTTCAAAATGCATTGTGGGATTGCATCTGATATTTGAGTCTTCTATATTTGTTTTACACATTTTTACACTTATTACATCTCTCCCTCAATACAACAAAATATTTTCCATTGGTTAAGAAACCAGCGTGTAGAGAGGCAACATAGTGTAATGGATAAGTTCTTGGATTCTGGAGCCAGATTACCTGGGTTTAAATCCCTACTCTACAAACTACTAGCTGTGGGACATTGGGAAGTTTCCTTAAGCTCTCTGCCCTCAGTTTTCTCATCTGTAAAACAGGCATAATAATAGTACTAAGAGGTAGTCATAAGAATTAAATGAGTGCTTAGAACAATGCTTATATATAGTGTTCAGAGCTATGACTAGAACATAGGAAGCATTATATTAACTTTGCTGTTAATATTATTACTCCTCAAGGCAATATAAGCATTAAGTAGTTGGCCCAGAAGTACTACATCTGATTTCACATCAAACTACACAGTCTCCCTGAAGTACAATTATCTCCAGTTGACAGGTGAAGAATCTGAGACCCAGGTGGATAATGGATCTTGTCCAAGGACTCCAACCAGAAAGAGGTGGACCTGGGACAACACCCAGATATTCTAGTGATTTCCATACTCCAGCACTGATGCTGTCAGTTTCCCTAGGATTGCCTTTCTCCTGCCCTCATACTGATTTCCCACCAAGCTAGGATTGGAACAGATTGGAGCAGGAGATAAAGTCAGTGTCTGGATGAGCACTGAGCCAGTGGGCCACCAGGATGTTCTGAGCTGACCCTCTTATTAACCCATTTCTACAGGTAAGGCACTAAAGCCTTGAGGCTGGCTTAGCCAAGTTCAAAGCCTATTGGAGATCTAAGTCATTATTCTTATCTCTTCTACCCAGAAGGTAAAGAATAAAAATATTAACATTAATTATTCTTGGGGTGTAATATTATTGGTGATTTCTTTAAAATAGGAGGATAATACACATACAAAAAGTAAATCAAATGCACTAAAGTTTATAGCTTGATGCTTTTTTTAAACATATGTAAACACTTGTGCAGCCATCACCAAGACCAAGATATAGAACATTTCCTGCACCCCAGGAAACTCCCCCATGTCCCTTCCCAGTGGCTATCCTGCCCCCACCTGGAGATAACAACTATTCTGACTTCTGTCATCCGAGTCAGCACTTTCTAGGTGTTTCTGATCCTTTGCCTATGTCACCGCACCTGGTGCAGAGTAACCTCCCCTCTCTTCTCCATCTATCTAAAGCCCACCCATTATTCAAGGCCTCCCACAACTCCCCTCTCCCTGAAGCATCCCTGATTTGTCCTGCTGGTCAGCTCTGTGAGCACTTCAAAATAATAATAATAATAATACCAGCATGACTCATTCCTCCTTTCCCCTAGGACTTTGTCTAATGCAAGGTCAAGTTCACATCTGCTGATGCGTTCGTCCTGGGCTTTGAGTGCCCTGGCTCCACTCTAAAGAGCATGAACAAAATGTCTCCAACAGGATCCCCCTCCTGTCACCTCTGAGTCAGTCAGTGCCACAAGGTGTGGGGGGAATGCCTCACAATGTGGACAGGGGACCTGGGTTCCTGCTCCTTGTGCCAGGACCCTGCTATGTGATCTTGAATAAGTCACTGAAACTGAAACTCTAGGTCTCAGAGTTTCTTTATCTATAAAATGAGGGCATCAGACTAAATAATAACAGGAATAGTAGCTAATAGACTGGGCTAAGGCCTTTACACATCCCCTGTCTAGACCTCAAAATCATCTTGTGAAATAGGTATTACTATAGCCATTTTGCAGTTGAGAAAACAAAAGGATGGGGGGAGAGTTGCCTACTGTGCTAATCAATAGGAAAGCTGGGAGCTGACCAAGGTCCTGCTCAGTCCACAGGCCTGTGCTCTCAGCCACCGTACTCTACACCTAGCCGTGGTCACTGGGGCCTCTTCTTGCTCTTCTGAACAGTTCATTAAACATGGCTCAGGCTCTCTTTGGAGGGCCATAGAAAAGCATGACAATGAACAGCAAGGTAAAAAGAGTGACCATGGGATCTAACGAGCAAGATGGACCCGAGTCACGTCCTCCCCAAGGACAAGGAGTTCTAACCCTCCCAGAAGGGATGTCAGCAGGCAAGGGAGAGAATGCATTTGCTTAAATGGGGAGGATGAGGGAAGGGTCATGTATGAATCTTCTTTCCATAAGATCCAGGACACCAAGCCATGATTTTTATTTGGGAAGCACTTATTGAGTTACTAATGTGTACAAAGTTTTTATGGGGGTATAAAAACCAAGGAGGCTGAGGCCTTGTCACTTACAGCTTCATACTCTGCTGGGGAGAGACACAAATAGAAGCACCACTCTAATAGGAGACATGCAGCATACAAATAAAGAGGTGGGGCAGGAGCAGAGAAAGGGAGAGAGGATATTATGCCTTGTGGGAGAATGAGGTCTGCCCAGGACTTTGAAGGACAGGTAAGATCTGGGCAGGAAGTGATTGTGCAGAAAGTGCGAGCCCAGTGGATGAAAACTGTATCAAAAAGGGCCAGCAGTCCCAGAGGGAGAAGGGATAGTGTTTCTTTCATGGGCTCAGAAGGCATGGACTCCAAGCTCATGGTACTGGTTTGTATATGGGACTCTAGGACCAGTCTGTTCTGAGAGAGGGGGAGCAAATGCGGAGCATGTGGCTGCTGCTCATAAAAAATGCTGAAGTCTCAGGAGTCTTCTTGACTTGATAGGGCTCTGATACAAGGGAATGTATGCCCAGAGTCAGTGATCACTGGTTTTTCTCCTCCTAGAATCGTGTTTTCTTGGCAATATTTATTTGTGAAAGACTCTTTATCCACCATTACAGACCGTTCTCAGGTTCTTTTTCCATTTCCTTCTGATGATTTTCTCAAAACCATCCTTGCAAATATATGCTCTTACATATACCTGGGGCCAAAAAAATGCTGATATTTCATTTTAAATGCTTGTTCATTACTATTATTATTACCACCACTATTTCACTGCTAAGTGAGTGGACACGGAACCAGTAAATTACTTTTTAAGATCACTCTAAAATCTTCCTAACATTTCAAACCAACTTTATGCCATTTCAAAACAAATTCTTTCATCAAACTAAAAGCAATCCATTTCCATGTGTCATTTCCACCTTCCTCCCACACCATGTGGCTAGAAAGCCCAACCTTTAAGCTTTTGTTACTCAAAATACATACATGTGGTTGATTCTACCTGCTTCATTTTGCAAGTCCAATAAAGCTGACTCAAACTAAATTTTAAAATTATAGCAGACGTCTCTCTTTTTCTGGCAGCAATCCAATCAGGTAATTTTAAAGAGCAAATCATGATCAAGAATCAAATTTTCACTAAGTGCACTTGAGCTATGGAGGAAAAAAACCACCAAACAGAGCCAGGACCACAGAAATTTCTGAATGAGTCATTCTTCCGGGTTGCAGATTTGGGACTAAAAACAAAGCTTAAGTGACTTTGATCCTTCCTGTTGTCATCTTTCTGAACATCAATAAATGCTCCACTGCAGATTGGAAAACACCCTTGATCACCTGGGTTTGTCTTCTATCACCACAATCTTAAAGCAGGTGTTCCTCAACTTTGTTGCCCGTCAGAATTTTCTGGAGAGGACTGAAAAAATATAGATTCCTAACTGTCACTCCTAGACATTTAGATTCAGTAGGTCTAGAGTGGGGTCCAGGAGGCTGTGTTTCTAAAAAGTTCTCCAGTTAATTCTGATATGTGACCAAGAGTGGAAATCACTTCTGTCAATTCTGCCCACACTTCTCTAACAAGAGTTCTTGTTGCCTCGAGTTTGAAGCAAAACTTATCTCTGAAGGAGTGTATCACCTTTTACCCCAAAACTGTCGGTTCTCTGCTTTCTATGTCCACTTTTATTTAGTTTTAACATTTTCATCAACACTCCTAGGATATTTGGCCTCTGTGTTCATAGCTTTGGTAAAATTTCTGAAATCACATCTGACAATAAAACAACTCTTTATATCAGTGTGACTCTCTGAAGAGTGTAAACTTGACATTGATGTGACATGTAGAAATTTATAGTTTTTGGATTTAGCTATAATATTTTCCCTTTATCCTTCAGAGGAAGGGAAGCGGCGGGAGTCTTCTATACAAATAGATTAATAACAACTATTTTTCTAAGCTCTATGGGTGTTTTGGGAAGGTCATGTATTCAAACAACCTACAAAATGTGCTTCATTTTTGGCTCATGGATAAAACCTGTAGTTCTTCCCATATAACCCCAAGCATCCATCTTTACACCACTAGCCATAGACTGGCCCCCAAGTCCCACAGCCAAACCTTTGCCGCTCAACTTTGCTTGTCTTCTCGTAAGAGATCCTCTCTTCTATCCCAGGTCGCCTCCACTGGAAACCACGAGCTCCTGGAACATACGCTCAGCTTAACACTCAAGCATGAAGAAGAAATTCCGCCTGATGTCTGATCTGCCGAGAGGCTAGTGAGCCGCTCTGGTAGGAGAGGCAAGGCCAAGACCCCCAGTTTTGCAAAGACTTACACTTGTTTGTCCTCCTCGGTGGAGGTGGTCTGGCCTGTCTGATGGGAGGCTCGCTGTTATTCAAGGAACTGCGAGGAATCCTGTTGTCTTGGGTGCCATTCCCATTCCCGCCACGGGTCCCACCCCGGCTGCTGGTGCTGCAGGCAGTGCACTCCTTGGATGGAAGCAGGGCGGGGGGAGAAGCTTATGTGTGATTAGATGGTAAAGTAACAAATGTGATTTTAAATGATCTCATGGGAAATATTGAAACCTGAGGAAGCAAAGAAGCTGCACTTAGATAACAACGCCCTCAGAGTCCATGACGGACTCCAAGCCTGGAGCTAGGCTGCCGTGGATAGCGGACAGGCAGTTTCCTAGCACCGATCCATGAGAGCAGAGCTGCACCCATTTACGTGGTGCCCGCCTTGTCTCTAGATCCTCGTTCCAGAACAAACACTTGTGTTTATTAAAATGTTTTTGTTCCCCTTCCCCAACTAAAATTGAAAAATTTTACTTTTTGCATTTTGGAAAAATTGAATTGGAAAATGTATTTGAGTAATTTTCATATTCTTCGTGCATACTCAGTAATACTCAGGTCTTATGAAACAATAGTTTTAAATGAAGTTGCAAAAAAGTCTAAAGCCTCAGATGTGGTAAAATAAAAGAGCAGGAGAAGATAACCTGTCCACACGGCCATGGGACCAAGAGGGAGGGGGAAGTGGAGCAGAGAGGTCACAGCCCATCCCAACTCCTCTGTGGCTGCCTGGTTCACTCTGCTGGCCTGAGGGTTGTCCCTCAAGTCCAGCTTATACTGCAGGAAACTGGCTGGATGCTTTATTACATTACGACTCCATTTATTCAAAACCTCCCAAATCAAACAGAAAGCAGCTTCTTCAGGTCAGGATTCAGTTCTTATGAAGTGTTGGCCTCCCCCTGTAGGGACCACAGCTTTCGAAGGGACAAGCCAAGCAAGGCCAACATCCCTGCTCCAAGGTATAGCTCAGCAGAAAGTGTGGAGGCCAGAGGGTTTAGGCATCAGGACAGCTCCACAGGGGACGGGGAGGGAGAATGGTGCTTCTTCCACCCCCAGCAACCTCTTTAAGATGCTTCTCCTTGAGAGCCATCCAGGCACTAGTATCTGAACTGCCTCAAAAGATGAAGCTTCTGAAACATTTATGGGTGGAATGACATGATGTCTGGGATTTGCTGCAAAATAATCTAAGGGGGGGGGGATGTGTGAAAAGGGAAACAAGATTGGACATGAGTAGATAATTGTGGAATTGAAATAGGTAAGGATTTATTATATTATTCTCTCCAGTTTGGTATATGTTTGAATTTCTATAACATAAAGTTTTAAAAACATAATCCTTATGCAAAGGCATTAGCACTAGGCTATTACGTGAAAAGTGGATAATGACACTATATTGACCTAACTCTATGAAAAAATATTCTAGCTATCTGCAGAGAATATTGTCTGGGATGAAAGACGCCACGTTTATGTGTTTGTATGTGTATAGTGGAATTATGAGTAATTTAAAATTTTTTTCTTGTTTTTTTTGCCTCTGTATTAAAGTTTTTCTGTAACAAACATCGTAATTTAAGACAATATTTAAGGAGCATGGTTAGGGGTCCATCTCTCAGGATCTCTGCTCTGCAAGTCCTGGTCTGGTGATTAAGAGGGAGGGGCTGCTGGGAGTGCTGGCTGGGAGAAGGGAATCCTTTCATTCAGGGGGTGTTCCCTGAGCGCCCCTGGAGTATACATTAAGCCCTATCATCACCACTTGAATGAATCTGCACAGCTAGAGAAGGGCTGCTCTCTGCTTTTAGAAATCACCGTTTCCCCTTGCTTTCTCTCCTCCACCCAGCTTAAAACCTGGACTTCAGAGTTCTCAGAGGTGGCATTATTAAGGGAACCTCTGGGGTTGATGTCATAGAGGGTGGGCTCTGCTGTCAGTAAGCTTTGTGTCCTTGGACAAGTCACCTAGTTTCTCTGCACCTCAGTTTCCCCACTGCCACTCCACCACTCTGCAATATACTCTCTACACAGCAGCTAGAGAGAGAGCATTCTTTATAACAGACATCTGCTCAGAAAACACCTCTGCCGAAAACCCCTAAATGTCTGCCCACTGCTGTTACAGTGAAGTCCCAGGTCCCAGAAGTGGCTCATGAGCTCTCCCTGCTCTCTCAGCCTAGTGGTGGCAATGTCCCAGCCCACTCTCATTCCCATGGCCTGTGCTACTGGGCTCCTTTCGGACGCTTGCGCACACCACACGCTCTTCCAATCCGGAGCCCTTGCCGATCCTGTTCTTTCCTGTTTTCTTATATTTAATATCCTCCCTCCCCTTCACTTACCAACCTCTAGGCATCCTTCACTCCTCAGGCTAACATTATTCTCTGGAGAATACATTCCCTGACCCTCCAAACCAGGGCAGATACTTGTGTTCTACCCTCATATGAATTCATCTTTTCGTCCATTCAGCACATATTTATTGAGTGCCAAAATCCCACAGCCTAGTGGGGGAAACAGATACTGAACAAATAGTTCTGCTAACGACCACAACAATGTGTCTTGTGATGGCGTATCCCATAATAATGCAAATTCAGACAGACAGCAATCAGCGATTGGCATCCTTGGCAGCTGGCTCACCCTGGTCACTTCATGAGCCTCATTTTAACGCAACACGTGTTCTACATAACTGAACTTTTTGGGCCTCACTTAAGGCATTATGGCATTACTGTGCAACCAACTGCAATAGGAAAAATACAGGGAATTAAGTGCTTGTATCACTGAGGATATAAAGTACTTCTTCAAGCCTATCTTCCCTACTATTTACTTATTTAACTAGTGCTTAGTAAGAACCTACTCCTTGTCTATGTTGAGTGCTGAGGTTACAGAAATGAAATGAAGTTCTGCTCTCAGGGAGCTTACATTCTAGAAAGGGGGGTAGAAAATAAGCAGTTAAAAGATTAATGAATAATATGTGATGTTGTGATTTATAATAAGAAATATATATTTGGTCTTCATCTCCTTTTCTGGCACAGAGCTCCTAAAACCCTTGGCATTTCCTTGGTGACTTTTGGACTGCACCTAAAGTTGGGGGCGGGATCCCAGGAGAAGCAACAATGTGATTAGAGTGTTGGAACTTTCGATCGTCCCCCCTCCCCACCTCCAGGGAGGGTGAATTTAATCACCAGTGGCCAAAGATTTCAACAATCATGCCTCTATAATGAAACCTCCATAAAAACTCAAGAGGACGGGGTTTAGGGAGCTTCTGAACTGGTGAACACGTGGAGATTCTGGGACAGTGGCGTGCCTGGAGAGGGCATGGAAGCTCTGGGCCCTATGCATCTCTTCCATCTGGCTGTTCCTGAGTTACATCTTTTTATAATAAACTGGTAATCGAGTGAGTAAACAGGTTTCCAGGGTTCTGTGAGCTGCTCTAGCAAATTAATCAAGCCCAAGGAGGGAATTGTGGGAACCTCTGATTTATAGCCAGTGGGTTAGAAGCACAGGCTTGCGATTGGCATCCAAAGGAGAGGGCAGTCTTGTGGGTCTGAGTCCTTAGTCTGTGGAATCTGATGCTGTCTCCAGGTAGGTAGTGTCAGAATTGAGTTGAATTGTAGGACACCAGCTAGTTGTTGGAGACTTGCTAGCTGGATGTGAGGGAAACCCTCCCCTCACACACACATTGGGATTGGCTGCTCAGGACAATTATAGCATAGTAAAGGAAAAGAATTATTTTCTAGAAAAGCAATATATTTTGCAAAGATTTCCTCTGCTCCAGACAACCTAGAATTCTATGACACCCCTTGACTCAACCTCCTCTTTTTATGCTTCATCCCAGGAACCTTCCGGTCCCAAGTAAAGACACCCGTTAAAGTCTTCTTCCTCAATAAGTTACAACCTTCCTTCTGTGTTTCATAGGGGATGCCTTGTGTTCATCTCCCTAAGAAGTTTTATTTGTGCTCCTTGAGAAAAGTGTGACCATGCCTATTCCAGCCTGCTTCACAGTGGGTCAACAGAGAACACTTCTGTGAGGCTGGGAGTCCCTCCAGGGCAGGGTCCATGACTTATTCCTGGAACTCCAGCCCCTGGCACCATGCCTGTCTAGATAGAACGGTATTGAGCTAAGACTTACGGAAGGAATAAAGAAATTGCTCCTTTTAATCCATCAACGATTTGTCGTGCATGGATTTATCTAATTCTTTTGAATACAAATTATGCTTTTAGTCTGCTGTAGTAACAATCTCTTATACGTATGAGGGCTTTATAGCTTGCACTTTACCTTGAATAATGATGGCTGATGGATATCTGGTGGATCAAATGGTCCTTATTTTCTAAGTGGGGAAATTGGCATTAGAGACATTGAGAGGCTTCAGCAATGACGCCCAGCTGTGAAGTGTGAGGACAAGGGTGAGAATTCAAGGTGTCCTATGCCGAGGGTCTTGACACCACAGATTTCCCAGATGTGACTCTTGCCTCCTTTGGGTACTGCTCTTCGGGCAAGTCATCTCGTTTCAGGCAGTAACCATCCCTGAACTCGTGGCAGTGATCAGAAGAGGTGGAAAGGAGAGAATCATTGCCAGTTTCTTGGTCGCTTTGATTTCCCTGGGCTTCTGAGCCCCTGTCATGCATCTCTGTGCCTGTGATGTGCCCTGGACACAGGCTGAGACGGCGAGGAGGAGCCCAGGGGCAAGGGTACTCTGTGGAGTCTGGCCTCCCTGTCAGAACTCCAAGCACCAGGAAAGGCGAGCAGCTTGGTTTCCATGGTAACCTGCCCACCCGATCCCTGCAGCTGCAGCCCCTCACGGGCCCTGAGGCGGGGGCTGCGGGTAGCCCAAGCCAGCCCTATGCCCACGTTGGACCCCGCTGGGTTGAGGCCCGAGGCAGGCTGCTCATTCTAAGCTGGAGCTTTGCCTGACATGGCTCCCATGGGGACGGCTGTGGGCACATGCTGCCTGTGGTCAGATCCCCAGATCCCAACTGCCCTGCAATTCAGGCAGCTCCTCCCAGGCTCAGAGCCTTTGGAAGAAAGATTGAGTTTCAGGTATCCTAGTCCCTCAACCCACCCCCCAACCAAAGGTAGATTTAAGAACTTGGGACTGTGGGGCTTCCTGTGTCATGTATAGGGCATTCCCTCTATGCCAGGGCCTAGGGACACCAAGATGACTGAGGCACAGTCCCCACCCTTAAGGAGGAGTGAGGAAGACAGCCCATTGAGCTGATGATTACAATGCAGCATGGCCCAGCAACAGTGGGAACTAGGAACAAGAAACGGGAAGGACTGATCAACTCTGGGACAAATTTCCAGAGGGTGAGAGGGAGGCATTCCAAGTGGAGAGAAGGGCTCCTGCAAAAAGGCAAGAGGAAAGATTATGCTGTGTGAAATAACAAGGTTCGGGGTGTTGTGGAAAGAGGGAAGGAGGAGGTGTGATTTGGGGAATGGGCAGAAGCCCCAAACTGAGCCAACGAGCTTGGGCGTGTCCTATAGGGAAAGAGGAGTCATTTTACGCAGGAAAGAAGTGTGGCTGGATTAGTGATTTAGAAATGTCACCGAGGATGCTGTGAAGCGACCGATTTAAGGAAGGGTATATTAGAGGGGGGGTGGATAGTGAGGTGGCTGCAGAGATCCTGGCCAACTTGCAGAGGCTGGTGACTAATTTCTGAGAGTCAGGGGCCTCCTTCCCCATGAGGTGTGGCCAAGGGCGTTGATTCTGTACCTCCGTATGGTAATGGCAGGAACCAGGAGCCAGGAGATCTGGCTGGCAGCTGACAGATGCCTCACCCTCCTATCTTCACAGGAGGGGTTCTCAGGAAGACTCTTGGAGAGGGAGGTTAGCCTGCAGAGCTTCATTAGGGAGAGCTCTCAGGTCAACTCCTGTGAAGGGAGGGGCCAGTGGCAGGATTGGGCAGTGGGAGAAGTCAACTGTGATGCAGGCCTGACAGAGCACCGGCCCACCCCCTGGGCAGCTCTGGAGGTGAGACGCCTGTCAGAGTTTCCTGCATTGGGCTGGAGGGCCAGGCCTTTACACCCGCACCTAGGTTGGTCATTGGATATGGGGCATCCCCAGAAGGGCATGACCTCAGGGAGGCAGCTGCCTGCAGCTGATGCAGTCCCCAAGAGGCTGGCCACTGGAGTCTGCCTTCAGCACTCCCGGAGCTGGGCAGTGAGTGTCGTGGAAGGAGTCTGGGCACAGTTCATACCATGTCCACCATACCTATCAAATTTGCCCTGCTCACTTTGGAGCCCTGGGCAGCTCTCTCAACTGGAAAACGGATGAGTCTGGACTAGATGATCTAGAAAGTCCTCTCATGCTTGATTCTGATCTTGTATGCCTCTGAAGTCAGGGAGATAATAATAACAGCAAAAATAACTACCATGTACTGAGTGCCTACTGCATGCTTGTGGACTCTAGGCCTTCGCACCTTACTTCTATCATCTCCTTTCATCCTATGAGATAGATACACCTATTAGCTCATTTTATAGAGGAGGATGCAGGGGTCAGAGCGGTGAAGTGACCACCCAGGTCCACAGCACCTAAGCGGCGGAGTCTGGCGCTTGTGCCGAGTGTCTCACGTCTAGGCAGAATGGCCTCCTTCCTCATTGCAACTCCCATAGCTGTGCCGGAGGCCCCAGAGTTGCAGGAAGATTTGGGGTGTGCATATGTAACCGTCATGTAAGTGTGGGTCAGTCAGTGAGGCGTCTCTACCTGCCAGGAGCCCCATGTACCAGGGATGAGGCTTGCAGTGCGCCCCTCCCCCGGCCCACACGCTGTGTACTTCAGCATCCATGTCTAGGGCCTGAGACCGTCCTCAGGGCCTCAGGGGTGAAGCAGTGACACAGACAAGAAAAGACACCGCCCTGAGTCTTGAGAAAAGCACCTGTCTGGTTTCTAAGCAGAAATCCATTCAGTGAAAGTGGAGGAGACGTGGGGAGCAGACCTCTGAGGACCCGAAGCGTAATTCAGTTGGCTACTCTTCCTCCCATGCCTACATCTCTTCTCTTCCGTTGTAAGTACCGTCCCTGAGGTGGGCTCTGTTTCTACCTCTGCACCTCCTGCCAATGAATTCCTTAGCAAGACAGTCACCCCAACTCACTGAGCAGCCAGGACGTACCAGGCATGTGCCAGGACCTCATCTCACCCTCACAACAGCCCTGGGAGACAGGTGCCATTATCCCCACGTCACAGAGCAGTAAATTGAGTCTCAAATGTGTTAAGTCATTTGTCCGGATCACACAGCTGTTGTGGGGCAGGACTTGAATCTAGACTAGTCTGTCTGCACAACCATGGTGCTGAGGGGATTAAGAGAGGATCTGGATAAAGGGGCCAAGATTATAGAAAGGCGGAAGGATATAGTCTTGTGGGATCCTGTAGGAAGGAGAGGGAAGTCATGCAGAGCCAGAGGGATGTTGGGGCTGGTTGTTCCAGAAGCCACGGCAAGGGGAGCTCCTGAAGCAGAATCGTGGGAGGGGGATTTGAAGTTGTGGGAAAAGGGCAATTCAGGTGAGCTGGCTTGGTGACCATTACAGGGAGACTTGCAGGGGGTTTAAAAGGCAGTGCTGAATGATTCTCTACTGTGGACTCAGGAGATCTGGTCTCTCATGTCTGGGTCTCAGTGTTCCTTGGTGCAAAATGGCCAGGGTGGAGTGGTGGGTAGGGGAAAGTTGAGATGGAATGTTTTAGAACAGTGGTTCTCAAACCTCAGTGTGCATTAGAATCACCTGGAGAGCTTGTTAAAACAGATTCCTGGTCCCCAGCTAATGATTCTGACCCCAGAGATCAGGATGGGATGAGGTTCCCATTCCCAGTGAGCACAAGGATACTGATGCTGCAGGTTCCCGTCAACCTCATTGTGAGGAACACTGGTGGGGTAGCCTCTGCGGGCCCCTCCTACCCTGGCATCCCAGCTTTCTGAGACTCTGAGATTGGCTTACCAAGCAGGGCCCTCTCCCTAAGGATGGCAGCTGCTGACTCAGGCAGGGGAGAAGGGGTCCCTCTTGCTCCAAGAGCCATGATTGAAAGCAGCTGCCACTGGGTGTATGCTTTCTGTGCCAACTTTACAGGTAATAAGCCTGGAGCTCAGAAAGGTGATCCCAGAGGTTACACAGCTAATAAATCCTAGAGGCAAGATTAAATCATGGAGCTCAGCTAGGATCCAAGGGGATGAGGCATAGCTGCTAAGGGGTCTCATCTGAGACCCACAGGACCTAGAATGCCCACTGCTCTGTGGGAAGGTATAACAGGATATCAGTTTGGGAGGTCTGGCGTGCTGTAGGCATGAGATTTATTGAACCACCCCCCACCCCAAACTGCTGAGAAAGGAAGGTCACTGGGATGAGAGAGGGATACTTTGCGTAGGGGTCAAGGAGTCATCTGGAAAGAAATGGATTGATACCATGGCTTTTCCCCTTGGGGTTCCAACTTACCAGGACATGGAAGGACCAAATATAGTATAAACATCATTAAGATTCTTGAACTTTGCATGAACAGACAGCACCAGGGAAGAAAGACATCCTCATAGGAAACAGAAGGGAGCTTGGAGTTACATGAATTTGAATACTAAGAGAGGAGTGATCTTATTCTGTACCCCAAGCTCCTCGTTACAATAGGATTGGATGGGGGTGGTGCTGGCAAGAGAGATGCAGTATTGCTCACAATATCTTTGAAATATATTCACATTCATTTAAATGACAATTGTTTTAAAGTCATAATTGATACCTGTTTTCATAATTTCATAGTAAGAAAAAAATGGGTAGAAGAAAAGATGCCGAAATCAACGATGGCGGTGAAATCTGAAGGCGCCGTCCTGAGACAATAGCATTTCATTTTACAGAGTGTTGTTCAGAGGAAAGTGCATTGCCTGATGTGGGTGGATTCAGTAGAAGTTGGATGAAAAGATTTTTATAAGAAGAGAAAACATTTGGGATCTCAAACCTCTTAGCCCTCAGCTAGAGGAAAAACTCAGAGATGGGCTAGAAGAAGCAGTGTGTGCTCAGAGAGCTAGGTCTTGCCCAGGAGAATCGGGAGCTCGGAATACAGCTTAATGTAAATGGACAGAGGAAATACAGAATGGATGTTAATGGATATTTCAATCCAAGATGAAATATGAGTCCAAGGAGCATTTCCCTATAATATATATTTAATTGAAATGAACTACATATCTTAAATCAAAAATGATGTTAGCAATTCCATGCAGAGTGAGAATTGCTCTGTGGCCTTTATTTTCTCCCTCTCTAAATGCTTATTTTGGGAGAGAACTGTTAGCTCAAGTATTTGCTGAATGAACGATTGAATGAATGAGTGAATGAATGAAGTTGAAATTGGCAGAGGAAGTTTTTGAAGATGTACTTTTAATAAAGCAGTTAATTTCCTATGCTTTCCAGGTTTTCTACAGTGATAAGCTTTTACTTTGATAATTGGAGTAAAATTAAAACTGGGTAGGGGACTGATTAGGAGTCTGTTCTCTTAAGGGAGAGTTTCCTGAGGGAGCAATGAGATGCCCACTCTCCTGGGCCAGAGATGGTGCTCTCCTGACCCGTGAACCCACCAAGGGCTGAAAGATGAAGGCAGATACTGGTCAGCAAGGCTGGGCAGTGAGCCAGCTGGGACCAAGTCTCTGCATCAGGAACTGTGCACGGAACTGGCATTCCAGGGGAGGGCCCTCAGATGGCCTCTCCCCCAGCAAGCTCACGGTTTGGCTGTGAAATTTCATGCACTTGGTACATGTAATTCTAGAACAACTTGTCTGTGCCTGTGGCCAGTGAAGACAGCAGTGCCGGAGTGGAGCTGAAGAAGGATGGCTGGCAGATGAGTGGGAACTGTGTCTACGGACAAACTGCTGTGGATGCAAAGGAGAAGTGTGTGTCCTGGCCCACAACCCCTCTCACTGGTCAGAAATGACTGGAACATGGCAAACCATCTCAGATCTCCCCAGGGTATGCTTCCTGGCACTCAGAGCAGAAATTCATCCAAAGATTTCACTGGAGGGGGGTCAGGGTGGGCTGGAGCTTTCCTGGAAGGGGCAGGGCTGTATACGGGCTCCTCAGGATAGGGAGGATGGAGGGGTGGGATTGGGGGAGACCCAGCAATGGGATGGGCAGAAGGGCAGCCAAATGTCATGGGCAGGAGTATCTTGTCCAGCAGCACCTGTCAAACTTCAGGAATTGCCTGAGTGATCCTAAAACGCATAGTCCAAAGCCCTATTCCTAGAGGTTTTTCTTTTTTCTTTTTTTTTTGGTAGGTTTGGAGTTGATTCCAAGAATCTACATTTTTCACAAGTACTCTAGATGATTCTGATGCAGGGGGTCAAGCATTACACTCTGGGTTCCGTATTCGTGAGGGCCATCATAACAAAATCCCACAGGCTGGGTGACTTACA
This sequence comes from Ceratotherium simum simum, assembly GCF_057802395.1. Classification (NCBI taxonomy): domain Eukaryota; kingdom Metazoa; phylum Chordata; class Mammalia; order Perissodactyla; family Rhinocerotidae; genus Ceratotherium; species Ceratotherium simum. Next base: position 41,900,230 of record NC_141904.1, read on the forward strand.
TAACAGAGACTTACATACTGGAGGCTGGAAGTCCAAGATCAAGGTTGAGCAGGGTTTGGTTTCTGGTGAGGACTCTCTTCCCGGCTTGCAGATGGCCACCCTCTCACTGTGTCCTCACATGGTCTTTCTTCCATGTGGACACAATCTCTGGTATCTCTTCCTCTTCCTAGAAAGACCAGATTTATGTCAGATTAGGGCCCCACCCTTATGACCTTGTTTAACCTTAATTATCTTCTTAAAGGCCCCATTTCCAGATACTGTCACCTTGGGAGTTGGGGTTTCAAACTATGAATTTTGGGGAGACACAATTTAGTCCATAGCAGGTACCACTCCTGTAGAAGGAGAGAGGGGCCTGAGTACCTGGCAGAGGATGGTAGAGGACGGTCAGGGACAGAGGCCAAGACTCTGGTGAAGGATCCTGTGCAAGGAGATGACTGACGCCAATGCTGCCACCTGTTCCAGATCATTTGAGGATCTTCTTGCAGCAAGCAGGGATTTTACAGCTCAGGTGCAAATAATGCTACATGACTTTATTTTTCTAAAATTAAATGACATGCCTCTGTGAGCCTCCAGAGGATGAGAACTCCATCTCAGTCGTCCCTGGGCTCTTTCTCTCTCCATCTCCTCCTAGTGAGGGAAATTCTCCAGACTTACTTACAAAGTCTGGAACACTTGGGGAAGGTGTGCTGGCCTTGCACGGTGGCTGTGCTCATTGTCTACAACTGCATGGTCTCTTGGAGGTGGTAGGTTACCACTTGGTGCCCTGCGTGGCAAGTCATCTTTTTCCAGGGCTGGGACACCAGGGCCTAGAATGCAGCTTCCCTTTAACATCATGAGGCTATTTTGCTCTGGTTCCACTCTCTCCCCGACCTCCACTACTCCTAGCCCAAAATTTCTCCAGTCAAACTGAATAGAGCGCACAGGTATTGAGGTCTCTAGCACTGAAGAACATTCCCATCCTAGTTCCAGGGAACACGCACTTCATCTTTAGACCCTGGCGGTCAATCCTGCACGACCCATGCCTTCCTGTTCTGGGAGGGACCCCACGATCTGTGCCCAGCAGGCGTGTGGTGGAACAATGCTGTCCCTCCCTCCTGGGGACAGGGCTTGGGAAGATCAGGTGAAAGCTGGTGACCTGGTGCCTATGAAGTTTGAGAACCACTGCCCTGCAGAGTTTAACGACCTATCCCTCACAGAACCCTGCAGTGTTCAGGTCTCTGGAACCTGGGTTGTAATACGCAGATCCCCCAGCGCTGGAAGGCAGGAAGGAGCCATGGGGCATATTTCTTAAGTGTCTGAAAAGTAATGGTGCCAAAAGAGATCCAGTGACTCCACAAGAATGAGTAGGTGGTAGAATGTCAATGCTGGGAGAGAACCTAGAGCTCATCTGATCAGTCGCCTGGTTTCACAGATGAGGAATCAGAGGCCCAGAAAGGGGAAGCGACTTGCCCAAGGTCACACAGCAAGCCAGTTCCAGGGCAGGAACAGATCCTTGAGACCCTGACTCCCACTCTGGCCCTGCTCTTCTCATTCTCTTTTGATGTGGGCCTGATTTCTCTGCTCCAACTAGATCGTATAATTTACTTGGTTTTGCTAACCATAAAATTACCATGTACTTCATCAGAAAACTCACAGTACATCTAGAAGCCCTAGGGACACACACACACAGGCACGCATATAACACCCACATGTACGTGCACACACACAACCACTTGGAGGTAACGGCTGTTAGCATTGGGGGCATGTTCTCCGGGGACATGGATAGAAACACCCAGCTCAGAGCGCTGGCCCGCAGCTGGGGGAGGCAGCTTTCCCATGTCCTCCCCACCCCAACGAAGAGTGTGGACCGCTGCATCCAGCCCTCACCACCAAGCTCAGGATGGGAATGGGCGTCCACAAAGGGAACCCCGCCAGACCACAGAGGGCAGGGAGAGGATCCATACTCCCTTTCAGCAGTGCTAAACCCACTATGCTCAGCAGTCAGTGAGCCATTAGGAAAGTGGGGTGGTACCCAGTGCATTTCTTTGAGACCTGGCAGCCATGCGTCTCGACCTGGGCATACCGCAGCCAAGACAGGGAGGGAAGGGACCTGGGTGCAGCTCCAGATTCCTAAGTCAGCACTCCCCTTCTGCAGTGAGGAGGTCCATGGAGGAAGGGTGAGGCCACGCAGAATGGTGAGAGCGAGGGGGAAGAGCACGAATACTAACATGATACTGGCTGACACTTACTAGTGCTTATTATGTGCCAAGTGCCTTACATGGCTTATCTCACTTAATTCCCAAAATGAAGTTTGCACACTGGTGGAGCTGCAGGTGAAGAGGAGTTCAACCTGTGACTTTTGGGGGCTGGATCAACGTGGAGCACACGGGAGAGGGAGGAGCAAGGATGACTCCCGGTTTCCTCTGATAAAATATTCTAAGTGGGTTCTGGGTCTTTCCCTGAACTTACCCCTGAACTCTTCAGCCATCAGCTGGGAGTCAGCCTGGTTGGTAAAAGCAAGTGCATTTGTGTTCTGCTGGCCACAAACAAGGGTAGGAAGGGAATACGAGAAGGAGGCTGCTCTCAGGAGCCCTGCCCTGTCTGATTCTGGCCCCCAGACCACGTTCTCCCTCCTGCTCATATCCCCCATGTCCCGAGTGCTCTCCCTGACCTGGGCTGGTGCTAGGAGAGGCAGCCACCAGACTTCAGAGGCAGAACGAGGCAGCTCTCAGAGAAGCGGGGAAACAAAGTTCACTTAGTCCAGTTATTTCTATGGAAAGTAGTGCTGAGGTGAGCCCCAAGCCCTCAGACAGTCAGACATTGGAGGCAGCCGCTGCCCTCGCTGCCTCACAGAGTACGGGACTCATTTATTTGGGTAAGTGTCAATTTGCCATAATTATTCCCTCCGCTCCCCCTCCTCCTGCTCCTCCAGGCCCAGAACCAGGAGGGCTGCTCCAGTTCTCCATGACCAACTCTCTGGGAAGCAGTGGGAGGGTGTGGCAGCTGGACCCCTCAGCCCGAGAGGTGTAGAGAAGGGGATCTGAGTGGGGTCAGTACCAACAGGCAGACTCAGTGAAGGGAGGTTGGACACAGACTGAGTGCCCCGGAGGACAGGCAGTACGCCCAGTCCCTTTCATACAAGCCTCATTGAGCTCTCGCAGCAGCCCTGAGAGACTAGTGGTTTTATCTTTCCCATTTTAGTGCCCAGGGAACTGAGTTAGGGACAAACTTTTCTAAGTCACAAAGATAAAGTCCAGGAGAGATGTTGAGACGGCCAGTTCCTTGAAGACCTCTGCACTGTCAAGGACACTGGAGGAACCCGTTTAGAACTCACCCTGCAGAGTCTCCAGGGACGCTTTGATATGGACTTCTGGGAGGACATCCACCCAGAGGCTTGGGAGGATCAGTTCCAGGATCCAGGCTCCCAGAGGGGCTGTTTCTTTGGCAGCATCTGAATGATTTCCGAACAATCAAAGGCATGAAACAACCCTCTTCAAAGAATGAGATTGGGGATTCCTTGAGAGCGTAGGACAACTCTTATCATCTTTGTACCTCCATCCTGACTCTTCAAAATCTAGCAAATATACATATTTAATATATAGTATTAAATACATGTACAACAAATAAGTACAATAAATATTTAATACATAGTAATAATAGTCAATGCTAATTGAACTGTATCTCATTTAAGGATCACGACTCTCATAAAGTAGGTATTGCCATTATTGTCTCCACTTTTTAGATGATTAGAGCCTCAGAGATACTGAGGAGTGGGTCCAAGGTCACCCCACTGCTATTTGGGAGTGTCGATGTGAGACCCAAGCAGCCTCCATTGTCTGCCGTGTTTCCAGCCCAGAGAGAGCAACAAAGAGTTCTTGCAATGAGGATGGGATGGGGTTGGGAACCCCCAGACCGCACACACCCACTCACAGATCTAGTGGCACCCTCTCTAGCTCACCCCACCCAAATTTATCTATTGCTGCTTATTTTAAATCCAATTTAAATTCCATTATTTCATTCTGAAAATGGAATACATAGGAAGGGTTGTGTTACTCTTCAAGGTTGATGACAGAACTATTGTATCAGTTAGAAATTCCCTACAGTTGCTTGAAACAGAGATCACTAAATAGTTTCTTAAAGAATATGTAGCTCTCTCTTTTGCTAACATAAGGTGATGTGTAGAAGCAGGTGATTGAGAGCTGGTGCAGCAGAGCTGTGATTTCCTCAGGTTTCACAATCTTTCCATCTTTGTGTTCTGCCATCTTTAAGGTGTGGCTTCCATTCTTTAGCGTGCCTCATGGTCAAAATATGGCTGTTGGAGCCCCACCATCACATGTGTATTGCAGGCAGGAAGAAGGATAAAAAGGCATATATCAACTGATTTAGCCCCCTCTTTTAAGGAGTTTGTCTAGAAGCCTCAGTACAGCAATGTCCACTTATAACTCACTGGCCAGAATTTGGTGCAAGTCTACTCCTAGTTTCAAAGGAGAATTGGAACTGTATATTTTTTTTAAGGTGGGCACTTTGATGCCTCTAATAAAATCAGGTTTCCTTTACTAAGAAAAGATGAGAGTGGATATTGGGTGAGCCCCTCACCGCCTCTGCTACGACTTCACTTTGCCTTGGCCTGACTTTGGTCTCAGTAGCCAAGGACAGCCCTGGGCAGCATTTTCATGGAGACTAAGCTGTAAGTGGCTTGACCAGCAGAAACCTTGCGGTGAGTCTGGCCCTGCTCTAAACTCTATCTAGCAGCAGCCTCAATAGCACAGCCTACCTCTGGGCTGCCCTCAGGAGGGAAAGCACCTACACGTGGGGAGAATACACCCCTTTGGCTTGGCTATGCCCCATGACTGCCATGAGCCTCACGGGAGCTAATCATGTAACAGGACCTCATAAACCACGATGGACTGCTGTTGTCCAGGACCTCACTACTAAAATGGGGTCCAAGAACCAACAGCATTGGCATCACCTGGGAACTTGCTAGAAATGAAAATTCGCAACGCCCTTCAGGCCTACCGAACCAGAATCTGCATTTTAACAAGGACCCAGGTAATTCAGGTGCACGTTCAAGTTTAAGAAGCACTTCTTAAAAGAGCTGTGGGCTTATATCATAAGGGAGGCCAGGTGACAGGAGACAGGTAAGCTCACCTGAGACACTTCCTCCAGCCTGATTAAGTGTCTTGGGAAAGTCACTGTCCCACTCTGGGCTCAGTCTTCCCACTTGTTATAGGAGAGGTGTGCACCAGATCCCTGCTCCATAAAATGTGGTCTTGGACCAACAGCATGAGCATTGCCCAGTTAGAAATGCAGACTCTCAGGCCCCACCCCAGAGTGACTGAATAAGAGTCTGCATCTTAACAACCTCCATCGGGGATGCATCTGTGCATTTAAGTTTGAGAAGCCCTGCACTAGATGCTCTGTGCGTCCTGAAGCGAGAGAAATCAAAGCAATTTAGGCAACTGGTCCCAGGGCCCGAGACTGTGATGTGGATGACGGGAGACTACAGATTCCTGCAGCTCCATGGGTTGGGGAGAGTGGAGACAGACTCCCTTTGAAAGCTCAGTGACTGGCAGACCCCAGAGTCAGGGAGCGTAGTGAGCCACACGGCTGGTACTGTAGATGCTTGGGTTGGTCTGGAGCAGGGACCAGGCATGGGGGTTTCTCATCTGGCTCTTCTCCTCTGGAGCTGGATGGGTACCTGGAGACAGAAGCAGGAGCTGCAGGTGGGGCTCTGGGGATGGCTCTGGACTATGCCTCCGTCCTCCCCTTCTCTCTGTCCCAGGTAGAGATGGACACCTGAGGTGCATGGGTGAGCAGTGAGCACGCCATTGAGTCAATGCCGCCGGCTTTCATCAGCAGAAAGAAGTGGACCCTACCTTGCCAGTTGTCTTGCCACTGAACAATTGGTTATTAAAAAGAATCCTTTAAGGCTGCTTGATGTTTTGGACTAAATAAAGCTGTGCTCCCACTCCAATTGAGCTTATAATGGTGTCTAATTTTATAAAGAAGCCAATTAATGGCTTTGTAAATATAAAAGAAAGGATCCCTGCTTTTTTTCTTGACCAAAAGGGCCCAGAAGTTAGTCTTGTAAAAATGTCAAATCTTGCTTTAAAGAATGGCAGGACTTTTCCAAGGAGAATAACAGGAAATGACTCACAGAGGGCACCCTAAGGCTGCTCAGCTGTACAAAGGGCCCCCTGCCCAGTAATGCGAGGCTGCTGGCGACTGTGGAAAGGAAAGTGCCCCGCCTCTGGGGGAGCTGTCTTCTCTAGGCTGGGGCTCTCTGTGGGGCCCAGGGACTGCTGGCATGCTGGCCCAGAGACAGAACAGAGCCGTGAGGCTGAGAACCCCGCACTCAGCCTCAGGATTTGGCGCCTCAAGGAAAACTCACCTAGAAATCGTGCTCAATTCCCCACACAAATCTGCCAGTCCAGAGACTCTTACCTGTACTGGACCATCTCTGGCTCTCACCTTGATCCCTTTGATAAGGTAGGTAGGACCCACCACACAACAGGAGAAGACCAGGAAGAGGCCTCTCCTGGTTTCTTGTGGACTAACTCAGGCCAGAATCTTCTATTCTGCCATCTAGCTCCCTATCTGCCTCCCCTTCCCTTCTCTTTTTCCCTTTCCCCTCTCTCCTCCCCCTGTGCTTCTCCCTCCTCAATCCCTAGGCTTGTCCTCTCCAAGGCCTTGAGCCCCTGTGTTAGTCAGAAAGCAGAATCTACCTCAGATGGTTCAGGAAACATGAATGAAGTGACTGTTTATAGAGGTATGGGTGGAGTTGTATTAGTTATCTATTGCTGTGTAACAAATTACCCCAATATCTTGCATTTTATTACCTCACATAGTTTCTGAGGGATGAGAATCTGGGAGTGGTTTAGCTGGGTGGCTCTGACTCATGGTCTCTCAAGAGGTTGCGGCCAAGCTGTCTGTAGGAGCTGCCATCATCTCAAGACTTGCCTAGGGCTGCAGGGTCACCCTCCAGGCTCATTCAGGGGATTGTTGGAAAGCCACAGTTCCTTGCTGGCTATTAGTTAGAGACTTCAGTTTTTCATCATATGGGCCTCTCCATAGGGCTGCTCACGACTTGGCAGCCTGACTGCCCCAGAATGAGTGACCCAAGAGAGAGCAAGCCAGAAGATGCCCAAGACGGAAGCTGTAGTCTTCTTAACCTGATCCCAAAAGTGACATACCCTCCCTTCTGCTGCATGCTATTGGTTATACAAAACAAACCTGGTACAATGTGGGAGGGGACTACTCAAGGGGGGATACCAGGAGGCAAAGATCACTGGGGGCCATCCTGAAGCCTGGCTCCAACCACAGTGAGAATGCTGAAGCACTCAGACTAGCAACGGCAGGAAGCATTCCTACCCTAGACCTGAATGGGCAAGGGGATGCTGGTGTTACTAGAGTCCAGGAAAAGCTAGACACACAGAAAAATCATGCATAACAGGAGCTGTAGAATTAGAGGGATGCAGCCACTGCTAGAAGCAGCCTGGAGCAAGCAGAAAGCAGGGAAAAATACCCTGACTGCTTCCTCTTCCTTCCCTTTGATCTCCTGCTGGTGCCTCCCATTGGGTGAAACCAACTGGAAGTCAGGCAGCAATCGAGTCCAGCTGATGCAGCCTGAAAGGCTCTGTCTCCCTGGACGCAGATCAAGGAAGAGAAGGGCAGAAAATAGATCTGACGTGGGTGTGTGTGTAAGTGGATTCTAACCAGCACCCCCAAATGTTCTCTGGCCACCCAAGCTGCCCTGGCTCCTCCCCTGTGACCCCCACCCAGAGTATGTCCTGTGATCCAACAACTAAAGGGTCAAACTCGCCATACCTCTAATCCCTCCCCTCACTACCTCCCCTGTGGCCACCCTCAAGGACCTCTCTAGCACTCACTGACATCCATTCTGTTTGGTCGGTGCCCAAGCCTTATCAGGTTAAATATTTTATATAACATCTCTGGTCAGAACACACAACAAAGGAAATAATTTGGACCAAAGCACAGAATAATGGCTTAAAGAGAGTTAAATGAGGGAGTTTTGTCTAGAAAGGGGGGATCCCCTGGTTTACACACTGTTCCACATTTCTGAAGCAGCCTCAACCAGGAGCAGAATCGGGCTCTTGTTCCCGTGGAGAAGGGCTCCCTGGACTCAAAAGAGGTGACTTTTGGGATTTGGAATGAATCTCTCAGGGCTACTAGTGTTTTTCCTATGGTTTGTCATGCTGTGTGGGGCCCCAGTGGCGGGATAGGGGCAAGGTACAGATCTTGGGGCAGCAGACCAAGCCTATATTCCCGGACAGAGCCTCCTCCACATCTGTGTCCTAGCTGTTCCCTCCATAGGGACGGGATATGTAGAGTTTGAAGGAGAATAGGAATCTTCCAAGTTGTCTTGGAGTGAAGTTAAGCAGAGAAGTTTCCTGAGGTCAGTCCAGAGCTGCTTTGGGAAGAGAACAAGACGGGGAGGGCATTCCAGAGGAGGGAATTGGAGGGAGGAGGATGTGGGGGCAGGAACCATCAGGATTATGCAAAGACCAGCCTGACGGCTGGCAGGGCCTGAATGGGAAGTGATGAGTGGGTAAATTAGAGGTAAATTGCACACCACAGCCTGCACAGGAAGACCCAGACACCTTCTTTCTTTCCCTCCCTGGGGCCTACCTGAGCCATTTAGCCCAGGGCTGAGGACAGCTGTGGCACACCTGGGGCCAGCTGATGAAAGGTCTGGAATGGCCAGTAGATTGGATGCTGTGTAGGAAAAGTGGCCAGGTCACTGTAACCCGGATTGTGGTTTGTATAATTCTTGGTGTGTTGATTATAATGTGTTTACCCTCTAAATGAACAGAAACTCATCCAGAATTTCTCCCTCTTTTCCAACACCTCTGTCTTTTGGCATTTCTGCCCTTACCATTCCCCTACAGGCCTCCAACCTGGATGTACCCCCCTCTTCCTTCTCTGCTCACCTAGAGATGGGGGGCTATGAGGATGAACAAGGCCAGCACATGCCTCGGAGAGCATCTGAGGCAGCACTTCTTTTTTAGTAATGCCAAAATTAGGCTCATAGAGGGGATGGGCCTTGCTCAAGGTCACATAGCAAGTTGGTGGCAAAGCAGAGATCAGGCCCCCCTGCACTGTGAGGAAGGGCAGGGAGGCCTTCTCAGCATCATGCAGAGGGAGCGGGAAAGCAGCTTCAGGCCCCAGTGGCTCTGAGAAAAGGCTGCTGTGGGGCTCATCAGAGCGTGCTTAAGTGTAATTGACTTTTAGGCATTAAACTTTTACCAGAATGAGCTCACAACGTCTGTAGGGAGAAGGAAAGTGCCTGGCATTTCCTGTCTCTTGGGGCAGCGTCTGGGGTGCAGAAAGCCCATCCTCCAAGCTGCAGGATGGAGCCCTCCTCTGGGAGGGAGAAGAGGGGTGAGGCCCTGGGAGAGATTTCAGGCCAGGATACAGTGCTCAGTAGCCAACTGGTTCTCACTAATTCTAGGGAGGACAGGGGGAATGGGAGCTAAGACCACCCACCCAACAGCCTTCAAGCAGTCGTGCCTTTGTAATGAGCGGCTTCTGCAGGGGTAGTGGAGAAGAAACAGAGAACTCTGCTCATAGGGAGCACCCCTCCCCTCCCCTGACCCTGCTCACTCACCTGTCTATGTCCTACCATCAATCATGGACCTTGTTTAAATCACTACCAATCTCTGGGCATCAGTTTTCTTATCAGTATAATGAGGAGCTGGACAAGACGATGTCTTGAAATTTTTTGAGCTTTGTTATTCCCTAATGAGGGAATTATCCCAATTCTTACCCCAAGGCTTCTTTCCAAATAATTGAGGCAGCCACTCCTCACCCCCAGGCAGGGTATCACCTCTGATGTGTCTCCACCTTTGATGTGGGCTTAGTTGTCATCCCTGGAACAGCAGCAGGCTCTCCTTTCAGACTTTAGTGCTAAAATAAGAGATCCAGAGTTTCATGGAAACTTCCACTTAGATCCAAAACACTCAAGGGCTGGGCTTTTTTTAACAGGCTTATTGAAGCATAATTGATATACCATAAACTGCATATATTTAAAGTGTACAATTTGATAAATCGTGATATAGATTAGTCACTTGTAAAACCATCACCACAATCAAGATAGTGAACATATCCATCACCCACAAAGTTTCCCCATGCATCTTTATCCTCCCTTCTTACAAACACTTCCCCCAGCCCCAGGTTACCACTGACTTACTTTCTGTCACTATAGTTTAGTTTATATTTCTTAGAGTTTTATATAAATGGAATCATACAATATATATTTGTTTTTATCTAGTTTCTTTCACCTAGCATGATTCTTTTGAGAATGATTCATGTCATTGCATATATCAATAGTTCATTCCTTTGTACTGAGTATTATAGCATTGGATAGATAACCACAATTTATTTATCCATTCACCTGTTGATGGACATTTGAGTTGTTTGCAGTTTGGGGCCATTAAAAATAAAGCCACTATTAATATTTGGGGGCAAGTCTTCATGTGGGCATATGCTTTCATTTCTATTGGGTAAATTCTCAAGAGTGCAATGGCTGGGTTGTGTTTTAGGTGTAAATTTAAGTCCATAAGAAATAACCAAACTGTTTTCCAAAGCGTCTGCACCATTTTATACTCCTACTAGCAATATACGAAGTTCTAGTTGCTCCACATCTTCAGCAAAACTTGGTGTGGTTGGTCTTTTCTTTTACTTTTAGCCATTCTAACAAGTGTGTAGTGGTATCTCATTGAGGTTTTAATTTGCATTTGCCTAATGACTAATGACTAATGATGTTGAGCATCTTTTCATGTACTTTTTTGCCATCTGTTTAAATCTTTTACCCATTCTTTTATTATGTGGCTTTTCTTATTATTACAGAGTTGGAAGAGCCCTTTGTATATTCTAGATACAAGTCCTTTGTCTGATTTATGTTTTGCAAATATTTTCTCCCAGTCTTTGGCTTGCCTTTTCATTTTCTTAACAGTGTCTTTTAAGAGCAAATGTCTTTAATTTTGAAGTCCAAGAATATTATACCCAGCAAAACTGTTCTTCAGAAATGAAGGAGAGATGAAGACATTCCCAAATAAACAAAAGCTAAAGGAGTTAATTACCACTACACCTGTCTTACAGGAAATGCTAAAGGGAGTTCTTCAGGTTGAAACAAAAGTACACTAAGTACCACCATGAAAACATATGCAAGTATTAAATTTACTGGTATGTGATTGAAGGTAAGTTGTTATTAGCTTAAAAAAGACTACTATAACTATAAGATGTTTTATGTAAGCCTCATGGTAACCACAAAGAAAAAACCTCTAGTAGATATGCAAAAGAGAAAGAGAAAGGATTAAAGTATACCAATACCAAAACTAAATCACAAAGGAAGAAAGCAAGAGGAGAAGAAAGGAACAAAGGAAGTACAAACAGAAAGCAATTAATAAAATGGCAATAGTAAGTCCATATCTATCAATAATTATTTTAAGTGCAAATGGATTAAATTCTTCAACTGAATGACACAAAGTGGCTGAATGGATTTTAAAGATTTTATTTATTCATTTTTTCCCCCCAAAGCCCCAGTAGATAGTTGTATGTCATAGGTTCACATCCTTCTAGTTGCTGTACGTGGGACTCGGCCTCGCGTTGGACGGAGAAGTGGTGCCTCGGGGCACGCCCGGGATCCGAACCCGGGCCGCCAGCATCAGAGCGCGCGCACTTAACCGCTAAGCCACGGAGCCAGCCCTGAATGGATTTTAAAAAAACAAGATCCAACAATAAGCTGCCTACAAGAGACTCAATACAATAACAGTAGGGGACTTTAATACTCAACTTTTAATGTTGGATAGATCATCCAGACAGAAAATCAATGAGGAAACAGTGGACTTTAATACTACTATAGATCAAATGGACCTAACAGACGTATTTAGAACATTCCATCCCACTGCACCAGAATATACATTCTTCTCAAGTACACACACAACATTTGCCAGGATAGATCATATGCTGGGCGATGAAGCAAATCTTAAAAATTTAAGAAGATTGAAATCACATCAAGTATCTTTTTCAATCATAATAGTATGAAACTGGAAATCAATAACAGGAGGAAAATTGGAAAATTCACAGATATGTGGAAATTTTTTAAACAATACATTCCTGAACAATGAACGGGTCAAATAAGAAATCAAAAGGAAAATCAAAAAGTCTCTTGAGACAAATGAAAATGGAGGCACAACATACCAAAACCTGTGAGATGCAGCAAAAACAGTTTTAAGAGGAGAGTTTAGAGTGATAAATGCCTACATTAAGAAAAAAGAAAGAGCTCAAATAAACAACTTAACTTTGAACCTCAAGGAATTAGAACAAGAAGAAGAAACTAAGGCCAAAGTCAGCAAGAGGAAAAAAATAATAAAAATTAGAGCAGAAATCAATGAATTAGAGACTAAAAAAGCAATACAAAAAATTCAATAAAACTAAGGGTTGGTTTATTGAAAAGACAAACAAAATTGACAAACCTAGACTAATCAGGGAAAAAAGGGAGAGGACTCAGATAAACAAAATTATAAATGAAAGAGGAGGCACTACAACTGATACCACAGAAATACAAACCATAATAGGAGACTAGTATGAACAATTATACACCAAGAAATTGGATAAATTAGAAGAAATGGATAAATTCCTAGAAACATGCAACCTACTAAGACTGAATCATGAAGAAATAGAAAATCTGGACAGACCAATAACTAATAACCAGATTGGGTTAGTAATCAAAAACTTCTCACTAAAAAAAAGCCTAGGATCTGATGGCTTTACTGGTGAATTCTATCAAACACTTAAAGAAGAATTAATGCCAATCCTTCTCAAACTCTTCCAAAAATCTGAACAGGAGGGAACACTTCTAAACTCATTCTACAAAGCCAGCATTACTCTGATACCAAAGCCAGACAAGGACACTTCAAGAAAAGAAAATTACAGGCAAATATCCCTGATAAACATAGATGCAAAAATCCTCAACAAAGTACTAGCAAACTGAATTCAACAGCACATTAAAAGGATCATACACCATGATCAAGTGGGATTTATCCCTGGGATGCAAGGATGGTTCAGCATATACAAATCAATAAACCTGATACACCACATTAACAAAATTAAGGATAAAAATCACATGCGCATCTCAACAGGTGCAGAAAAAGCATCTGAAAAATTCAACATCCTTTCATGATAAAAACTCTCAACAAATTAGGTATAGAGGGAATGTACCTCAACATAATAAAGGCCATATGTGACAAGCCTTCAGCTAACATCATACTCAATGGTGAAAAGTTGAAAGCTGTCCCTCTAAGATCAGAAACAAGACAAGGGTGCCCACTCTCACCACTTCTATTCAACATAGTACTGGAAGTCCAAGCTAGAGCAATTAGACAAGAAAAATAAATAAAAGGCATTCAAATCAGAAAGGAAGATGTTAAATTGTCCTCATTGGCAGATGTCATAATCTTATACATAGAAAATACTAAAGATTCCACCAAGAAACTATTAGAACTAACAAATGAATTCAATAAAGTTGCAGGATACAAAATCGACAGAAAAATCAGTTGTGTTTCCATATATTAACAACAAACTGTCCAAAAAAGAAATTAAGAAAACAATGCCTCTTATGATAGCGTTAAAAACAATAAAGTACTGGCTGGCCCCGTGGCTTAGCAGTTAAGTGCGCGCGCTCCGCTGCTGGCGGCCGGGTTCGGATCCTGGGCGCACACTGACGCACCGCTTCTCCAGCCATGCTGAGGCCGCATCCCACATACAACAACTAGAAGGATGTGCAGCTATGACATACAACTATCTCCTGGGGCTTTGGGGGGGGAAAAAAAAAGGAGGAGGATTGGCAATAGATGTTAGCTCAGAGCCGGTCTTCCTCAGCAAAAAGAGGAGGATTAGCACGGATGTTAGCTCAGGGCTGATCTTCCTCACAAAAAATAAAAAATAAAAAAATAAAGTACTTAGGAATAAATATAACCAAGGAGGTGAAAGAACTGTACACTGAAAACTATTAGACATTGATGAAAGAAATTAAAGAAATAAATGGAAAGATATCCTGTGATTTCGGATTGGAAGAATTAATGTTGTGAAAATTTCCATACTACCCAAAGCAATCTACAGGTTCAATGCAATCCCTATCAAAATTCCAACAGCATTTTTTTTCACATAAATAGAAAAAACAATCTTAAAATTCCTATGGAACCTCAAAAGATCTTGAATAGCCAAAGCAATCTTGAGAAAGAAGAACAAAGCTAGAGGCATAACACTTTTTGATTTCAAGCTGTATTACAAAGCTATAGTAATTAAAATAGTATGGTGCTGGCATAAAAACAGACATATAGACCAATGGAACAGAATAGAGAGTCCAGAAATAAACCCACACATATACTGTGAATGGATCTTACAAGTGTGCCAAGAAACCACAACAAAGGATAGTCTCTTCAATAAATGGTGCTGGGAAAACAGGATGTCCTCATGCAAAAGAATAAAATTACACCCTTATCTTATACCATAAACAAAAATCAACTCATAATGGATTAAAGGCTTAAACTTAAGACCTGAAACCATAAACTTAAAACTTTAAACTTAAAACTTAAAACCTGAAACCATTTCTTCTCTTAGAAGAAAACATAGGAGAAAATCTCTTTGGCATTGGTCTTAGCAATAATTTTTTGGATATGACACAAAAACACAGGCAACAAAAATAAACGTGAGACTACGTCCAACTAAAAAGCTTCTGCACGGCAAAGAAAACAATCAACAAAAGGAAAAGGCAACCTAAGGAATGGGAGAAAATATTTGTGAACCATATATCAGATAAGCGGTTAATACACAAAATATATAAGGAACTCACACAACTCAATAGTAAAAAAAACAAATAACCCAATTAAAAAATGAGCAAAGAACCTGAGTGGATATTTTTCCAAAGAAGACATACAAATGGCCAACAGGTACATGAAAAGGTGTTCAACATCACCAGTCATCAGGGAAATGCAAATCAAAACCACAGTGAGATATCATCTCACACCTGTTAGAATGGCTATTATCAAAAAGACAAGACATAAGTGTTGGTGAGGGTATGGAGTAAAAGAAACCCTTGTACACTGTTGGTGGGAATGTAAATTGGTACAGCCATAATGGAAAACAGTATGTAGGTTCCTCAAAAAATTAAAAACAGAACTACCATAAGATCCAACAAACCCACTACTGGAAATATAGTCAAAGGAAATAAAATCACTATTTCAAAGAGATATCTGCACTCCAATGTTCATTGCAGCATTATTCACAAGAGCCATGATACGGAAAAAAACAAAGTGTCCATCAACGGATGAAGAGATAAAGAAACTGTGTTGTATGTTTACTGTACACAATGGAATATCATTTAGTCGTGAAAAATAAAAGAATCCTGCCATTTGTGACAACATGGATGAACACGGAGGACATTATGCTAAGTGAAATAAGCCAGACACAGAAAGACAAATACTGCACGATCTCACTTTGCGGAATCTAAAAAGTCAGACTCATAGAACTAGCAAGTATAATGGTGGTTACCAGGAGATGGGGTTCGGGGGGAGGGGGGATAGGGATAAGTTGGTCAAAGGGTACAAACTTTTAGTTACAAGATGAAGAAGTTCTGGGGATCTAACATACAGTGTGGTGACTATAGTTAATAATACTGTATTGTATACTAGAAATTTGCTAAAAGAGTAGATCTTAAGTTTTCTCAGCACACCAAAAAAAAAAAAAAGGTAACTATGTGAGGTGATGGATGTGTGAATTAACTTAATTGTGGTAATCATTTCACATTGTATACATATATCAAACCATCGTGTCGTAAACCTTAAATATGTACAATTTTATTTATCAATTATACCTCAATAAAGTTGGAAAAAACTGGAGTATAAGCCATCAGTGTGATTTGGCTCCAGAAGTGATTCTAAAATATAGAAAGAGCTTGGAGTATGGAAAGGAGGTAAGGGGACTTGAAGCTGCAGTGGCACAGCAGACATGCTGTCTTTAGTTAGCCTGTATGCTCATTCAGGGTGGCTTGGGTAGGGGACTGATGGAGATTAAGGGATGCTACATCAGCACCCCCATGATACCTCTTGGTATCACCACTGTCTGACTAGCACACTCAAGGTCTACATTAGTAAAAATATATTGTCCAAAAGGAGGGGATAGTCCCCTTCTGCGTCCTGGGCACCAGGTGCTAGAGGAGATAGATTAACCAGAGTTTGCCTAGATAAAGAGGGAGAGAATGGTAAAAGGACGGAAACTATGTCAAAATATTAGAGAACCGAGGAAGTTGACAGAAGTGAGGATGTTAAATTTAGAGAGGGATCACAATATCTCCCCATGTAGAGGATGTTTCCACAACGTAAGAACTTTGAAAACATGCATTATCTCCAGAGGAGAGGAAATGGATGGTGAAAGGTTCACAGACATTACCAGGAAAACTCTATACCCTCCCTTCAACCTCCATCCCACTATCCCTTTCTGTTTGTAGGCAGTGCAGTGTAGTGGTTGATAGCTTGAGCCCTGGAGCCAGACTGCTTGGGTCTGAATCCTGTCAGGGCCACTTACTGGCTGTGTGGCCTTGAACAAGCTTCTTATGTCCTCTACACTCCTCGGTTTCCTTGTCGGAATAATGAAGGTCAAAAATAGTTTCTCACTAATAGAGCTGTTGTGAAGCTTAAATGAGTAATACTGGTCAAGTGGCTACCGAGTCTAGAAAAAGTGCTCAATGAATGTTAGCGCTTGTTCTCTCACCGCCTCTTTGATTACTCCTTGTGCAGTGAGGGACAGGATTGCCCACTGAATGACCCTGGCGGTTCTATCTGGGTTGCCAGGCAACAAGCTCTCCGGGACCAGTGGCTCCCCCTCCTTGAGCAGGAGGAGCTGCACAGGATTTCAGCTTCCCCAAGGGCACTGGGTGCTAGTAGCTGACATTCCAAGACAGTTCCCTGGAACAACTGGCTCCTGAACCTGGATTGTTCACAAGCAAGCTCTCGTGCTTGTTCAATAAAAAGGTAGAGGAGTAGGGAGTGGGATCATTTCCTGGAACACAACCACGCTGGGCCCTGGCTACTAGCATGCTGCTTGGTGGAAGGGATGAAAAGGTGGGACCATGAATCTCGTCTTGTTGACTGTGAATTTCCCGTGATGCCTGCTCTGTGTCCACACACAGTGGTGTTTTCCTGCATGTTCACCTTCTGCTCTCCCCGCACCCTTCTCTGAATTGCCTCACTCCTCCTCATCCTTATTCGCTGAAAGCATGCCCCCAGGGGAGTCCTCTGCCTCCTAGATCTGGGTATGCTCTCTCCTCCATGATTTCATCTGCTCCTGGGGTTTCAAATGTCACCCTTGTGCTGAGGACTCTTGCCCATGCCATGTCCTCAAGTTCCAGGTTTGGCTGGACACTGTCACTTGGACCTGGTATCTTAAACCTTCAAAATGTTCAAAACTGAATTAATTTTTAGATTTTCTTCTTCCTTAGCCATAAAAACAAACAAAAATAAACCAAAAAAACCTTGCCCCTCCTGTATCCATTAACTCGGTGACTTGTAGTGCCATCTGTCTTGTCACCCTGACCAAATATCCTAGGGCTCCCCCTAGACTCCTCCCCCATGGCCAGTCAATTGGCACAAGCATCCTAGTCACGCTGCACTGGCCCCTGCCTCCCTGCTTGCTCAGCGCCTCTCTTCCCCACCAGGACTAGTATTCTGGTCTCTCTCTCTGCCATTCCGCCCTGAACACTCTGTCCAGTTAATTTTCCTCCCTTGCTCAAATACCTTAATGCCTCTTTATTACCTAAATATATTACAACTCCTCATTCTGGCACTTGAGGCTCTCCACAAAACAGTCCATTTCTAAGATTCAGTTGCTGCTGCTCTACTATCTATACTCTGTGTCCAGTCAATTGGGTGTCTCTTATTTCCTTACACTGGCTACACCCCTTCCACTCCATGGTGCTGCCTATGCTGTCTCCTCCACTTCAAACACCCTCCCAAACCACCTCCACCTGTCACAGTCCTACGCACCTATCAAGCTCATCTCAGATGCCCCCTCTCTCAGCCTTCCTGTGAGCCTGCCTCCATTCACTCTCAGAGCAGAGATGTGTCCTTGGTTTATGGCACTTATTACGTTATATTCTATTATCATCACGTGAACACTTGTCTAATTCTCCTCCCAATCAACATATACGCTCTTGAGGTTAAGGGCCATTGGTTAGAAGTAATTTACACAAAGTGGTGCTACATTGGCCTCAGGAATATGTCTGTCCACTGAATTGAGCAGGGACAGATTTGCCCGGAGAAGAGAAGATGCAGAGGACCAGAAGACTAACTTCACTTGCCTGTAGGGTTGTTTGCCTGGACATTCAGCACAGCCCCAGGACAGAGCTCAGACCAACACCTCTGCCTCTTGGGGGTATCCTGGGTCCTTGCACAGTGAGAGCTGTCTCTGGGGAGTATGAGCTTTCTAGGACCCCTGCAGGATTTGGATAATTCACCACTTTCTGCTTGGCTCTTCTCCCTTAGCCCTCTGGCTCTTTGAGCACCAAGCTCACACACAGATGCTGTGCAGCTCTTGGAAAAGAGCATGTCGGGCATTTGCTGCCATCTAGTGAAGGAAGCGTGCCTCAGCCTCTTACTAAAGCCAAGCAGATCCTGTGCTCTCCGCAGCAGCTGGCTCTAGGCATCTAGCCTTGGCAAAAGAGGACCATCTGGGGGTTGACAAGTGTGTGTGGGAAGGGCCTAAGCTCCTGCACAGAACAGATCACATCCAAGCCCCTAAATTGTCATCTGGAATGAGCAAGACCATATACTTCCAGATCCTCCCCTACCTCCAGCCAGGGAGGTATTCCTACTAGAATGATGGCCAGCCATCTTTTTCAGAAAACTTGGTAGGGATCCATAAAACACCCAGAGTTCCTAACCAGACACATCTTTTAGGGAGGCCATAGGTTGTCCTCAGTGCTTTAAGCCAAACTGGCCATGACTTTAGGACTTGTGATTTCACAAGGCCCTTGCAGCCTTGCATATCTCAAAGGTTTTGTGGTTCTGGGACCACCCACTCCCCCTTCCCCAGCGTGGCATGAAGGCTCAGGCTCCACCAGGTGAGTGACTGCACACTCATTGGGTTATTGGGAGGCACAAATGAAATTATTCATGACAAATCCTTAGCCAGTGTCTGATACATGGCAACTGCTAAGTAAAAATAAGATATTGATAATGATTAGATAATGATATTATTACTATTTTGTCAATGCTCCAGGGCACAAGCCTGCCTACAAAACTCATGAAAGTTGGGCCCTGGACATGAATACATCAAGTTATGATTAGATCTCATGCACATTGAAAATAATCACCCCCTCAGTGAACCATAGCATCTGGTGCTGGCCTTCCCTCCACTGGACGGTGAGGAGAAGGTCAAATGCTCAGACCTCAGACTCCAGGCTGCTGACAGACACATCAGCTTCTCCAGCCTGTCTCAGGTGCAGAATTCCAGGGCTAGTTCTGCAGGGTTTTCCTCCACACGTAGATTATCACAATGTAAGTTCTTTGCCCCCACTCCAGCATCTTTGGGGGCTGACAGCCTAATGTCTTATTTGGCCTCTGGGTACCTCCAGTTTTTAGGGAGGTCCTGGGCTACTCCTCAGGCCAGTCTCTTTTGCTAGGCCTAGGTTTTTCTCAGGGCTGCATTTCATGCAGACATTTAGCCAGAACTGAGTGTAGGGCTCATCATATGGCTAAGATCACTGGCTAACCAGTATGTCTTACAGCTCCCCCTCCCTGGGGTCCAGGTGTTGCTAAGAGGGTGCTTTCTCCACCCAAGGTGCACACTGCAGATATTTTAACCAGATTCCAGTGAGACTTTCTTATTGGTTCCAGTCTGTGGTGTGCTGGAGCCAGCGAGGGCCAGCTCGTGAGAACTGATTGTGGGCATCTCTTCCCGACTCCACTTTCAGTAACATCATGTTGGTAGCTCGAAATCAGCCATGATGGAGTATTCACCACAGAAATTATTAAATGCTATAAATCATGGCTTTTTTTTTTTTTCTGAAGAGCCAATTGTTGTGCGCTGAGCAGCACACCACTGGTTCCCACCTTTAATTTCAAGCAAAGCACCACATTTAAACCACTACTTACACAACTACCAAACAAGAGGATTTTTGTTGGTTTTTTTTCGGTGAAGAAGATTAGCCCTGAGCTACCATCTGTTGCCAATCTTCCTCTTTTTGCTGAGGAAGATTGGTGCTGGGCTAACATCCATGCCCATCTTCTTCTACTTTACATGTGGGATGCCTGACACAGCATGGCTTGATGAGTGGTGCATAGGTCCACGCCCAGGATCCGAAGCCATGAACCCTGGGTCGCCGAAGTGGAGCATGTGAACTTAACCACTACACCACCAGGCTGACCCCAAGAGGATTTTTCAGTGAACTATCTGAATGAAATGCAAACTGAAAGCCTCATTTATTTATTTATTTTCCAAATATATATAACAGAGATTGTAGCTGGTGTAATAAAGGGTAGTAACTTAAAAGTCAAGATCATGCCTTTAGGTTTGAAATAAACCCAAAATATTTAGTGTCGGTAAAAAAATATCTGCAATAAGCTATTTATTTATTGGCAGGTTTTGAATTTTCACTTAGCATGCAAAACAGCTATATATGATAAGCCACATACTTGTATTGGGGAAAACATCAAACAAAGGTATTGGTTAGTGTACCTAGAAACATGTGGAAAAACACAATTTAAAATTTTAAGATTTTTTTTGTTTCTTATTCTTTTATTTTGACATAATTTGAACTGTGTTTCAATCCTTACATTAGTGTGTCCTCTACAGCCCTTTCTAGTTTCTTCTTCCTTCTTAAAACAGTAAACTATTAACAGTGGTTAATAGTCAGCTAGTCTCATTTATATCTCTGTAAGAACCATTTGAAATGAACATTGGAATACCACTTCTTTTAGCCAGAAAAAAATGGAATCGCTAGTTCAGTGAGTCCACTGCTTATTCATACACTGATCTGTGGAAACCTGGAGCTCAGAGGCTGGAGGCAAGGATGTGAGGCTGTGAGATAGGGGTGGAGGTGAGGAGCTCAGTCAAAGTGGACCTTGCCCTCAGCCACCCCAGATCTGGGCAAATCTCCATTGCAGAGTGACTGGAATGGTGAATGAGGCCTGTCTTCCAAGGCACACTTGGTCATCTTCAGCATGTACTTTCTAAAGGCCTTTTGAATAACAGCAGCACATCTTTCCTCTTCTTTCCTCTTGGTGGTGGTGACTATGGGTTCATATAACTTCTTGAAAGGGTTGGCTTCCATGAACTTCTCCTCCATCATTGCCTTCATGCTGTCCAGGCCATTGGAGTCACCAAGTACCCTAGTGGTGAAAGCAAAGAGAATATCCAGGCAATGGAGGCGATCTCCACTCACCATGGGCAAATCCATTACTAGAAATTGAAATTTATTTGGCTTTGCCACACGCAAAGGCTCAGGAAGGGCATCAGCAAAGTCAGAAAGGGCAGAATATTTGATAAACTGTGTTGCTTCTGGGTCAAACTTTTCCCAGACTTCATAGAATATTTCAAAGTCATCTTCCCCTAAAGGGTCCTCACTCTCTTCAGTGGCTATATTGAAATTCTCTAAAATCACAGCAATATACATGTTGACAACAATGAGGAAGGAGATGATAATGTAACTGACGAAGTAGGTTATGGCTATGGTAGAAAGGTGACAGCTTTCTGAGTTGGCATTACATGAGTCCTTTGATTGCAACATGGGGCTGAGGAGGGCATCCCAGCCTGCTGATGTGGTTATCTGGAAGAGACAGAGCATGCTGTGTACAAAAGTTTTGAAGTTGAATATGTCATCAATTCCATTGTCCTTCACTTTGCCAAAACAGCTCATACCAAAAATGGCATAAATAAACATAACCAAAAAGAGTAGAAGACCGATGTTGAATAGAGAGGGAAGAGACATCATCAGAGCAAAAAGGAGAGTCCTAATTCCTCGTGCTGCCCGAACAAGTCTCAGGACTCGGCCAATCCGAGCCAAGCGGATAATTCTGAAGAGCGTTGGAGGAAAAGGAATGTGCTCCTGGTTTTCCAAGGCAGACACCATTGTACCTTAGGAGAAAGAGAAGAGTCGATTGATTTCCAGCAGGCGCACTGGTTTCAGACCCAGCCTGTCTCTCCTGCCTTGGAGTCTTAGTGGAACCAACTTATCAATACTTTGTAATTTATGCACAAAATTAAAATTTTTCTTTATCAATATCAGGGAAAACATCTCTCTGTGCCTTAACTTGGGAAATAATTTGCAAGGGCCATACAATCTTAGATGGAACGTTAGAGGGGATAGGATATCTAAAATATTGAAGACACCCAAGGAAAGGAAAGAGAATGCAGTTTATGAAAGACTTTTTTGTAAGTTATCTCATGAACATTATCTATATTGGGTATTTAAAGTCACTCATGGGGTAAACAAATATAATAGTTTTGCACATAGATTGGATACATAGAATGGAAAACAGATGAACTACAGATGGAGTCTTTTTGATTAGAGTGTAAGGAGAAAATTTCTGCTACTGAAGATTGGCTTGAGCCTGAGCTGTCAGTGGAAATTGTAGAACTCGGACCCTAAAGTTCCTTAAAGGGACAGGTTCTTATGTGTTTAGAGGAATTTGAACACAGCCTGCTACAGATGAGGACACAGCTGCAGGAAGATAGTGGTGTTGGGTTGCTCATCTCTGGGCTAAATGTGTCATAGATCATTCTTATTTGTCAATATGTTCATTCCAAGGACTTCTGAAATCCAAACTCAAAAAGCTTAAGGGACTAAACTGGAGATATTTTTTCTGGTGCTGTAGCCTCCCCAGAAATGGCATCTCAAGCAGAAGTTTCTGCAAACAGCTGAATATTTGGCCCAAAATGTCACCCTCTTCTCTCATTGCCTGCTCTGCAGGATTTAAAAGAATTCACATTTTGGTCCAAATATATAGAATGGCTGAAACATGCTTGCCTCGTGTAGACATGACCTTGTTCTTCCTCTAAGTCATTAGGGGTGGTGAGCAGCCAAAACTATCTGCCATCACCTGATGACTAAAGAGGACTAGTTGATAAAGTACTTCACCGACTGCCCAATTGTACCAAAGAAGTTTAGTTCATATGTTAATTGGGCAGCCAACCCTGGTGAGACGTGGAATTTATTAACTACCAATTCAGCAACAACTGGAGGAGGTCCATCCTTTAAGGCCCACCTCCTCCATGAATATTTCTTTCAATAATCAAGTCCACAGTAATCTGTTCTTTCTCTGAACTCAGTTCTTTTGTGTACCATGTGATTTGGTGTTCAACTAATTTCTTCGCCTTTATCTAACTCTTTAAGGTGAGTAAGTCCTAATATCTGAACTGGATTGTTAACTCCCAGAGAGAGATTCACTTTGACTCACACTCATTTTGTATTTCTCTAAAAGCTTAGGAAAGAGCTTGGGAAAGTACAGAGGCTAAGTGTTGGATGGCAGACCTCCTGGCAAAGCCATATAAAATGCTGCCCATATTGGAGAGTAGAATTTGGCTCAATGTGTGGATTTTCTCATCCATTGGAGCAAAATACTCTACAGCACTCTGCAGTGTAACTGCAATTGCCTAGCAGCTGTTCAAAGGGCAGAAATCAGAGATATTTCCACAAACTGTACAATGCCTGGCACTGCCTGGAAGGAGTTCAATAAATAGTGGAATGAATGAGCTGCTCTCTGCATATTGGAGGAAGGGCTCTTTAAGCTCTCAGAGGGCTGCCTCAGACTCACCCTACCACCATTTTCTAACTTTACTGCTGCTGTCAATTTCACCAGGACTTCTGATTGGAATTGACTAATAAAGATTAAAGGTCTATTTAACTGTAAGCACATGGAAGGATCTATTGCTAAACTTTATCTATGTAAACTTCATGGCTTAGATATCAGAACAGACTATGAACTGTGTCATTTTCTTGCTCTCTGAATTGCTGCTGTAGTGACAAGAACCAAGATATTTTGATCTAACTTATCTGTTTAATGCATCCTTTCTGAGACAACACAAAAGGTTCCACTTGAGAAATCAGTTTTCATTGTCTTCACTGCTTTTCGAACTATGAGAAGGGCCTCTGGGCAATTTTACACAATTATAAAAAGTCAAATTATCGGTTTAGTTAAAAACAGACTTCAAAAACCCAGAGTAAACTCTGATGGTTTAGCCATGAAGAATTTAATTTCCAAGTTGGTGTGTTTTATAAAAAGATATATGGCAATAACTCTTTTCTTTCCCTTTCTTCTTCCATAAAGCTTATAGCTAATCCTGCCTATGGTTAGGAAAAATATACCGATTATAGAGTAAAGTTGGTTGTTGAATGGGGTTCAAGCAGTAGAGACAAGTGTAGTTCACACTGTGGTTAAGTTAACCACAGATACAGAATAAAAAGAAAGCACTGCTTGTCCTTATGACACACTCTTGGAAGCCCAGTCTAGGTTGGGCCAGGGAGGCCCTGCACAGGAAGTGATCTGACATCCACATAGATTTTGAACTGAGGAAAAACACAGGAACTAAATACCAAATCTTTAAAACTATAAAATGCTCATTAGGGCTTATAGGTGTACAGGAAAAGGTAGAACTTTGACTTAATTACCTGGGTAAATGAGGTACTCCCACAAAAACTTTAAGTCGTCTTAATTTTGTCTATCTCCATTGAATAAATGATCCACATAATTATTTAAGTCTCTATCTCAATTGTGTAGACAGTCAGGGGAATGGAAATTACTCTGTATCTCCTAGCAACTGCCCAGTAGAGAACAGCATTAGTACAATTGTCTATTTTTTCAGAAACCACATTAAGCCTAATTTATTGCTTTGTGGACTGTTTGGACATACTTCCAAATGATAAGACTTACAAATTTACTTCTGACTCTCAGATTAAATCCCCTCTGGCTGCCAATTTTACTTACTAACAATAGAAAGGACCACAATCACACAATCAAATAAATTCCAGCCATTGGTGAAGTAGTATTGCCTCAAAGCAAAGATTTTGATGAGACACTCAATGGTAAAGATGACCACAAAGGCCAGGTTGAGACGCTCGAGGATGAGTGTTGTGTCTTTGGACTGGTCGTGTGATTCTGCCATCATGGTAACCATGTTGAGGAAAATGAGGATGATGATGACGATGTCAAAGACCTGGTTTGTGACTAGGTCAAACACAAGACCCTGGCATTTGTTCTGAGAGAGAAAAAAACGAATCATAGATCATTTTGAGTTGTAAAAATAAAATCACATATATAAAAAAAGCACATACAACACAATTTGTCCTCTCTCACAATTAAAGCAGTTTCTTGAAAAATGCACAGACCCTTTTTAAAGGGCAAGAAATTCTTGTATATATACTTTCATTTAAATTTAATTAGATAACTGGTTTTAAGTTGTAGGCTTATAGCTTTAATTCCATTTTAAAACAAAAAAATTTAAATAAATTTTTTACTAACAACATAACTTTGATGTGATGGATGATGTCGTTTTGCTGAAATAAAACAGCTCATGTTGGATCTAATAATAAAAAGATGAACTTTGGTCTCTATATTTCATCTGTTTCTGTATTTTGACTTCAATAACACTAGTGCAGAGAATACCTGCTCACATAATTATGTGGGACAAAATGGAATTATCATATCCAAGTCTCCATTTGTCAGTTTAGAATAATCAGACCTTATACTTAACCAAAACTCTGTATTCAAGCAATTCTTGAATGCCAATTTTGTAATTCTTGTTCACTTGAAGATAAAACTAGATAAATGGGATTCTGATCCAATGATTACTAAAAACAGAAACAGAAAAACTGATCACATCATATTATTACTGATAGTGAACTTGTATATTGGTTTGTACATAGATGGCCATACTGCTCACAAAGTGAGCATGTGCTAATTGCTCTGGTACAGGTTCTAACTCAAGTTTGCATGCCTAATCTACCACGCGCGTTGAAATGACTCAATTATTCCACTATTTTCTTTAATCTAACTGCTGTGAAGCACTACTTTGTTCTTTACTTAGTGGGAAACTGTTCTTAAACACAAACTCAGTCACTGATATTGTATGGCATTCTTGACTGTACTTTTTTTTTTTTTACAATATATGAATACATTAGATTATTTTCTATTATATCATCACCTAATCAAAATGTACATACTCTATTCTTTTTAGAGAACTCATAGACCCCTAAGAATTCAACTTTAGAACCCCAGGCTTCTGTTCTGGTAACCTAGGCATAAGATGATGTTGGTTCGTGGTGGTAACAGTGGAGAAAGACATAAGCATTTAGGTTTAAGAGCTAATACGGAGGTAGAAACAGGACGAGTCAGAGAGCGTTTGAACGGAGGCTATGGGAAAGTTAAGGCTGTAGCTATCATTTCTGGTTGGTGGAGCCATTCAACCAGCCAGAGAACAGAGGATGAGGAGTTTTGGAGGGAGATGATAAAACCTGTCCTGAGCACATTGAGTTTGAGGTGCCAATGGGGCAACCAGGGGCCACGGGCATGTAGAGGTGTGGGTTTGGAGCTCAGCTGCAGAGCTGAATGCAAATGTGGAGTTCAATGGCATCAATACTGATGTGAATTGAAACCATGAGAGTGAATGATATCACTCAGGAGAGCAAGGGGAATGAGAAGAAAGAGGGTAGGGACAGCATTGGAGGGATACTACATTTAAGTTGGTATCTTTCAAACTTTGCACCAGGAGCCCTCAAGCTTTTATCAAGGATTCTGGAGGAGAAACTTGAAAGTCAAATGCACTTCCTTTGTGAGAATGCATCTGGGAAGTCAGAAAGAAGCTAGAGAAAAGATACTTTTACGGGTGCTCTCCAGGGAAGAAGAAAGAGGGGTGAGAATAAATGTGAAGGAGGGTAAGCATTGGCCTTATAGTTCAACTCTAATATTTAAACAAATGGAGGAGATTGAGAGTGTAAGTTACTAAAGTGGCAGATGGTCAAAAAACATTCTATGTCACTTTAGAATGTATAGTGACTCCTATACGTCAGTATGATTTTTAAACCCAGTAATGAAGTAATGTGGGGATGCTTCAGGAAGAATCAAAAATGATTTGAGATCCCTTGCTTTACTGCTAGAAATGACATGCACCACTGCTCAGGTTAAAACAGCTGTATTTTCCCCCCTATGAAATTGCTCTTCATTTGTTCCAAAGGTCAAAAGATAATATTTAGATTTTAGAGATTAAAAAAAATTTGTGGGGAGGTAAAGTTGTGAGTAACCGGCTAAGAGCTGATTTGAAGTCTTAGCTCAAACTCAGGGACATCTGGGGATATGATGTGGGATTTATCTCATGCAACACTGCTCTCTGGAATACAGAAGTTAAGATAAATGTGCAGCGTTCATTGGTGAGATCGTACGTGGTTGCTGGAATCACTTATTGTGAAGCCTTGATTGGTGAGCTGTGGCCACACGGGGAGGGCTGTGGCATGGCCCCTACACCCAGATAAGCCATGTGATAAACATGCTATAAAAGATAGTTAAGGAATGGAGGTGGCAGCTTCCTTGCAGTAAAGCAGTCCGTGCTTTCTTCAAAGTCATCTCTTACAGCCTAGCATAGCCAGTGTAGCGGAGAGGCCTAGAAGCTGCATCTGCATCATTGCAACTTCTGTTTGGCTGTGTGCTGCATTGTTAGCTTCATACCCTTCATGAAATAAACTAGTAAATAGGTGGGAACATATTGTGTCTCATTAGTCTTTTAGTTAATTCCAAATCGGGGACCAACTGGTATTGAGTCAGTGGTTGCATAGCATGCACATGTAACGAAAATTCTCTTTGTCTTTTTTGTTGGCTCAAGTTCAAATAAGAACTTCAAAGTGAAACTAGTACTAGAAAGTGAGATTGGTACTTAAAAGCTAGATTTGACTTACGTAAACTGAAGTTCCACATACTGTTGACAGATTAAACCTCCCCAAATATAATTTTATCATTAACCTCTTGGTCAAAAAATTCTTCATTGTGTAAGTTCTAAACACTTGACCCTGAAATTCACAGACATTTTTAGTGCAACACAAATATTTAACCCTAGTGGGATGGACTCTGTCTGTGCCCTAAAACATATTCTTTCATTCAACAAATAATCACGAAGAACACACTTAGTGCCAGGCTCTATTCTGAGTGCTTGGAATAGCAGTAAATTAAATGTACCTTTGATAATTTTGGGTCTGAGGTTCAAATAAAAATCTCCAAATCCTCTACATGCTTTAAATATCCAGCCCTTCTTCCATCCTGATTTCCCAGACTCCTCAGTTCCCACTCACCCTCTGCATTGAAAGCCTTCAAACTCACTTGTCAGAGCTACCAACTGTGCCTGTTGTAGTACTTTATCATCTAACGCTCTCAAACCCCAGCTCCTCAATTAGACTGCAAACACAGAACAGCGGCAGGTGCCGCTTCTATCTTGCCCTGTAGTACCTGGGAAAGCAGGATTCATAGAGAACAGGGGACAGCAAACTATGGCCTGTAGACCAAATTTAGCCCACTGCCTGTTTTTGCTTAGCCCATGAGCTCAGAATGGGTTTTACATTCTTAAATGTTTGGGGAAAACTCAAAAGAGGAATAAAATTTTCACATATGAAAATCATATGAAATCCAAATTTTAGTGTCTATAAAACAAGTTATACTGGAACACAGCCATGTAGATTTGTTCTATGTTGTCTGTGGCTGCTTTTGTGTTACAGCCACAGAGTTGAGTGGCAGAAGCAGAGACTATATGGCCTGCAAAGCCTAAATATTTATCATCTGACCTTTTACAGAAAAAGTTCGTCAGCGCCTGATACAGAAAGTATCATAAACACTTGTGAAGTGGAAGTGAGTATGCACGACCTCAACTTCACACCAGAAAAAGTTGGTAAAATATATTATAAATACATTAAAAATTGGTCAAGATTAAGTTAAAACACTGCTAAGTTCAGATGATTGCAATGAGTGTATACTAAGCACTTATTGTGCGCTCACTAACAAGCAAATTAAAGTCGTTGCCAAAGTTCTCACTATTGAATTTGAATGTCTAATTTTCCTAAGGACTTGAGTCATACACCAGTGTATCTAGGTTTTTATTGAGTTCTTAGATAGTGTCTGTAAATTAAAAAAATAAAGGAGAATAGCATTGCAGACATTTGAGTTCCTCACGACCATTAATGGATCTGTGTACTTAGAATCAATCAATTTCTCTCACCAGAGGCCTTGGAATGGGCTTCTGAGGTTTTTTGGATCCTAATTTTTTCATTGCATTATAGTATTTCTTCTGTTCTTCTGTCATAAAAATGTCTTGGCCACCTAAGTATATAGAGAAAATGAGAGCTAATTATTATTAGCAGTTTTTTGGAAACAAGTTCTGAATTTTCAGAAACAGTTTAAGTTATATTACATTTCTATCAACAATTCCTAACATTCCAATGGGAAGCAAACGAGGCTGAACTCTAGGGGAGGGCTGAAAGGAAATAGGGTTTAAATTAAGGAAGAAGGGAGAAATGTTACTTTTATCAGTTATATTTCCCTTTTTATAACATAAACAAAGATTACAAATTCTCTGTAAACATCCACAAATGAATCTTTACAAAAATTGAATGTATTTCAGGTTGCATAAATCAAACCACAATGCAACAAAAATAGAAATTAGTAACAAAAATTTAAACAAGAAAATCTAAAAAGTGGCAATTAAAATTCTCCTAAATAAATGAATACATATATCACTACTAATAAAATTTCATAAAATCTGTTCAGAGCTATTCTTAAAAAAAAAAATCTTTAAATGTTTTCACTACTGAGCAAGAAAAAATAGAAAAAATGAACTAGGATTTTCATTTCTGGAAATTTGGGAGGGTAAAATATGCATAAATGCTGAATAAGATAGAACAGAATTCCTTTTAAATGTGTAACTGAACTTGCACAAAAGTAAGGAAAATCTCCAGGGTCTGAAAATGAAGAGACAGAGTTGTAAATTAGCCCTGAAGCCATGGTTGGCCTAAGAGCATTTGCTAATCTCTGTAAAAACTAGAATCGTGGGCTTGAATAATCACAAGGAGGTCACGGAAAAAGGTGGCGGGCTTTCGCCATGGTCCCTGCATGAAGGGAGGAATCTCCAAGTGCTGCCAATGGAAGGGTGAATAAGACAACAGAAACTGCCCGTTGGCAATGGAAGACAACTAGGAAACTATCTCAGTGTGTACCATAGGTAAAAAGCCAGTCTTCCCTGATAATTTGTGAATCCAGGCCTGCCTTGATGAGGGTGTGGGGTTTGAATTTACACCACCAGTATGGGCCCAGAGTATACAGCCCTAAGACAGTCTTTTCAACAAACAATGCTGGGAAAACAGGGTATCCACATGCAAAAGAATGAAGTTGAATCCTTACCTAACAACAGTTACAAAAATCAGCTCAAAATGGATCAAAGACATAAATGTAAGATCTAAAACAATAAAACTCTTAGAAGAAAACATAGGACAAAAGCTTCACGACATTGGATTTGGCAATGATTTCTTGGATATCACACCAAAGACACAGGTAACAAAAGAAAAAATAGACAAATTGGACTTCATAAAAATTTAAAACTTCTGCATATCAGAAGACACTATCAATGGAGTAAAAAGGCAACCCACAGAATGGGAAAAAATATTTGCAAATCATCTATCTGATAAGAGATTAATATCCAGAATACACAGAGAACACCTAAAACTTAACAACAACAACAAAAAATCAAACAACCTGACTCAAAAATGGGCAAAGGACTTGAATAGACATTTCTCCAAAGAAGATACACAAATGGCCAATAAACACATGAAAAAATGCTCAACATCACTAATCATTAGGCAAATGCAAATCAAAACAAAATGAGATACCACCTCACACCCATTAGGATGGCTACTATCAAAAAAACAGAAAACGGGGCCAGCCCAGTGGCATAGAGGTTAAGTCCATGCACTCCGCTTCAGCAGCCCAAAGTTCACAGGTTCAGATCCCGGGCACAGACCAAAGCACCGCTCATTAAGCCATGCTGTGGTGGCATCCCATATACAAAATAGAGGAAGATGGGCACACATGTTAGCTCAGGGCTAATCTTCCTCAGCAAAAAGAGGAAGATTGGCAACAGGTGTTAGCTTAGGGCCAAACTTCCTCACCACCCACCCCCCAAAAAACTTAAAAAAAATAAAAAACAACAGAAAACAATTGTTGGTGAGGAGTAGAGAAATCAGAACCTTCATATACCATTGGTGGAAATGTAAAATGGTACAGCACCTGTGGAAAATAGTATGGTGGTTTCTCAAAAAATTAAAAATTGTATTACCATATGATCCAGTAATTCCACCTCTGGGTATATACCTAAAAGAAGTGAAAGCAGGTCTCGAAGAGCTATTTGCACACCCATGTTCATAGCAACTTTATTCACAATAGCTAAAATGTGGAAGCAAACCAAGTGTCCATTAACAGATGAATGGATGAACAAAATGTGTTATATACACACAATGGAATATTATTCAGCCTTAAAAAGGAAGGAAATTCTGCAATATGCTACAACATGGATGAAACTTGAGGACGTTATGCTAAATGAAATAAGCCAGTCACAAAAAGACACATACTGTATGATTCCACTTATTTGAGGTACTTAGAGTAGTCAAAGTCATGGAGACAGAAAGTAGAATGGTGGTTGCCAGGGGCTGGGGTAAGAGGGAATGAGGAGTTATTGTTTAACGGGTATAGAGTTTCAGTTTTATAAGATGAAAAGAGTTATGGAGATGGATGGTGGTGATGGTTGCACAACATTATGAATGTACTTCATATCACCACTGTACACTAAAAATGGTTAAGATGGTAAATTTTATGTTATGTATATTGTACTGCATTAAAAAAAAAACAGCCCTAGAAGTTAACCAGGC
Source organism: Ceratotherium simum simum (assembly GCF_057802395.1). NCBI lineage: Eukaryota > Metazoa > Chordata > Mammalia > Perissodactyla > Rhinocerotidae > Ceratotherium > Ceratotherium simum. Next base: position 41,932,175 of record NC_141904.1, read on the forward strand.
TGTTTCAGGATGCCTGGCAGACACAAGTGTCTTTAGTAATCATATGCATCATGATAGTATTAATACTGTTGCTCTGAGACTGCCCTATACGTGACTTGTGAGATAAAGAAAACGAGTAATTACAGAAAATTTTAATGCTATCATCTGCTGTGCCTGTGAGAATCAGGTTTCTCAGTGTAGAAGAGAGCAGATACAAATGTATCAGAGAAGAGATTAAGTAAAAACCCTGTAGTCCTGAATTTGAATGATCAGTGTATTTCCACATATATATATTTCATTGTAGTCCGAAATTTGAAGTAGCTCTGTCCACTAGAGCTAGAATGGCTCTAGCTAAATGGCTAGAAGCAAGAACAATGAGCATTCCAGATTGTGGTCTTGGAACACCACCTCCTGCAACAAAACCAGCACTCCTTAGAGAAAAGGCTGATTCCAGATCTGGGGCAGGAAGGGTATGACTTAGGCCTGGAACATCTTGTCATTCCAGAGAGCAAAGATGTCGTCAAATGGGAGGACCTAATTTGAATTCTGATTTGAAAAGAAATAAACTTTAATATCAATCAATCAATCAACCAAAGAATGAATAAATAAATATAAGAAAATGAAAGACGAGGAAATCTGAACATTGGTTGGGTTCTGATAAATTTAAAGGATTCATGTTAAACTTTTTAGATGGGACAATGGAATTGTGGTATGTTTAAAAAGAGATATGTTCTGAAATATCTGTGGATGAAATGATATGATGCCTGTGATTGGCTCTATAAAAAAAATCTGGTGGCAGGATTGGGTAAGGGCATAGATGGCACAAGGATGTTCTTAATTCAATAATTTTTGTGCTGGGTGATAGGTATTTTGGTTCATCTTAGAATACTCTTGTGCATGTTTGAAATTTTCTGTAGTAAAAAGTAAAACAAAACAAAACAAAAATGCTAGGGACTGATCAAAACAGTGATTTCAAATGTCAGCTTAAATCTAAAATCACAAGGCCTGACATCCAAATTGCAGGTATTGATTGCAATCAAGCTGCATATTACAGAGGTGACTACATAGCACACTCCAAAGTAACAGCAGCAACACAGCTGCATAAGGACGGTGAATGACTCTCCCAGCAGACACTAAAAAGGCTAATCAGTATCAAGATACATTTTGGATGAATTACAAGAGTCTAACAGAAAAATAAAAAAGAGCCACAAAACAACTAGGAAAACCAAAGGTGAATATTTAGTTATCTGATTTTAGGATTGAGAAATGCTGTCAGTTCATAAATGCAAGAGAAGAAGCCAAAAAGGACAAGATTGGGAGTTTGACTCCAAAAAAATGCTAAACGTCTGTAAGTCAAAAATGTCATTACAAAAATATAGGAGGCAAGGCATAAATTGGGCTTATTGTATAAAAATATAAGAAAAAGGTGACAATCAATTTTAAAAGAGACAAGGGCTATAAATATATAATAATTTTTTGTGTGTGTGTGAGGAAGACCAGCCCTGAGCTAACATCCAATGCCAAAACTCCTCTTTTTTGCTGAGGAAGACTGGCCCTGGGCTAACATCCGGGCCCATCTTCCTCTACTTTATATGGGATGCCGCCACAGCATGGCTTGACAAGTAGTTTGTCAGTGCGCACCTGGGATCTGAACCTGCGAACCCCAGGCCGCTGAAGTGGAGAGCGCACACTTAACCGCTGCGCCACAGGGCTGGCCCTTAAACAGATAATTCTTAAGGGAGAAATATGTATGGCCATCAATCAACCTGTGAAAAAGTATATAACCTCACAAATGATCACATAAATGAATATAAAACAATGAGATAAACACTTTTACCCATCGAGCTAGAAAAGATAATAAAAAATTATAAAAATCAAAATGATAAAAACAGAGTAAACAGGCATTTTCGTATGTTGCAAAAGGAGAGTACCTAGCACAGCATTTTAGCAATATATCTTTAATATCTTAAATTCTAGGAACTTCTCCTGAGGAAATAATCACAGACACACAGAGAGAATTTCAAGAATGTTCATGATTGTTTCAGAAGAGCAGGAAATTTAGAAAAGACCTAAATGTCCAAAAGAGAGGAGGATGATTAGCATAAATTATGATCTATCCATAAGATGGGATGTAATTCAGCCCTGAAAATTCTGATAACAAAGATGATTTCATGACATGGGCTCATAACTAGTGGAGAGGAGAGGAAGCTAAAAAATTAAAAATATTGCGTAATCTCATCCGTGTAAAAAGAATACACAGTTACAAAGTAACTGGAAGAGAATGTACCATAAAGATGAGGCTTAATCTAACAGGGTTATCATTTGGTGGCCACCTTAGGGGTGATTTAAATTTTCTTTTTAATCTTCCTCTATTTCCCACATTTACTACCAAGTTCCTATGGATCATAGAATCAGAAAAATAAACATCTGTTTATTACAGTGCATGGCAAAAAAATATCCCTAAAAAACCTGCCTCTTCCCCAATCATCGTCTTTCCAAGTAAATTCAATAAATCTGCTGAGACTTGGGTGTTGAGAGCCAGAACACAAGTTTGCTGAAATAGGAGAGTTTATTCTTTTTATCCTGGATAACAAGTTACACTTGAAAAGTTACTAAAAGATGACTATAGTGTCATACATACTAATCCTGGTAGCTGTTTTTCTATTGAGATTCAACAATGTCCTTTTTTTAAGAAGGTAGACTGGAGAGTAAAAACAATGATTTAATAAAACCCAGCTGTTTTCAGTCTCTTTTCAGCCATATCTTTAAGAATCTTCTCCAAGTGGCTTCCTCTTTGTTCTTAGGCAGATGATAAAGGCTACTTTGCACAACAGTCTAGACCAGAATTATGTTCCATTCAAGCCCGTTGGAGAAGAGAGGTGAAAATACCAAATCAGGACAACCCCAATACTTATCTTTTTCTGCTGTTGGTTGAAGTTGTCAATAATAACACCAATAAAGAGATTCAGAGTAAAGAATGAACCAAAGATGATAAAAACTACGAAGTAAAGGTACATGTATTTGTTGTCCTCAAACTTTGGCTGTTCATCTTCCTGTTAGGGATTTTTAAATGAGAGAAAAAAACAATTACTGGAGAAAAATATAAGCCATCTTAACTGTCTTATCTAGAAGACCAAAGTGTTTCTCAGCAGCAGCATTAACTACTCAGCCTCCTCCAGACAGTCATGGCCCCTGCAGGGAGCCCCTATTTCAGTTTCCCCTAGTGCAGCTTGAGTGGTACCATGCAGTGGGGAGGGGTTGTGGCAAGACGGTTAGGCTTTTTCTACCAGCAATGAAGAATCGTGGAGGGGTTGTAAGAGATAGGAGTGGCATGATCACATGTATCCTTTGAAAAGGTCTCTAGGATGTTTATATGGACACCTAACTGGAGGGAGCCAGACTGCAGATGAGGCTACCAGAGAAGGGGCGTGTTCACCTCAGGCAGAGGTTACTGACTAGCAACTGTCGTTGCACAACTATATCCTCATACAGAGCCCACTGTTGTATTTAGTCTGTGTTTATGTCCTGTCACTCTTGAATTCCTAGTGCCTAGTGTACCTTGGGACATGTAGATTCTCAGTACACATTGAATGAATGAATGATTGAGTGAATGAAGGAATGAATAATCAAGCTTCAGAATGGACACAAATGGACTACAACCAAGCTCCCCCAGCTCAAGGTGTGACCCAAAGCATTGGAGATTCCTTTCCTCTAAGTTCTTCACATTGTCATCGGCTTTATGCAGTTTGGGGATAGGTGGCAGGAGGATTTCTCTTATCTTTCCCCCGATCACATTCAAAGATATAGCTATGAGTGCTGATAGCTCTGTCATCTGTTGGATATATTTCTGATATTTGTTATTCAACAACCACCAAATAGACTAGTGTAATGGAAGTAAATATTTGAAAATATTATTTTTCTCTTTTGCCTGGAAGAGTACCTGACCTTAGTCCCAGTTGGCTTGAGGCATCCGCTTGTTGGAATCAAGGGTAGGCATTAGTACAGAAACAATACAATGGAAAGAAAGAATTAATATTCAGCATCTGACATTTAAAATAAGATTATGCAGTGGGCTGGTAGTCTTGCAAAGGGAGGTTCAGATAGAAAGAGGAAAGAACAAAAGCTCACCCCATTTGTACCTAGAGAATTGTCAGAAAAAGAAATAGAGAGACAGAGAACATCAGAGCAATGAGATGTGTGTCCTGATTCTCCCTCTTTGGGTTTGGAGAAGGGACTTGGGGCCCAGTAAATTGAGGGGAACCTGGAGGGCAAAGAGGATGTTCTGGTTCAACTTCTGTATTTTTCTAAGAGGAAACTGCTACTGGGAAGGCCTGGGATACTTAAGAGGCTGGAGTAGTATAATCAGACAGAGAGAGGTCTCTCAAACCTTTTTCAGTTCTCCTGTGGCTTGGACATGGGATTGATAGCCATGGGCCTGCCATGGTGGGCTTCGTAGCAAGCAATGGGAGTAGACTTCTGGGCCAGAGACCACGTGGAGGATATGGCAGAGAGTCAGTGTTTGAGGCCAGGAGGAGTTGAGAGGGGAGAAAGACCCATGGTTTCACCAGTCACAGCTTCAATATTTGAGACCAGCAGGATGCTCTGTGGCTACACAGACAAGGGCCATCATGCTAGAAGCCAGCACCCACCAGCTAGAATGTCACAGGACAAGCATCAGGACAGGCACCTCTCCACACACCTCCACCCACCTATCATTCACTGAGGGAACATATGTAAGCCACATACCCCTTCTATCATACATCTGCATAAGATTTCCTTCCCATCCCCCATTTCCACTTCAAGGCAGATGGATGCCTAAGGTGAACTAGGGTGAAGGTCAGGTACTCAAACAGACAAAAAAAATGAGCACATTAATATTTTAAAACATTTCCTTTGTTATAAATGGTCTCTACTACTATTATAACACTACTCATACCACCTCTACTGCTGCTACCGACTCACATGTGTGGAACACCTACTATGTGCCATGCGTCAAATCTGCACTCTCAAACAGAACAACACACGTGTGATGAAATGGAAAAAATAAACAATGTTGCTTCCATTCTTGATTCAACCATTTGCTCATGCTTTGGCTTTGGGCAACACTCTTCCTTTCTATTCCTCAATTTTTTCAACTGGGAAATAGAAATAGACTAGATTGCTGAGTATTCTCCCAACTTTGGGAGTCCATGATTACTTTTATTTAACCACAATTTAACAGTTGACAATCATCAGAAACCCCTTTAGCCTCTGGGAAGCCTGGAGCCATGGGATATTCACTCTTGTTCAGACCTAGTCCAGTCTTAAGGTTTTCCCAGTCAAGGGCAAGTACCCTTTGAAATTTGGCTTCTGCCGGTCCACCTATTTGGAGAAGAGGTAGGAGAGGAAAATCAAGGCATCCTGTGATTCTGTTGTTTCTGGCTCCATCTCCTATATGAGTGGCTTCTCTTTGGTCACTATGGAGGAAGATAACTGGACTTTGGAGCACATTAGGATGTAATACTCATGGCAAGACGAATAATAACCCTTTTTATGCCTACTTCACCGTGTTCGTCTCAAGGAAAACAAGGCAAAGAACTCTGGCCACCGGAACTATGAGGCAGGAAGTTCTGGATTGTCCATATAGTCGTGATATTTGACCCTAGCACTGTAGAACATGGTGGAACAGAAGCTCACCTTTGTGGAATCAACAGCTGCGTACATAATTTCCATCCAGCCCTTAAATGTTGCCTGCAACAAAAGCAAAGAAATACGAACACAGTTATAGAGGAAAGTGCCTTCGTCAACAGGCAAGTGCCATGCAAAGGCAAGCAAGGCCCAGTGGGCAGATATACGTAAGATGATGTCCCACCCTTCCGGGACAGAATGTCCAATAAAAGAACAGTAGAAAGGAACTCAAGGATGAGTGTTTTGATTTTTTTCTTCTTCCTTTGCACAAGATAAAAAGTTTAAAAGCAAAAGAAATTTCTGCCTTAAAAATTGCTAGAGAAGCTATGGTCCAGCTGCTGGAAAGAGCCTGGTTAAGGCTCTTTCCTGATGCCACATCTGTTTGTACTGTCTGTCCAAGACCTGGCAACTGTGGTTTGACCTAGGACTGACTTCCAACAGGGAACTGTTACTAATGGTGTGGCTTAGCATCTGAGGCTCCACTCCTCTCTAGCTGGAGCTCTGGAGAGCAAGGCGCCATATAGGACAGGGTGAGACACACAGACTCTTACAGGGGCATTACTTGGATGTTGAGGCTCAGTAGACAATAAAGTTGGAGATGCTCAGTGGGGAACAATTCCAGAGGGCATTGGCTCCCACATGCAGAATTGGGATTTGATTCTATTATCTCAGTGGAGGCACTGAATTTTTATTAGCTGAGAAATGATTTGTGATTCTTTTAGGTTTTCTCTCCTCCGAGTCAAAAACGTAGCGACAGTACTTACCACTTGGAGCAGGGCGAGGTAAGCCATTCCCACATTGTCAAAGTTGACTTCCGGGGTGAACCAGGAGAAATTTCTACTTTTACATTGGCTATGGTTTGCAACAATGCTGTAATTTATAACTGAATTTTTATCTGTTCCATTGATGCATCTTGCAAATTTTCCAGAAAGGAAGTTTACTCCCAGGATACAAAATATGAGCCAGAAAATGAGGCAGACAAGCAAAACATTCAGAATGGCAGGTATGGCACCTATAAGAGCATTAACTACTACCTGAAGGAAACAAAACAGAAGAAAAACATAACAGATTTGTGGGACACCAAACTCTTGATCCTCCCAGGATGGGCCTGATATGTGCCGCTGGATCTCTTGGAGCTACGTCTTTACTCTCCACCCTCCACCCCTCACCCCATGGCAAGCTCTCCTCTCAGCTCCATATGCAATGGGTCTTTCTGTTGCCACTGAGGATCACTTGAGAAGTCTCCTCTAATGATGGTGGTAGAGACTTATGGGACACACGCCCTAGGTTTGAAAGGAAGCCAGAGCCCATCTCAGCGCTGTCACAGAAGCTCTTTTAGGATGGAGACTATATCTTAGACTTTTCTCTGTCTCTCAGATTCTAAGCAGTGAGCTAGATGGAAAGAAGGCCAGGAAAAGCTTGGCAATTTAAGGGAAGCCTAGCCCAAGAAGAGCTGTTGGCCTCTCTGCCTTTCCCTGCTAGCTGAACTTCCTCCCATCTACCTGAAGAATGTACCTTCATTCCTTCAAACTGGGACAGCGCTCTCAGGGGCCTCAGTGCTCGGAGAGTCCGGAAGGACTTCAAGCTCTTTAAGTCGATGAGACTGGCCACAGAGACCTGGTGGGAAGAGAGGCCACAGGTAGTACAACTGACTTGAAGCTCGGGAAGCCAGTGTGGGATTGAGAGCCCTTGTTCTGAGAGGCAGATGCTTCAGACCCACAATGGATTATCCAGACACAAAGACAGCCAGATGCTGCTGGAAAGGGGAGGGCAGGTGGAAAGGCTATTTTTCTCCTTGTCTAGCAAAGTTAGAGCCCACTCAGGCGAGAACGATGCATTTATATCATTTGTTTAATGAAAGACAAAGAAAAACTGAGAAATTGTTGTAAATTAAAGGAAACGAAAGAGATATGACAACGATATGCTGTGAAGTGTCCTGATTTGGATCCTGGATTGGGGGAGGGGAAGGTGGTGGTGGGTGCGTAGAGAGAATTAGTCATAAAGGACGTTGTTGTGACAACTGACAAAATTTGAAAATGGGTGTGGGATTTAGTATTGGATCATGTTCAATTTCCTAACTTTGATAATTGTACTGTGACTATGTCAGAAAATATCCTTGTTCTAAGAAATACACACTGAAATGTTGAGGGGTAAATGGGCGTGGTGCCTGCAACTTAATCTCAAGCAGTTTAGAAAAAAAAGAGACAAACTGACAAAGCAGATGGGGTAAAATGTCAATAATTGGTTAATCTGGGGAAAGAGTATAAGGGGTCCTTCTTCACACTCTTTCTTGCAACTTTTCTGTAAGTTTGAAATGATATCAAAATAAAAAGTTACAAAGAAATAATAAATTTCCTCTCACTCAAATAGCTCCTTTTTGGGGAATTAAATCCAATTTTCTCTCCCAACATACTTCTTCCCAACAGGACAGGACTGAGGATTGGAAAGCTCTGTAAATATACTAAATTAAAACTTAACAAATACCCTGTGCTTAAGTTGAAGACCACCATTTGTAGATTTTCAGCCCTTCTTACTGATTACGCAGAGCTTGCAGAGGCTCAACTTGGAAGGGGAGTTGCTCAGTGGGACAGGAAGTGAATTATGATACTCCTGACAGATGTCAAAGTTCACCATTATCTAAAAACATCCACCACTAATCTTGCCCATCTCACTGTAGTAAAATATTTGCAAAATTGAGAGAAATTGAGTTAATATGACAGGATAATTGGATTTTAAAATTTATAATCAATTTTTTAAAAAAATCACTGTCAATGCAAAATGTTTCTATTTATAACGGTTTTTAAAATAGGCTTTTTGTTTATGATAGCATTGTCTGTTGGGCGAGTTATTTAAGCAGCCTTTCCCCCAAATACTCTTTCTACCTGGTACCTAGCAAGAAGGAAAAGGATGTCAAAGCTTAGCAGTTCTTCTGGCTTTACCAAGTGACTGTTATCATGGGTGGGGAAGAAATGTTCCTAGAGGGATTCTGTACATCTTTTCACCTGGAATTTCACCCCCAGTCTCAGTTCCACCAAATTGGGAGGCATTGAGGAGACAGATAGACATAAAAACACCCACATTCTTTCCCACTCTACAGCATTCTTCAGGGTGGGAAGTCTTCTGCTAGTTTTATCTTATTTTTTCTCTAACTTGCATTTATCAGTCTGAGCTATGTTTTTGAGATACATCATGTTATACATTCTTACAGTTTGCTCCTTTTAACTGTTGTGAAATATCACAACATGATATGTGAATATGAAATCCACTCCTCCTTGGTGAATATCTAGGTTATTTCCATTTCTCTGCTATTATGAACGACAGCAAACTGGACAGACATATGCATTTCTCCCAGGTACATACAAAAGAGTTTTCCTTATATTTTTAACTAGAAGTAGTACTTCTGGATTGTAAATGGGGTTCATTTGTAATTTTACTTAATAGTACAAAACTTCCCCCCAAATGACTGTATCAATTAAATTGTTAGCAGTGATTAGAGACTCAATTTTCCTATATCCTTCTCAATATTAGATATTATCCAACTTTAAAATTTTTGTCAATCTGATGAGTCAAAAGAAGTCTCTCATTTTAATATGCACTTCTGTGCTAACTGGTGATATAACTAATGTGTATTTCTTCATACATTTATTAGCAACTCACGTTCCTTCTGTGAATTGCCTGTCATATCCTTCTCCCATTCTTATATTGGGTTGTCTTTTTCTTGCTTACCTGTAAGGAGTTTTTATATACTGTGGATAATAATTATCTGTTATGTGTATGGTGAATACTGTCTCCGGGCTCTAACCTGTCCTTAACTACGATTACGATATTGTTTAATACAAAAACAAAAGTTTTATATTTTGATATAGGTGAATTTATACATATATTTTTGTGGTTGTGTTTGCATTTTTCTACTTCAAAATTATAAAGATCATTTTATATAATCTTGATTAACAAGCAACATAAAAGGGTTATTCATATATATTCTCTCATTTAAGCTGCACAATAATGTTACAAATTTTTTTGTGTGTGTGAGGAAGATCAGGCCTGTGCTAACATCTGCCAATCTTCCTCTTTTTTTTTTTTTTTTGAGGAAGACTGGCCCTGGGCTAACATCCGTGCCCATCTTCCTCTGCTTTATATGGGACGCCGCCACAGCAAGGCTTGCCAAGCAGTGCGTTGGTGTGCGCCTGGGATCTGAACCTGCGAACCCTGGGCCCCGCAGTGGAGCATGTGCATTTAACTGCTTGCGACACCAGGCTGGCCCCAATAATGTTCCAAATTAACCAGCATTGTATATCACTTACTATGTTACTGATAAGGAAACCTGAAGCTCAGAGGATCAGCAACTTGTTTCAGGTGAAACTGGGGTTCACACCTTGTTCTGTATGATGCTAAGGCTAATAATAGTAATAGTGGACCACACTTATTGTGTGCTTTCTCTGGGATTTATAAAGATATATAATCATAAGATTATTTCCTTTTTTGTTCTATTCATTTTTGTTCCATTCATTTTGTTATCAAGGTTATACTTGTCTCATTAAATAAGTTTGCAAGCTTCCTTTCTTTTTCTACTCTTTCTAACAATTTGAATAAGGTTGCGTTAACTGCTTCTCTTAGTTCAAGCTGCTGTAACAGAATACAACAGCATGGTGGCTTATAAATAACAGAAATTTATTTCTTATAGTCTGGAGGCTGGCAAGTCCAAGATCAAGGCAATAGCAGAGTCAGTGTCTGGAGAGAACCTGCTTCCTGGGTCATAGATGGACGACTTCTCCCCGTGTCTTCACACGGCAGAAGCAGTGAGGAAGCTCTGTGGGGTCTCTTTTATAAGAGCACTAGTTCCATTCATGATGGCTTGGCCCTCATGACCTAATCACCTCCCAAAGCCTCACCTCCAAATACCAACACATTGGGGATTAGGTTTCAACATAGGACTTTTGGGGGATGCAGACATTCACTATATAGCATCACTCCTTGGAAGTTTGGTAAAACTTTGTCAAACGATCTGGGCCTAGTGCGCTTTTTTAACAGTGTGGTATTGGACTACTCTTTTTATATTTTAAATGGTTATTGTTATATTTATGTTTTCCATTTTGTATCTGGTCAAATTTGGGCAATTTATAGTCCACACTTTCTTTTTTATTCATGTGAAAACTATGTCAAAAGAGGGAAGCACTTTGTTTAAGGTTACACAGAAAGAGAGCAGACAAGGTAGCTTTAGGACCAGTCTCCTAAGTTTAGGTCAGTAAACCACAGGTGCCTAGAATGGAGATACCAATAATCTGTCCACTGTCATGGATTCTTCACTATAATCTAATAAGATAATGAGTGCAGAGTGATTTGCACTCTAGAAACTGATAGAGTTGACGAACATGTGGATGTTTTTATTTCATTTTTTGACTTCTGTTGAAGCTCCTGTGGCACTGATGCCTTTATAAAATGCCTGAACAACATGGCTCATTTGTGTCTACCAACAACGTTATGGTTCCCCAGCAGGGTGTGCTGACCACATGGCTTATGCTTATGCATTTGTGATACCTATTTCCTTAAATAGCAGGGATAAAGTCTAACTAACTAGCTCATGGTAGAAAGGATATAGATACTAAAATCAAGGTCTTTGGAGTAAGACTTACTAGGTTTGAGTCTCACCTCCACCACTTCTAGCTGGGCAATCTTGAACATGTTTCTTAGTCTCTCTATGACTTAGTTTCTTCCTATGTATATGAAAAAAACAATAGTACCTATCACATGGAGTGACTGTGATAACTATAAGAGAGAATGCATATGAAGAATATGGCAGAGTAACTGGCAGAGAAAGCACTCAATAAATGTGTTCTACTATTACTGTTATTGGCCTTACCATCACACAGACCAAGGTGCAAATCCCAGTTTCACCTGAAACGAGTTGCTGATCATCTGAGCTTCAGGTATCTTTGTAACGTGGTAGGTGATATATAACTCTATGTAACTCATAGTATTGTTGTGCAGGTTAAATGAAAGAACGTATGTGAATAGTCCTCTTATGTTGCTTCACAATCAAGACAGAGACCAGCCAAGCCTGTTGGCTGCTGACCTGCTTTGAGAAGTCTTGAAAAGAAATGGAAGGTTGGAAGGAGAAGGGAAAATGGAGGACACTCAAGTTATTCTAGGTATACGTCAGACATAGGCAGTGCTTATGGAGAGAAGTGGATGAGTGCCATCACAGAAAATGTTGGAGTGGTGAGCATATGAAGTTCAGCGTAAGAGGAAGGGGACCCAGGAAAGGCAGGTCTCTAGATAAATGACAACTACTTACAAGTACTGTAAAGAAAAATATTTTGGAAAGGCACTCATATGAGGCACACAGGAATAGCGGCTCCTATATGATCCCCTCCCCCACTCCCATCCTCTACCCCTACCCTTATGGGATACAGAGATGGTAAACTCACAATCACAATGACGAAATCAAGCCAGCACCAGGCACTGGTGAAATATTTCCCAAATCCAAAGGCCACCCATTTCAGACCCATCTCCAGGATAAAAATGTATGTGAAAATACTGTCAGTATAATTAAGTAACGCTTCAATATTAGGTTGGTTCTTAAGGTGAATATCTTCAAATACCTGAAATGATAAAGCATAGCCATAGGCCAGTTTGAATATTTGCACAGAACTCCTTGCTAACTTTACGTTTTATTTTTCTTCCTTACTTGAATAAACTAGTATCTCTCTCTCGATGATGTTTTGCTCAAAAGGTATTAAGGCTGAACTTTTCCAATGGAATCAATTCCTTGAGTAAATAAATCTGGAAGAAAGAAAATCCTATTTCTAGACTTCTATTGCCACTATAGTTTTCCAGGCTCTCATCACTGGCCCCAGGAATATAAAAACATCTTCCTAATGGCTCACCATGTCATTTCCTGGTCTTCCTAATCCTTTCAACTCTTGCCAACATCTTGCCAACTTTTCCAGAACCACCCAGTGGCGTATACCATCTCTTTCATCTTTCTAGTTACCTTAGAGGCTCTATTCAGTGGCTCTCCACTGCTTATAACATCAAGCCTACACTCTAGATCCCGCCAACCCTGAGGCCCATCATCTTCCACCACTAACAGCCTTATCCATTTGATCATCTTGTATGAACACCATGACATGCAAAAGTTTGGGAAGCTCTAGGCTAGAGCTCCCAGCGTAAATTACTTTGAATATTAAACATTCATTAAGTGTGACTATGAAAATGAGACATCCTAGTTTTCAGAGACACTCTTTTTCATGCTATGTCTAAATATTTCCCTTACCCAAAGTGTGTGTGTGATTCTCCAGGGTCTATGTAACTATGGTATAAACTGTTCTTTTGGCCCTCACAGAGTTGCTGAGGATGAAAAAAAGGAGAGAAGGGGCCCTAGCACTAAACCTGCCAAGACATTTGGGCAAACACTGAAGGCAAGAAAGAAATTAGCCCTGCTGCTGGGGACTAAGGTAATCCCACAGCCCCATGGCCCTGCAGAAAAAGAATGAAAAGAATAAGACAGTCTCACTTCCAACTCCTAAGTGGGCATTTGACTGGAGAAGGCCCTCTATCTCCCCCTCTGTCCTGCCAGCTTCTTGTCAGCCTTTAGATCTCAGTTTAGCTCATATTTTCTATAGGAAACTGTCCTCCTTCAACCAAGACTGAGTTAGGCATCAATCCTACATGACCTCATGTCACCCACTTCTCTGAGGGTATCACTGTGGCCCTGGTCTATAATTGCCTGGACTCCACCTGTCTTCCCTATTAGACTCCAAGCTCCTGGAAGTAGGGTTTTGTCTGTGTATTTGCCTCTGTAGGAGAGACAAATCTAAATGGTGTTGGAAGCTTATTTTCTCTCATTTTGGAAACTTAGCAACAAGCTGGCTCAGCAGGTCTGAGTTTGCTCAATGGAAGAACAGGCTGACATCAGCAACTGAGCTTTGAGGCTTCCACAGCATAAGGAGGCCATTTCCTAATCCAAGAAGCTCCCATTACTACATAGCTGCCCAGACCAGAGCTTCTCAGACTCTAATGAGCCCCAAATCACCTAGATTCTGATTCAGCAGGCCTGGGGTGGGCCCAAGATTCTGCATTTCTAACAAGATTCCAGGGGATACTGCTGGCCCATACACCACATACAGTGGCAGGGGATTAGATGTTTCTTGTCTCCATTTCTCTACAAATATGTATAGTGAAACAAGGCCTGTGTCCCTCTCCTGGAGCCCTCTGCATTGCGTGTTCAGTGTTGCTCTGCCCAGCCTATGCTGGCCTCATCTGAAGGCAGATGAGAACTATGAGGATTGTGTGCCCTCTGCTACTCCTCTAATTTTAAGTTTTCTTGTATGGTGCCAGAGGGCATGTGTCTGTAGCCTTTTTACAACACCACTGCTTTTCCACTCACCAGCACAGGGGTTGGTAGACACCAGTTACCATCGAGGAATCAATGAAAGAAACTCACCACTTGAATAAAAGTAGACAGCCAGTGAAAATGTAGTCTCCAGAAGACTACAGGGAACCCTAGACCAAGGGTTAGCAATAAAAAGGAAGTTCTCTGGGACAGTTTTAAAGAAATTTGCTTTTTTGTTTGAGGAATAATTTACATTGCAGTAAGTAGATACATGGAGATGTCTGCTGATCATAGGCTCTGGTGGGCCCCAGTATGTGCTCATCTCCTTTCACCTAGAGATTACACAGGTGTAAAGCACTAACCAGGAAGATAGTGGCGAAGGAGCAAGACATTTCCTTGTCTCTTCCATTTGCTAGCGACTTATTGTGAAATGTTCTGTGACTCTACATCAATAAAGGGGAACCCAGGAGTCCATTCACTTACATAACAAATAGTAAGAGAATTTAGTTCTATATTATGGCCATTTTAAGGGGAGACACAAGATAGAAGGGAAGAGATGGAGAAAGCGAAACAGCTAGGTGATATGAGAGAAGATACTGTCGCCCAATGGGGAGGTGAAGAGGGGGCAAGAAGGACCGAAAGGTGAGGAGAGAGAGCAGGAAGGAGTTTATGACTATCTGGCTATGGAGGCTGATGGATTCAGAGTTATTTCCAAATCTCACTAGGACACACCAGACCTTAATTTGGAAGGATCAGTCACACACATAAATCAGTATCTCTTTGTCCCTCACCTCAAGGGGTCACGAGTGGTGGAAAATACCAAGACAACTTATATCCTAATCTGGTCTCTGTAGCCTTCTCCTCCTAATGTTTTACCTTTTAGAAAGCAGCACTATGGTCTTCAGGAAGAGAGAAGGTAGGAGTATTCTAGAGGAGGAAACACATACGATACAGAGAAAATGTCTAGAAATCCTCCAAGAACGACGAACAGACCTGGGGTCAAGGACCAGACTCCAATAGCCACTTCAAAGTGCTGGCTTTTCAAACACATAGATGCAGAGACTAGATGGGTGGTTACCAGAGGGGAAGGGTGGAGGAAGGAGGGTGAAAGGGGTGACTGGGCACACGTGTATGGTGATGGACGGTAATTAGTCTTTGGGTGGTGAACATGATGCAACCTACACAGAAATCAAAATATAAAGATGTACACTTGAAATTTTAAAAAAACAAAGAAAAAGGTAAAGATAAGACATAACTTCTATAAAAAAGCATATTCCCTTCTGGTCCTTTAGGCCATTTTCAAGGGCTACTTATCAAAAAGAGTCAATAGAATTAAACAAAGGTTTATAACATTAAGCTCCAGTAAGGAAAAGATTCAGTTCAGAGGACCACAGAAATATATGTCTAGAGAATAAAATAAATTAAATCTACAACTTAATCTTCAAATAGGACATACTTAGTTAAGTTTTCTAAGTATCTGAGATGATAGTATCTAAAGTCACTTGATTTAAATTCATGATTAAAGAAATAAAGATACCACATTTAAATAAATAAATAAATAAATAAGTAAATAAGTGCTGGTTTTTGTCATGCTTCCTCACAGGTGAATTGTCTTTGGCTTGGGGATTTTCCAGTTGGAGCATGACTCCAGAAGTTGTTGTGTAAAATCCTGTCCCCTAAGGGGAACCAGCAGCAGAGATGCCACTTCTGCCTGGTCTCTCCACATTCACAGCCCCATGAGGGGCCAAGTCAGAATGTAGCTCCCCCAGCTGCCTTGATCCCCAACGGCCTCAAAAGACTAAGAAAATTTACCAGTGCCCCACTGCTCAGCAGAATCACAAAGATAATAAAGCTCTCAAACCAGCTGTGTTTCACTATTTGGTAGCAGGTTTTCCGTAGGTTCCACCAAGTGATCCAGGGAGACTTTCTCTTGTCCATAGCACAGCATGGGAAGCAGCAACCCAGTCCTGCAAAGAATGAGCAGTAGCACTATCATTAGTGTCTGTAGTAAGTTATATTAATAATCCCAACTCTTCACCCCTCCCTTTATGCATGTCCTGTGCCTTTGCAATTGCTCCCACTAAAGGGGTGGAGTCTTTTTCCAACCTCTTGAATCTGGGCTCAGCCATGTGACTTGATTTGGCCAATAGAGCAGAGTGAGAGCCACAGCATGCCAGTTCTGAGCCTAGGCTTTGAGAGGCCTTGCATGTTTCCACTTGCTTTCCTGTACCATCTCCATAAGCAAGGCATATTTGGGCCAGCCCACTGGTTCCAGGAGGAGGAGGATAGACACGTGGTGCAGAACCAAGTTGCCCAGTTCAGCTCAGGCTAGAGTAGCTGACTGCTAGTCATTACCACTCACATGAATAAAGTCAGCCAAGATCATCAGCAGAGATAACCAGCCTAGATGAACAGAATCATGCAGACACATGTTTATTATTGTATGCCACTGAGGTTTTATGGTTGTTTGTTATGCAGAGACTATTTTGGCAAAAGTAAATAGTGTCCTAAGGATTGCAGGGAATGAAGTGAGGATGGACACAGACTTTGTGAACCACCCAAACCATACACAGAAGAATTTGATCAATCGAGGTTTTTACACATAGCTGGGCATGTGATCTCAACACACACAAGCCTTCAGCATCACATCATCCTTTTCACCTTGTCTCCTCCCCTCCTCCAAGTTCTGTCAATGCTTGTTTCATGGTGATTACAACATTCTACTCTTTTCCTCACCATACTCCTAAGCCACAGTGAGGTCTCCTCATTCTGCCCCTTACCTTGCTCTATCTTTCAGAACATCAATAGGTTAATCTCCCTAAAAGGCTACGTTTTTCTGTCTTTGCTCCCACTCCTCCCTTCTTCTACCCACCTTGCTTCTCCATCTCCACTGTTGACATCCTGTGTGCACCTCAAGGACCAGTCCAAATATAAGTCAGGAGAACAGTAATCTATCCATAGCCTGACCTCTGACCCTGTGGGCAGCTTTGGGGTGGTCAAACAACCTAGAATGAGTCTGAAACTCACTCTTGGCGTTCTTTCTGAGACCACTACCGTCTCAAACTTATGGTGAAATTTTTAATTTTTAGATTCATTCATTCAAGTTGTTTATTTATCTATGTATCAACATTTGTTGAGTCCACAATCTGGGCCAGATTCTATTCTCACATTAGAAATACAATATTGATTAAGTCACTGCCTTTGTTTTTAAGAACTTCACGGGAGAGACAGACACAAATAAATTCGCCACAATGAATACAGGAAATAATTAAGGCACATAAGCAGGAACCATTACATTCACTCAAGGAATCAGGAAAGGCTGCATTTATCGATCGCTTATTATGTGCAAGATACTCTTCTAAATGATTTGCATTCACTCATTTAATACCCACAACGACCCTTTGCAGTAGATACTATTATTATACCCATTTTATAAATGAAACACAGAGAGGCTAAGTAAATTGAACAAGTCACACAGCTAGTAAATGAAGAAGCCAGAATTTGAGCTAAGGCAGTAAGGTTCCAGAGACGAAGCTCCTAACTACAATGCTATCCTGCTTCCAGAGGAAAATCTTGAGGGATAAGTTGAAGCCTGGCAGGGGTTCCAATCAACCCTGGGACTTATGGTCAAGTTCTCTTGGTCTATGACCTCAAGTGCATCCTGATAATGGGTATACTGGGGACTATACAAAGTGACAGACATATTGGCCCAGTGATCTTTCTAGGAAAGTTTTCTAGAGTTTCTCAATAGTTGGGTTGTGTAAGCTGAGCCCACCAGAATCAAGAATTTCCTGAAATCCCCTTTGCCTAGACCTGATAATGGTGCCAAGAATCTATGGCTGCTGTCTCTTCACTTTTGTCTCTAGTAGAAGTAGAAAGAAGGCATCTATCAAAACCACAGAGCTTCAAAGAATAACAGAACCCCATCCAAATATTCTATAAACTGGGTGAAAGAATACTGTCACTTACCTTTGGGTAAACATCTCCCTGGGGTTTTTTTGGGAACCATTTCGGATACTCGCCCAAAAGGATCCTGTGGATCAATGGTGCTACATTCTGACAACACACTGGCAGCATCAGACTTCTGCACATCAGAACAAATCAAAGGGGGAATCATTTACCAAGACTCTCTCTCACCATGGTAGTACCTAATACATAATTGTATAACTTTTGGAGCATGAAGCTAGCTAGGCAAAGGCCTCTAGGTACAAGAGGTGTCTAGAAAGTGTCCCTCTTATTGGATCCTTTCTAAATGCTCTGACCAGTCCTGACTTCAGGAGAGAATTCTCTAACTGCTCTCCCCTGGCTGAAGAAAGGCAAGGTGTATGAAGACACAGTACCTCAACCTTTTCCTCCCTACAGATCATACTTCTGATCCTCTGCCCCCAAATAGAGAAGCCAGGTGATGAGGAGAAGGCTACTTTGCTGAGACTGTAATTTTTAGCTACCTCAACTCCAGGAATAATAGGCCTAGACAAGTGCCAGATTTTGCCCTCCAGGAGACATTTTGGCAATATCGAGAGACATTTTTTGTTTCACAACTGGGGAATGCTATTGGTATCCATTGGTAGAGGCCATGGATGCTGCTAAACATCCTGCAATACACAGAATAGCTCACCACAACAAGAATTATCCTGCCGCAAATGTCATAGTAGAGAGGTTGAGAAACCCTGGCCTAGGCCTTTGCTTAAGACTTGATTCCAGCAGTTTGCTCTGCACTAATCTTGATATTTTTCCATAGTGGCTGTCTTGGAGAAGGTGTACGGATGAGCCACATGTTCCTTCTGGGAATACCCTGGAAAAACTACCTTTCGGGAATTCTGTTCTGAGAGAGAAGCATCATCTTCATAGAACACGTCAATTTCCACGCTTTGAACTCTTGGGCTGCTGGACTTCTTGGTCTCCTGATGGAGTTCAGAGGCCTGACACAAAGAAGCCCAGAGTAGAATTAACATTCCTCCCGGACATCTCACTTGAGATGAAACAAGTTTGAATTCTATTTCGTTTTGTTTGTCATGAAAATTTAACATTATTACTCTTTTTCTTTTTACTTTTTAAAACTGCTCCTGGAAAAACTCAACATAAAATAATTCTGGGAAAACTACTATAGGAAAAAGATAATGAAACTTACTCAGAAGTCATATAATCAAAACAATATGGTTTTGCTACAAAGTTCACCAAATAATTCAGAGGTGAAACTTACTATATCCCTTCAATTCAATGGCTACATAATAAATTATTTGATAAATGGTATCAGTATAATTAGCTATCCCTGAAGAAATACTACAGTGCCAGAATATAGTAAAAACAAAATCCACAATCATCTGATATTCCAATATAAAAGTAGGTGAGTAAAAATGTTAGAAAAATCATTTGGAAAATAATTTTTTTATCATTTGGGGTACAGAGGGTTGGCTTAGCAAAACAGAAAACCAAAAAGCATAAAGAAAAATATATCACTACATAAAAATAAAAAATAAATTTTGTCTGATGACCTGCAGGGATATCCAAGAAGGATGTGTGAAGTCACCCTAAAATCTGTGTGAGGGTTCCTGTGAATTTGACATTGTAAGCTCATAATTTAAGAACACTTCTCCCTTTTGAACACATGCAATGACACACACACACACACGCACACACATACACACACACAAAACTGGTAAATATATCTATGGACCAGACACAGAACAGAAATATAAAGTAGTAACCATTTAAAGCACATAGCAAGTAATAGTGACTAAAAGTGTCCCATGTGAGGGAGGGAACCACAGCTATGTCCAAGGCTTGAAACAGTGGGATGGGTTGAACTTCTTACACTTAAGAGAGAAAGCCAAAACAAGCTGTGGCCAATGCTTGGAATTACAATTATACAAAGGTGCATACCTAGGGAGGCAGGAGGAAGTACAGCCTCAGAAATAGAACCTGAGCAAAGGTACCCACTGGTTCAGTGACCGGGTCTGTGCTATGCCTAGTATCGCTGTTAGACAAGAATCCCAAATTGACAGTATAAGACTTGGTTCTGAAATGGATGCCCTAGAAAGGTCTATTAAAGACATGAAAGAACTTGGGCTGCAGAAAGGTTGACAGATCCTTCCACTAAAGATGAGTTTTCAGACCAATACTCCAAAATATATAAAGAGACAAAGATAAAATAGTAGTTCCTCAAAATTAACCACTGGGAGGTGAATTTACTCAAGAAAAAAAAAGGAAATTAATATAATACTCTGAAAGTGTCATTGAAATTAATAGGTTTAGGATGTAATAAAAAAGATATATAGAATTTCACTTGATGGCAGTGTAAGAAGCTCCATGGACAACCTCCCCAGGGAAATAAGCATAAGTGGTGAAAAATATTTTTAAAAACTCATTTAAAGTCTCTGGAAACTGTCCTAAGGGCATACATTATATGAAGAAACATTTATTCAAGAAAATCCAGGGCCGGCCCTGTGGCTTGGTGGTTAAGTGCGCGCGCTGCGATGCTGGCGGCCCGGGTTCGGATCCCGGGTGCGCATCGAGGCACCACTTCTCCGTTCATCCTGAGGCTGAGTCCCACATACAGCAACTAGAAGGATGTGCAGCTACGACACACAACTATCCACTGGGGCTTTGGGGGTAAAAAATAAATAAATAAAATCTTTAAAAAAAAAAAAAAAAAAAAGAAAATCCACAAAATTCAGTAATAACAACAGGAGTCCATGGCACTTGAGCCATGATCAGCTCTATCCCTCCCCACCCCTCAGCTCAGCTTCTTGGAAGCCCCACTCTAGGAAGATGTGACCAAAAAGATGGGGTCCTCTCTACCCTCAGCTCCTAATCAAGGGATATGTGTTTCACCAGGAGGTGTAGGTCAGCAGCTTTTCTCATCCCTGCCACCTCTGAGTTGAAGAGGCTAAATTCCTGGTGAATGTGGCCAAGAATTTGGGATCCCTTCCTCAATTCAGCCTCTACTCATAGGACAGAAACTCTATTCCAGGTTCAACAGCTTGAGAATACTGGGGCCCTGATCGCCCTCACCCCAGCTAGTTTGTAGGGCAGAGGTTCCATGCAGGAAGAGAGAAGCTGAGAAAATGAGAGACTACTGCCCCTCTGAGTACCTGGAGCAGTGGCTAAGATATTTGCCCAGGTTGGGAGGCAACCCCTAAGAAATAAGAGCTCTGAAACCCTCCACAAAGGAACTGACGTTATTTGAAACACAAATTGGGGAAGTCCAAGCCTAAGGATGCTCTTGAAAACAATGGAGATTTTGATGGTAAGCAAATAAGAAGAGACTGGTAGCTTTTCTTCATTAAAGGCAACAAATAAACCATAGGTCAGCAAGTTCACCACAGAGAACCATGGAAAGAGACAGCTAAAAGAGTCTTCCTGGGGTCAGAACAAATCTCAGAGGCTAGCCTTAAAATTACCCCTTCCCAAATTTAATTAGATCAAACTATGGAGCAATTAACGCCCTGTGGTATTATCAAAAACAATAGAGCAATTGGTTGAGCCTAAAAACTGGGTGTGATACCAAATGAGGAAGACAGATTAACAGAGAGATCATGGAAAGAGACAGTCAAAGAGGGCCCTGCTAAACCAACTGTCATTGTAGAGTGACTGTGTGCAAACCCAATACTGTGCTCTCTGAGGAGTGACAGCAAAGACTTCACATTTGTGTGTGTATGTTGGGGGAGGAGTAGGGAGAGGAGGGAATAGACTTCAGTAAAATAGTCTACCCAAGTCACCAAAAAAGCCCTAGAAAGGAGAGAAGGGAATCAATTCCAGAGTTGCTACAATATATTAGTTTAAATGCCCAATTTTTAACAAAATTATGAAACATGCAAAAAACAGGAAAATGTGATCCATACATAGGAAAAGAGTAGGCAACATAAGCTGCCTGTGAGACGGCCTAGATGTCAGAGTTAACAAAGAACGCAAAGCAGCTATTATAAATATGTTTAAAGAATTAAAAAAATATATTTTATAAAAAGGATGCTGTGATGACAATGTATAATCAAATACAGAATATCAATTAAGAGATAGAAATTATTTTAAAAAATGGAAATTCTGGAGTTGAAATGTACAATAACTGAAATGAAAATTCACTAGAAGGAGCAGCAGTACATTTGAACTGGCAGAACAAAGAATCAGTGAACTTGAAGAGGGATCAACAGAGATTATACAATCCAAAGGGCACAGAGAAAAAAGAAGAAAGAAAACTTAAAAGAAATTCAGAGGTACATGGAACACCATTAAGCACACCAACCAGAAAAAAAGGAGAGAGAAAGATGAGCAGAAAAAATACTCAAAGAAATAAACTTCCCAAATTTGACTGAAAATATTAATCTACACATCTAAGAAGCTTATAGAATTCAAAGTAGGATAAACACAAAGAGATTTACACCTAGACACATCATAGTAAAAATGATGAAAGCCAAAGATAAAATCTTGAAAGTAGCAAGAGGAAAGTGGCTCATCATGTACAAGGGACTCCAATGAAATTAACAGCTGATTTCTCATTAGAAACAATGGAGACTAGAAGGCAAAGTGCTGAAATTAAAAAACAAAGGTGAACCAAGATTTTAATATCCAGCAAAACAATCTTTCAAAAAATGAAGGCAAAATAAAGATATTCCCAGATAAACAAAAAAGAGAATTCTTTGCTGGCTGACATATCTTACAAAAAATACTAAAGGAGAGCTTTCAGGCTGAAAGCAAGTGACCCTAAATGGTGATAAAAGTCCATATAAAAAAGCAAAGAGCACAGGTAAAGGTAAGTATGTAATTAAAAGATGACATACATGCACATTTCTTTTCCTTTCTTCTCTTAACTGATTTCAAAGGAAACTGTGTAAAACAATATGTTTAAAAGTAATGTATTGTTAGGCATGTAACACAGAAATAAAATATATTTGATAATAACAGCACAAAAGAGATGAGTGGGAGCAAAGTTGTTTTAGAGTAAGGAAATGACACCTGAAGGTAACTTGAATTCACGAAAACAGATGAAGAGAGCCACAAATGGTAAATAAGATTAATAAAATAAACTCTATAAATATATACCTCCTTTCCTTTCCTTTCTCAGATTCTTTAGTAGACATATAATTATATAAAGCAATAATGATAAAAATGTATTGTTGGGTTTTTAACATATATAGACATAATACATATAATAAAAACAGTACAAAATGGGGGAGAGGGAATAGAGCTATATATGAGTAATGTTTCTGTATCTCACTGGAATTAAGTTAGTATAAACCAGACATCAATTCTAATAAGTTAGATGTGTATGATAGTTCCTACAGCAACCAATAGGACAACAACTCAAAAAAAATATTGTGAAAAAATTATTAAAGGAATTAAGATATTACACCAGGAAATATTCAAATAATGCAAAGTAAGGCAGTAAAGGAGGAAAAGAGGAATAAAAACATATGAGACATATAAAAAACAAAAAGTAAAATATTAGAAGTAAATAAACTAGATCAGTAATAATATTAAATGCAAATAGGTTAAACAATCTAACCAAGAGGCAGAAATTGTCAGACTGGATAAGAAAACAAGATCCAATTACGTATTTTCTATGGGAGACACATTTTAGATTCAGAGATACAAAGAATTTGAAAGTAAAAGGATGGGAAAAGATACCACGCAAGCAGCAACCATAGGAAAGCTAGTGTGACTATGTTACTATCAGACAAAATAGATTTTAAAACAAAAAATTTACTAGAGATAAAGAGGGACATTTTATAATAATAAAAGTGTCAATATATCAGGAAGATATAACATTTATAAACATATACGCACATAACAAAAGACCCATAAAACACAGGCATACTTCATTTTATTGTGCTTCATTTTATTGCACTTCGCAGATATTGCGTTTTTCACAAGACCTTCCACTAGCAAAAAAATTACCACTTGCTGAAGGCTCAGATGATGGTTAGTATTTTTTAGCAAAAAAATATTTCTAAATTAAGGTATGTACATTGTTTTTTTAGACATAATGCTATTGTACACTTAATAGACTACTGTATAGTGTAAACATCTGTATGCACTGGGAAACCAAAAAATTCATGTGACTTGCTTTATTGTGATAATCACTTCATTCAGTGGTCTAGAACTAAATCCTCAATATCTTGGAGGTATGCCTGTATATGAAACAAAAACTGACAGAACTGAAAGGAGAAATAGACAATTTAATAATAATGGTTGGAGACTTCAATAACTCATTTTCAAAAATGAGTATAACAACTAAGTATAAGATCAACAAGGAAATAGAAGACTTGAACAACATTATAAATCAATTATATCTAACAAACATTTATAGAACACTCAACCCCAAACAGATATACATTCTTCTCAAGTACACATGAAACACTTCCAGGATAGACAATATGCTAGGCCATAAAACAAGCCTCAATAAATTTAAAAGGATTGAAGTTGTACAGAGTATGTTTTCTGTAACAATGAAGTAAAATTAGAAATTAATAACAAAAAGATAATTGATGAATTCACAAACATGGGAAAATCAAACAAAACATTCTTAAATAACCAATAAGTCAAAGAATAAATCATAAAAGAAATTAGAAAAGACTTTAAGATAAATGGAAATGAAAATATAATATGCCAAAAATTGTTGGATGCAGCTAAAGCAGTGCTTAAAGGAAAATTTATAGCTATAAACATCTACAATAAAAAAAAGAAACATCTCAAATCAATAACTTAACCTTCCACCTTAAAGCACTGGAAAAGGAAGAAAAAACAAAACTGAAAGCAAGCAGAAGAAAGGATATAATAAGTATTCAAGCAGAAATTAATAAAATAGTAGATAAAATCAACAAAACCAAAAGTTGATTATTTTAAAAGACCAACAAAATTGACAAAACTTTAACAAGACTGACCAAGAGAAAATGAGAGAAGATCAAATTACTAAAATCAGGAATGAAAGAGGGGACGTTACTATCAATCTTACAGAAAGCAAAAGGATTATAAGGAAATACTGTGAACAACTGTATGTCATCAAAATAGATAACTTCAATGAAATGGACATATTCTAGAAATATAAAAACTACCAAAACAGACTCAAGAAGAAATAGAAAATATGAATAGCCCTATAACAAGGAAGGAGATTGAATTTCTATATAATTTAAAAACTTCCCACAGAGACATCCAGTTTCTGGTCTGACATCTAAGAAGTCTGGAGGTCTTCACCCCATCCTAACAAGTAAAAAGCTGAACAAACTGGAAAATCAACAATTCTTCCTATATCCATAAGAGAAGTGAAGACCAGGGCAAACCACTGCCCCCTGGTTGCAGAGATAGACAGGAAAATACTGAGAATCACAACTTACCAGAGAAGAAACCCAGGATCAAAAGCCTCCATGGGAACCAGTGCCAGGGTAGGGAAACCTGAACTATAATTAACAAATTGCTGCAGGCTCAGTGTGGACAAGTCTAAGAGATAAAAGCTCCAGGGGACCTGGTCATCAGGGGGCCCCCAGACTTTCATGAGTTTTACCTCTTGGAGCTCTACCTGATTCTCACAGTGAATATCAGAGAAAAATCCCCTTGTGCTTCTGGCGGGGGAAGAGGAAAAGAAAGCATTCTGAAATATGTGACAGCAGTCTGTTCTTAACAAGAACTGCCCTCAAGAGAAATTAGTAAACCAGAGCCTAACCTGCTGGGGTTTTATCAGGGCCTAACTGACCTGGGGGAAAGGAAATACCCAGTTCCAGCCAGCTCTCAATTTCCATGTGGAGGGAGGGAAATATCCAACTCCAGTCCACTCTAGCCATTTTGTTCCACCTAAAGGCATGAGGGGGGACTGAAAAGCACTGTGAAGTTCACAGTTCAGTGGCACAGGCTCACTAAAAGACTGAGACCTAATCATAGGACTATAGAACTCTTCCATTCCCCCCACACCTTACCAACACATTACTAAAGGCCTATTTATAGCAGTTCCATCTACCCAGTACATCATGTCTGACTACGAAGAAAAAATTAGAAGTCATACTAAAAGGCAAAACAAAAAAACAAAAAACAGTTTGAAGAGACAGAGCAAGTGTCAAAACCAGACTCAATATGGCAGAGATGTAGGAATTATCAGACCAGGAATTTAAAACAACTATGATTAAAATGCTAAGGGATCTAATGGATAAAATAGACAGCATGCAAGAAGACAGGGAATTTAAGCAGAGAGACGGAAATTCTAAGAAGGAATAAAAAAGAAATGCTGGAGATCAAAAACACTGTAACAGAAATGAAGAATGCCTTTGATGGGCCTATTGGTAGACTGGACACAGCTGAAGAAAGAATCTCTGAGCTTGAGGCTATCTCAGTAGAAACCACCAAAAAGGAAAAGCAAAGAGAAAAAATATGGAAAAAAACAGAACAGAATATCCAAGACCTGTGGGGCAACTACAAAGGTGTAACGTACACATAATGGGAATACCAGAAGGAGAAGAAAGAGAGAAAGGAACAGAAAAAATATTTGAAACAGTAATGACTGAGAATTTTCCGTATAATGCTATATGTCAATTATAATTTGTAATATCATTTGGATGGAACTTGAGGACATTATGCTCAAGTGAAATATGTCAGACAGAGAAAGAAAAATACCATATGATATCACTTATATGTGCAATCTAAAAAAGCCAAATTTGCAGAAACAGAGAGTAGAATGGTGGTTACCAGGGACCAAGGGCTGGGTGAAATGGGGAGATGTTGGTCAAAAAGTACTTCTTCCAGTTAGAAGATGAATAAATTCAGGGAATCTAATGTATAGCATTGTAATTATAGTTAACAATACCGTACTATACACTTGAACTTGCTAAGAGAGTAACCCTTAAATGTTCTCACCATGAAAAAGAAATAGTAATTATGTGACATGACGGAGGTGTTTGCTAATGCCATGGTGGTAATTATATTGTAATGTATAAGTGTATCAAATCAACACATTGCATACCTTAAATGTACACAATGTTATATGTCAATTATATCTCAAGGCTGAAAAAAAAAAGAAAAGATATAGAAGAGGAGGAAGACTTCTCACCTCATTTAATGAGGCCCATATTAACCTGATACCAAAACCAGGCAGATACATTACAAGGGAAAAACCTAGTGATGCAAAATCTTTAACAAAATATTAGCAAATTGAATCTAAATATATATATATATAAGGACAATATACCATAGCCAAGTAGGGATAACCCAAGGAATGCATGGGTGATTTAACATTTAGAATAAATGAGAAAAAAAAAATATGATTATCCCAATAAATATAGGAAATGCATTTCAGAAAATTCAATATATATTCATCATTTAAAAATATAAAACCTCCTAGCAAATTAGGAATAAAGAGAATTTCCTCAACTAAGATCTTGCTTAATGGGGAAAGACTTGATGTTTCTACCTAAGATCAGGAACAAGGCAAGGTATATACTCCTATGATTCCTATTCAACATTGGAAGGTCCTAACCAATGTAATAAGGCAAGAAAAAAACATACAGATCGAAAAAAAAAAGTAAAGCTGTCTTTATTTACAGATGAAACTATTATATGCAAAGAAAATTCTAAAGAATCTACAAAAAGGTATTAGAATTAATGTCAGTATACCAAGCTTGCAGGATATAAGGTCAATATACAAAAGTCAATTACATTTCTATATACTGATAATGAATATTTGGAAATTGAAATTTTAAAAATTACATTTACAGTAACATAAAAACATTAACTACTTAGGGAGAAATTTAACCAAATATGTCAAGACTTGTACACTGAAAACTACAAAACATTGCTAAGAAAAGTTAAAGAAGATCTAAATAGGTGGAGAGGTATACATGTTCATGAATCAGAAGACTTAATATTGTTAAGATCCAAGTATCTATAAAATGATCTATATACTCAATGTAATCCCAAACAAAATCCCAGCAGTCTTTTTTAGGAAAACTTGACAACTGATTCTTAAATACATAAGGAAATGCAAAGGACCTACAATAGTCAAAACAAATTTGGTAAAGAACAAAGTTACACAACTTGCTTTCAAAACTTATTATAAATCTACAGTAATCAAGACAGTGTGGTATTTGTATAAAATAGATATATAGATCAATGAAACAGAATTAAGAGTCCAGAAAAAGGCATATATATATAGCCAACTGATTTTTGACAAAGATACCAAGTTGATTCAATGGGATAAAAACAGGCATTTCAATATATGGTACTAGAATCACTAGATATATATATACAGAAAAAAAAAAAACAATTCATACCATATACAAAAATTAAATTGAAATGGATCATGGACTTGAAGCTAAAAGTTAAACCTACAAAATTCTCAAAGAAAACATATGAGAAAATCTTTGCAACTTTGGGTTATACAAAGATTTCTTAGAATGGAAACAAAACACATGAACCATAGGAGTAATCTTGATAAATTATACTTTACCAAAATTAAAAATTTCTGCTCACTGGAAGATACCATCAAGAAAATAAAAGGTGAACCACAGACAGTTAGAAAATGTGCACTATACATACCAGACACAGGGCTTGTGTTCAGAATATTAATAAACTCTTAAAACTCAATAATAAGAAAACAGCTCAATAAAAACAGACAATAGACACTATACCAGTGAAGATATATTATGCAATATCATTATTTATCAGTGAAATAAAAATTAAAACCACAATGAGGCACCCCTACAAACCCATTAGAATGGTTAAAAATTAGAAACGCAGACAACATCAAACATTGGGAAGGATGTGGAGCAAATGGAACCCCCATACATTGCTGGTGGGAATGTAATATGTTACAACCATTGTGGAAAACTCGGGAATATACAAACAGCCGTAGTTGTTTATTTAGGGCATTGATCACCCTGCCACTCCATGACAGTCCTCATCTCCCACCACTCCTCATCCACGAGCCCCACACTGGTCCCTGAAGAGACTGAGTTTGTTCTCACCTCTGTGTCTTTTTCTATGCTCTTCACTTCACTTTCCACACTCCCTTTCTTCACCTTCCAGCCAATCCCAACTCTATACTTCTTTTAGGGCTCAACCAAAGGTACTTGATTCCCCTGTTGCCCCAACCCATTCTAACCTTGCTCCCCTCTGAACTCCTCTGACACCCTCCATCTGTACCACACGTGCAGGACCATGATTAGAACCAGCTCTGGGATGTGCACAGGGGTATTCACGGGTAGCCACTTGTATACCCTTAATATCCCTGCATAGTGCTCAGAACAGGGCAGGCAACCAGTGCCCCATGGCAACTCTAGCTTTGCACAACTTCTAAGTCTATGTGTGAACCTTCATACCTGTTTTCCAGCCTCAGGTTGTGTGACGGGCTGTGCATCATTTTCATCAGGACATTCAATATCATCTTCTTCCTCTGCAAGTGGGGCCAACCAAGTCCGATCATGCTCCACACTCAAGGTTTTTGGTGCAGAAGTTAGTATACCAAGCTCTCCCCAGGGGTCTGGGCCGTTTTTCATCTGTGTGACCAGGGGAATGATGTCTTTGCTCTCTGCAGCAGGGCCTCCTGTCACCTCTTTTTGCTCTGGTAAGTTTTGCCTCCTGTACCGCTTGTGACAAAAATGCTCAAGAGTATACATCACAAAACAAAAAGCCCGGCGGAACCGATCCAGGGCTAACTGGACTTCGGTTTTCCTGGCCTGTCCTTCCGAGTTTCCATCTTTCTCCTCATTGCTGAAGGAATTGAGCAGCAAGGCAATGAAGAGATTGAGTACCTGGGAAGGGGCCAGGGACACAAGCAGAATGGAAAGTTTAGCAAAGGAAAGGATACAGTCGGTTCCCAGAACAACTTTTCCCCAAGACTCAAAACAAAATCAAACGAGAGTTCTATGTCCTTCTGTCTCCCAAGAAGTTCTTCTACAGAATAAATAAAAGGAGAGAAGATTGAGGAAGCAGTAGAAACAGCAAGATAAGAAAAAAGAAAAATTGAAATTAAAGAGTGCAAACAGCCAAATCCAGTTTACCTACATATAGGCAGCACGTATTGTAGACCCTGGCCAGTGTAACCATGCGGCAAAATCAAAAGTGTATATTCCTTGGGGATCAGCCAGAATCGTGAGCTTGGATTTTTGCTGTAATTGCCCACAGGGATATGGGTCCAATGTCTAAGATCACTGTGGAGTCCTCTCCTGTTTGTGCAAGCTCTTTAGGTCCTGCTGCCCGAAACGCAATGAGGCCTTAGGGCAGAGCTGGAGGGGATTGAACCAAATCTGCAACTCTTCTGTTGAAGCATATACCACTTTAAATGCAGATCATCCCAACAGCTTCCTACTTTGTTTTTTTTGCTTACACTTACACACCCTCCAATTCATAAGTTTACCTCCTTAAACTTGGTTTGTGGCTCTCACCAGCTCAAAATTATACAGCCTTCAAGGAGAAGTGTCCTGTGGGTGTGAAGCTTCCTCAGCTTCACCACGAGAATGCCCAACTCTGGATCTTTGCTCAGTCTCTCCTCTATTTGCTAAGTCCTCCTTGATTCTTGAGTGCCCTTCTCAAGAGTTGTATCTTCCACAAATCCTTTATTAATGCTCCCTTCCCATTCCCATTGGTGATAGCCTACTCTTCTGAACTTTTGTATCACTTATTATCTATCTACACCACTTATTAGGTACTGGGGATAAAGCTATTGAGTGTGGATAGTTAATCATGTTGGCACAATAGCCCCAATTTGATTCTGAAGATCTTGTGCTCAGGTTTCCTTGTGGGTCTCCTGTCTCTTCATACCCTCACTGGTGTATACCTAATTAGCCTCTCCATAAATATCTATGTTTCCAGCTGCAAGTAATAGACACAAGGCAGCTTACACAATAAGAAAATGTAACATAACAAGTTTGAAAATGGAACAGGGACCAATTATGACATGAAGATAGGTTTGCTCTGTCTTTTCACTCTACCTTCCTCAGTACTGGCTTGCTTTGTCTTAGGCTGGTTCTTCTCATGGTTGCACAATGTTTGTAGTTCTACCGGGAGTCACAGTCATAAAAAGGCCAGAGTAAGTAAAAGGACCGTTTTTTCCCTCATCCCTGTTTTTTTTTTTTAATAGAAAAAGAAGCCTTCCTCAGTGAATATCCCTTTACACCTTATTGACCAAATTAAGTCACAAACCTCTACCTCAGCCAATCACCAGCCAAGAGAACACGAATATCTTAGAATAATCACCTGGAGTAGAATAGTTACTGGGGAATCAGTCAACACGAACACTACCTGACAAGGAGGTTTTGTCTCATGCTTATTATACTTTCCTCAAAACAAATTCAAATGCAGATTTTAAACATTATATAATATTAAATTTAGAATATTATATTTAGAATAACAATTTTCACCAATGAAGTGTTGCAAAGAAGCTAATGCATTTGTATAGTCTATGTATTTAAAAAAATATCTAAGACACTCACCACGAGTTTTCCTATCACCATGATCAACAGAAAGACAATAATGCACAGTGATTGGTCAGCTTGTTGCATACATTCCCACATGTTTTCAATCCATTCCCCACAGAGGATGCGGAATACCACCAGAAAGGAGTGATAGAAATCCCCCATGTGCCAGCGTCGTAAACATGGGACTGTAGGGGTACAGGATTTTGTAATACTTTTTTCAGAATTGAATTTAGAGCCAAAAAGCTGCATGCCGACTACCGAGAAAATAAAGACCACAATGGCCAGGACTACAGTCAGGTTTCCCAGGGCTCCAACGGAGTGGCCAATTATCTTAATCAGTGTATTTAAAGTTGGCCAGGATTTGGCTAACTTGAAGACCCTCAGCTGTAAAAAGAGAAAATAAACAAAAATGGAAGAAAAGCCAGTTAAGGACAAATTCCATCTGGTCTCCTATAAAGCAAATGACATGTTCCCACACCACAGCATTTATGACTTTCAGAAATCTTTTCAAAGCCAAATCCATCCTAAACATAGTCACCAACTCCCTGTCCCAACCTAATACTTATCTGTATCGTCTTTTTGTTTTAAAAATGGAAATATTTTGTTCTAACTTTTTTAAATGATAAAAATGTTGGGATTATGATGGTGCATACACATTTACTGTATAAAATGAATGCTTTGGAATCCTATTTAATATATCAGGGGTCAAAAATCTGGCCTGAGGGCCAAATCCAGCCCACTGCCTGTTTTTGTATAGCCTGAGAGGTAAGACTGTTTTTTTACATTTTTTAAATGGTTGGAAAATAATCAAAAGAAGGGTGCTTCACTGTACATGAAAATTGTATGAAGTTCAAATTTCTGCATCCATAAATAAAGTTTTATTGGAACACAGCCACACCCATTTATTCTTGAATGTCTATGGCTACTTTTGTGCTACAATAGCAAAGTTGAATCATTTTGACAGAGATCATATGGCCTACAAGGCTGAAAATATTCACCATTTGGCTTTTTACAGAAAAATTTTGCTAATTCTTGCATTATATAATTCAGGTCACAAGTTTGAATCTAAACTTTACAACAATAATGAGAGGAATATGACATTTTATACCCAGGAAAGAAAAGGCAATCACCTACTCAAGACATGCACACTCTTTCCAAAGAGAAAAGTTTTTCATGGAACCTTACAGATCTTATAGGTGACAATAACCTTAGAGAAAATACAGCAACTAGTTTCATAGGTTATTTCTTATATCAACTTGCAACGCAAAGTGATGGTTTCACTCCAAAGTACAATCCTGTTAAGTATCAATTATTTAGGAGTGGAAATATTGCAGGTCAGTAAGACTTATGTCCCAAGAGATGGACTACCACTGTCTACTCAGAGGGGAGCCAGGGGCATCTCATAGAGAAACTGTGCTTCTGCTCTCATACACAGACAACGAACCCCACCGAGTTCCTTGCCTCCGAGCATGGCTGTAATAAGCCTAAACAATTGTAAAGCAAATGCAATTTTGCTCACCTGAGTGCCAATAAAACTTTAGGACAGCAGCCTAATAATGCCCGACTTCGAGCAGTGTGATATCCTAACATATCCCAAGTACAAAATGTCCGTTTAGATAAGTGAATCAAATGTCTTACTCTGTAGGCTTAGAAATCCTATCCATGTCAAAAAAAAAAAAAAAAAAGTAAATCTTTGAAACAGGACAAAAGGCCACCTTTTATGGTTTCCCAATTCCCCTCTCAGATGTAGTTTCTCTGTAGCTTTCTATCCATACCTCTCATGGGGTCTGTCACACTCTACATTGCCTCATTGTCATTTTTGGCCCTGTCTTACACCGTCCTTGGACTGCAAATTCCTTGAAGACAGTGCTTTCCTCATCTTTGAGCCTTCCCTCTTGTCAGCTCACATCAGGTACTCTGCAAAGGTTGCCAGAATGCCTCCAATGGTTAGGAAATGGAGAGCAAAGACTACAGAATAGGAACGTGGGCTTGATAGTAGTGAGGAGCGACCTCGTGAGACAGCACCTGCTGGCCTCACCTATCCCCCTCCTGGGCTCTGTAGTCTTCACCCCTTTGGTGAGCCCAGATGGGAGGGTGCCTGGCTCAGAGCTCCGTGGGGGAGTAGATCATTAGAGAGGTCGTACACAAAAAAAGAAGCGGAGCCTAGACACTGAAAGACACAATTTTGCATCTGCTGGCCTAAAGAGTCACCTTGAGTGGTGGGAGAAAGTAGGGTTTCAGCTGGTAGAAGACCCTCTGGGACTCCCAAGAGTATTAAAGACTTAGGTGGGAGGAGGAGTGCAGTTGATTCTCGGGTTAAGGTAAGATAAATTAAAGTTTAATCCAAAATAGCCACTGAACTCACTCAAGACTCTCTTCAATCTTGACAGCTAAGTTATTCAGTAAAGTAAGAGAGTAAGTGCCTTACCACTCTTAAGGAACGGAAAAATGGCCATCTTTGTTTTCTTGCAACTATACTGTTCATCACATCTGCAAAACTCAGAAGAGCAACAATACTGTCAAAAACGTTCCAGCCTCGGCGAAAGTAGTGGTAGGGATCGAGTGCAATGATTTTTAGGAACATTTCTGCCATAAAAATGCCAGTGAAAACCTACAGCGAGACAAAAAAAGAATGAGAAAAGGAAGCTATCTCTCTTTGGAGATACACTTTTAAGAATGGTCCAAGGGAATTACAGAGGTTACAAAGAAATGAAATGTATTCTCATAGTGGACACAATATACCCTAAAGTCCACGTAAAAGAAACTTTTACTGCTGCAGCATGAATCTCACT
Organism: Ceratotherium simum simum; assembly: GCF_057802395.1. Taxonomy (NCBI): domain Eukaryota; kingdom Metazoa; phylum Chordata; class Mammalia; order Perissodactyla; family Rhinocerotidae; genus Ceratotherium; species Ceratotherium simum. Next base: position 41,966,341 of record NC_141904.1, read on the forward strand.
CTGCCTTTGCTCCTCTCTCCACCCCTCTCCATGGTGCCCATTCTAGTGTTACCAAGCTCACAGACATCAGGACGGAGAATAAATATTATTTCCCATTCTGTTGATGGTTTCTTGGTAGATGGCAGAGTGATAGGAAGTGTGAAGCAATATCTTCCCTGAATTCTCTTTAAAATACCAATAAAAACTCCAATATGGGGGAAGTACACAACAGCTCTGAAAACTAAAGATAAATATCCTCTAGAAACCTGAATCCAGGAGGAGTTCACCTAACTACTCAATCTCAACACCTTGATCAGAAGAAAATTAAAAAGAGGCCCAGAGCAGAGAATTGAAAAACACTACCAGGGACAGAAAAATGTCTTTGAGCAATTCAATGTATAGGATAAACTTTAGATTGGTTATGGTTGAAAGGAAGATTAGTGAGTTGGAATATAATCCTAAAAACTCCTTCAGAATGTAGGGCTCTTCATTCCAGATCAAAATATTCGAATTAAAAGGAGGGGCAAAAGTTACAAAAAGTGCTAAATTTTGTGTTTTCCATGGGCAAAAATAAATTTTCTGTCTTTGTCTTTGATAATTAGATAAATACAGACTTAAGGAACTTACAAAATGTTGAATAAGTAGTAGCCAAATTCAAAACTAAATCTATCTTCTATATCTTTGCAGAAGATAAAGCAAAGCATTCCTTCACAGCAAATAGCACGTTGCACATTCTCTATCACACACACACACACACACACACACACACACACAAATATATAGAAATGAGAAGAATAATAGTATGAAAATAAGAAGGTAATATAAAAAGAGTTAAAGCCTTTAAAAATGTTGTCAGTTACAAGACTCTCCTCCACAGTTCTGAAATAAAAAAATAAACCATAAATGCTTAAATCCCCTATTAAAAGGAACACATGATCTGTTTTTATAAATACTTCAATGACTTACTATTTATTTTTTTAAAAATCCCTAAAATAAAACAACACAAGTTAAAATAAAAGAATAGGCAAAGATAAATCCAGGACAGGCAAATAAAAAGAAATTGAGGGTGGCAAAGAAATTTCAGAGCTTATATCTATCTTTTCCCTTTAAACATTGCTGCCTACCCCCACTCAATGCCACAACCAGGACCTAAAGGCATGCAGTGTTGCCTGTTCTAGTTAATTGTGTTGGACTGGTCCCCATCCCCGTTGGACCCACTCCTCCTCCTCCTGTCTCCTTCAGGCTTTAGGTCTAGCCCTACAGCCTTCCTAGATGCCTTGGGACCATTCATTTTGCAATCCAATTCAATTACTATTTATGGCTTCTTGGAAGCTCCATGTACTCCCTCGATTTGAGCAATCCTGAAGGCTAGAGAGTACGTTTTCAAGTCCAGTCCCACAGAACTCCACAGTCCAGCTTAATCCTGGTCCACCCATCAGAGGAAGGAGGTTTGGAAGTGTTCTTTGGAACTCAAGGCTCCAAGGCCTCCCTCCACCACCACCATGGGGCCACAATAGATGGGATGGCTGCCACTTTTGTATTGTGCATCTGGGGAATGGAGCAAATGGAACGAAAGCACAGGCTATGTGGCCAGCTCTGCATGTTTCTTGTCAATTTTCAGGAGCCGGGGCGCGGCTGCTGCCGGTGTCCTCAGACACCGACAATGTCCCTGTGCCTCCTTTGGCCTCTGGAGAGAGTTAAGAAGAATATCACTTAATTAGCCACCTTCTGACTGCAAAACGCAGCTTCACCTCAACACCCAGGATGCCTAGTCTGTGGGAAATCTGAGAGGAGAGCTTTTGTCATTTCCCACAGTTTGACCAGCAGATGAAGGGATGGACAGACCACTTTTGCAATTGGGAAGCTCTGTCCAGGGAATGACTCTCGGTTCTTTGGGTATCCTCTGGAACTTATCCAATAACTCGACCCACCAGGAGGTGCTGAAAGGTGGATCTCTGACTCTGTTGAGGCAGGAACCATGGCCCTGAGGGCACAACATTCTGCCTCTAGGTGAAACACCATCAGCCCATTTGTGGAACACCTCAGCAGGAGAGGGTTGAATATACTGGCCCGGAGCCCAGAAGACCCCAGGCTATACAAGGTTCTGTGTGTGTTAGGTTTATCATGCAGCATGGAATCAAATCCAACCCATGCACCCAAACAGGGCACTTCTTCCCAAAGGCAGTATGTGGAAAGGAACTTAAATGCAGACTGTCTTAAGGAGAACCACACTGGTCTTGTACTGCAGTCCCACTGTATCCTTGCTCCTCCTGGGAGGGATGGGCAACTGAGGGTGACAAGTACATGTCTCCAGTTCTACACCATCCTAAACTTGATGCATAGAAGCAGCTCTATGGACCAACTCCTGATTCAATAGGTACAGTATATTCTCATCTATGTAAAAAGAAAAAGAATTTAAAAAATACATGCATCCATCCATCTATACACATGTATAAACTGCCTGGAAATACTCTGCAATGTTAAAAATGATCATCTTTGCTAGCAGGACCATAGGAAATTAGTTTATTCTTTGTATTTCTCCTTATTTAAAAAAAAATTTTAAAGCATGCATTGCTTTTTAAATTGGAAACATAAAACTTTAAGAAGAAATGGCTAGATATTCCGGTAAGATTTTTAGCCCATTAACTCATTAGCTAATTAGAGTAGAACATTCAGGGGGTAATTATGTGTTATTTCTGATATTTGGGACACTAATTTTCCCTTGGGAAAAAAATGCCTTCTACAAGAACTGTAAAAGTGAACAGTTCCTGAAAAGTCTGCTCCCCTATCTTAGTTTTCCTAATTTAACTGAGACTAGATCCTTCCAGTGAGAAACATATTGAAGCAGCTCAAGCCTGGAACACCACCCCCATCCCATAGGCTTGGCACGCCCTCTCCCAGGAAAGTGAACCTCCCACAGCTGCCAGGACCTGACTCACCTTTCCAGGGAGAATAATACTTAGTAACGGCAGTCACATTATTTTGTGACAAATGATGTCATCAATATCACCAGGGACCATGGTACTCATTACCGTGGGCCTCTGGATATGGTTAATGTTTTCTTAATTACTCCAAATAGTTGACCTTCTAAGATGTCTACGTGCTCTGGCTTACCACTGTTTTAGTTTACCACGAAAAACACACTTTAACATACTACATGGGCCAACACAGGGCCCATGGAAAATTACTAAACTGGATAAAAACAAAATCCTACCAGTCATCTTTTCCCTCTAGTCCAACTAAGGAGACCGAAGACTTAGGTTAAGCCATTAGCAAAATGTTTAGACTTTGAAAGAGTTATAAGTCAAAGTTTGAAATATGCTTTATATTTTAAAAAGTCTAAAGTTACCAAATTCCCTGTAGACAACATTTTCTCAAAACTTGGGTCCATTTTGTAATGCTCCATGGCCAAGAAGATAGTGTTGATTATGATGCAGATGGTAATGGCCAGCTCAGTAAAGGGGTCGGTCATCACGGTTCTCAGGGCCTTCTTAATGCAAAGCCACTGGGGGCTGCAGTCCCACACAAGGTATTTGGATGCCATGTTTTCCCCACATGGGAGGCAAGGCTTCTGGGATTTTTCTTGTTCTGGAGAAGGAGAATGAAAGAGCAGTTGAGGTGTTAGCTCTAAGCCAGTCTGATCGCTCTTTGACTGAGTGCATTCCTTCCTCCCTCTTCCCTAGGGTCTCTTGTGAGGCAAGGTAATCAATCAGTCAAGAAAGGCATTGACTAGTGTAGCCAGAAAGGTTTCCCACATACCTCTTCCATGTGGTATAGTCAAGTACATCAAGTCTTTATACTTATACTGAGCATCTGGGAGCTGGGCTGCACTGTTAGACATACAGATGAGGAAGTCAACACTGACGGGCTGTGAACTCATGAGAGAGACACACACAGCCCAAGTTATGTTCATTCAAGGCAGACCCTGGTGACAGCTGTAACTGAGGCACAAGTCGCTACCAGGGCTCAGGGGAAGGAGAGATATTCAGGCAAGTGCTTCTACATGCAGTGAAACAAAAGGCATTCTATCAATTGGTTGAGTTCAGGCCATAAAGCAGCTGCAATCCTGATATTTCTGGCACTGTTTCAGGGGACTCATGCAGGCCAAATGAGGTGATACAATAGGCTCAAAAGTGCTAAGGGACCCATTTGACCCCATCCTTGCAGGGACTTGAGTCCTGCTCTTGAAAACCAACCCTTTAGTTGAGTTCCTGCTACCTGCTGTTAATCAAGTCAATCAGATGGTTCCAGACTGTCTACACAGGTCTTCTATTGTCCATGCCAGATTTCTAACTCTAATTTCAATGACAACTGCCATCTACTGGAAACTTCTATGTCTTCTCTTCTTTGGTTGACTATCATTGTCACTGAGACCTCCTGATCAGGAGGTTCCATCTGTGCTCTTGGTCCCAAGTCCCATCCCAGGTCTAGCCAGTTCCCACACTACCCAACTGCTGGCTCAGGGTGGACCCACAGGGAAGGCCCATTTCTTCCAAACCACTTTGCTTACATGCTCCAAAGAGGCACAGGAAGTCACTCTTTGTAGAAAGCAGAGTGGGTTGCAGAGGGCTTCTGTGGGGCAGGTGAGAGGGAGAACGGAAGGACATCATTGAAGTTAGGCTCTCCCTTGGGCTGGGAGGCAGAACTTACCCTGCATGGTAATGGTGAGGATACTGACAGCACTCAGCGCCCTCTGCCTTTGGATGGGATCTCCATGCTCATCAGCATGGTCCACTGACAGATTCTGGGACAGTCGTTTGGTTTGCTCTAGGAGGTGTGGCTGTAAGAGAAGGCATGGTGGACATTCTAAGAGAAGAGGCTGCCTCTCCTCAAAACTTTGCAAACTTCTCTGTTTCAACGCCACATGCAGCAAAGATGCTTAATATTTTATATGGGCTGAGTCACTTCAATGTCATGGCATGCCAAAGGTTCAGTTGGCTTATTCATGTGTAATAAATAAGAGAAATATGGTTTAAACATTCATATTTCTTACGAATGCAACTTTCTAGAGTCCTGCACGTAGAAATTATTTTTCTCAAAATTTTCTTTCTCTGATTTGTTCATTGTCAACAAAGAGCAAACAAAATTTTACAAAAACTAAGGAGCAATGGTTCAGGGTAAATAAATGGTTCAAGCAATAAAAAGTCTAACTTGGAAACAACGTTTGCGAGGGGTGGAAGTGGAGAAGAAGTTTAGAAAGGTGGATTGGGGCCAGATGGTGCAGTGCCTTAAATGGCTGCCTAAAGAGGTTTTAAAACAGTCAGTAACTAAAAAGAACAGTCAAAATAAATATCACAAAATCTATATACTAAGTCTCAAGCACTCTCTTAGGCTGTGCCCAAGAGCTTAGTGACTCTCACTTTACCTACAATTCTAAAGTCTCTGGAGACTAAAGGATAAACCTTCAGCTATTCAGAAAACTTAGGTCCAGATGATTTATTTCCCAAAATTTCTGATCAATGAGGGCCCCAGAGGGAACTATCCCTTTGTGAGAAGCTA